>NW_005371349.1:1651213-1651728 GCF_000412655.1 Myotis brandtii
GCAAAGGGCCCGGGGAAGGCATGCCACTGGGTGGAGAGGAAGGCGGGCGCCCAAGGACTTCTGCCAACGGCCAGTGAGGCTGCGGGGCCGGAGGGAGATGCCTCGCCTGCAGGGCGTGCGGCACGAGGCTGGAGAAGGGTGTGGGCACGTCTGTGGGCGGACATCTGGAAGAAGGCTGGAAGGCAGGTTAGGGAGGTAAACAGTGGGGAGCCGCTGAAGGTGTCTGAGCCTGAGAGTGATGCGATGAAAGTGAGCACTACACACACACACACACACACACACACACACACACACACACACACGGTGCGCTCCAGCGCAGGCTCCTGGGAGCGGCGAGATGAACGGCGCGCAGTCATTCCAGGGCCATGCCAGGCAGGTGGGATCAGTGGCCCTGTAACTAAGTCCACCGACGGCCGGTCGCTGCAGGCGAGAGGCGGGGGTGAGGAAGAAAGCCAGCCGCTCTCCTTTGCTCTCGGCGGGTGCTCCAGCTTGAGCAGACCGACGGCCGGTTCCTG
>NW_005371349.1:1651785-1656613 GCF_000412655.1 Myotis brandtii
GCCCGCGGGCCGGATCCGGCCTGTTTGAAATGAATAAAACTAAAAAAAAAAAGACCGTACCCTTTTATGTAATGATGTTTACTTTGAATTTATATTAGTTCACACAAACACTCCATCCATGCTTTTGTTCTGGCCCTCCGGTCCAGTTTAAGAACCCATTGTGGCCCTCGAGTCAAAAAGTTTGCCCACCCCTGGTCTAGTGTCTCATTTCATCTCACAGCAACTCCCAAGATAGGGACAACGATGCCATTTCACAGATGAGGAAACTAAGACTCAAAAAGGTCAAATAACTGCCCCGAGGTCACACTGGCCGGTGATTCCAGAAGGACAGCTCTTATCTCTCAGCCGAGCTGGGGGCCTGGAGGGAGTGCAGGGCTTGGAAAGGAGGCAGGGGCCTGGGGGTGAGGCCGAGTCTGGCCCACAGAAAGGGCCCGGATGGGGGAAGGGGGCCGCATGTAGCCAGCTCGGCCACAGGAGGTCTGTGTTTGAGGGACAGCTCACAGGGAGCTGAAAACAATGATTGGCGTGGGCCCTGCCTCTCCCAGCCCGCACCCCCATGTCCTGGCCACCCCAGGGTGGGGCCCGGGGCAGCCCCTGCCTCACCGCCACCGCCCCCCCCCCCCCCCCCCAGGTTCTTCGTGAACTTCCCGTCGGCCAAGCAGTACTTCAGCCAGTTCCAGCACATGGAGGAGCCGCTGGAGATGGAGCGCAGCCCGCAGCTGCGGAAGCACGCCTGCCGGGTCATGGGGGCCCTCAACTCCGTGGTGGAGAACCTGCACGACCCCGAGAAGGTGTCCTCCGTGCTCGCCCTGGTGGGCAAGGCCCACGCCCTCAAGCACAAGGTGGAGCCCGTGTACTTCAAGGTGTGTCACCACCCCACCCACCCCGCCTGCTCCTGGGCCGCCAGGGCCCACTGGCCACCTGCAGGCTCCGGGGCTCACCGGACAGTGGAGTGACCACTGGGCCACCCATCCCTCCCCTGGCTGGGCTGTGACAGGGAGGGGCAGCAGGATGGAGGGGCTGGTGTGTGATGAGCAACCTCCTCGCTGGATAGTGGGTGCTGGGGGCGGGCTCAGGGCGCCCAGGCGTTGACGCCCCCTTCCTCCCTCTGCCCTCAGATCCTCTCTGGGGTCATTCTGGAGGTGGTCGCCGAGGAATTTGCCAATGACTTTCCGCCCGAGACGCAGAGAGCCTGGGCCAAGCTGCGCGGCCTCATCTACAGCCATGTGACCGCGACCTACAAGGACGTGGGCTGGGTACAGCAGGTCCCCAACGCCACCACGTGAGGAGGGGTGAGGGTGGGCCGGGAGCTCCCTGGTCTCCGTCTCCCCCGGGGCCCAGGGCTGACCTGGGCAGGAGCCGGGCCAGGAGGCGGGTCTGGGAACAGACGCAGTAGGAAAGGCCGCCCAAGCCTAGGCCCCTGCGCCGCCTGCGGGAGCTGTGAGCCCCCATCAGATCCCCCAGCCCAGACCCAGAGCGGGGCCTTCTCAGAGCACCGGGCCCTGGGTGGGGAAGGCTGGCTCAGGGGCCCAGAGGCCGCAGGCGCTTCCGGCGCCCCTCCCCGGGCACCGGTCACATGGGGCTGTTTTCACCTGAGGCCGGGCAGCCGCTCTCGTTCTCCGGCCTCGGCCTCGGCCTCAGCCAGGTGGGGGGCGGGGAGCGGGGGGACAGTCACGAGGACCGCGCACACGCCAGCACGGGCGTCCCTCTCACGCGCACCACGGGGTGTTTACTTCTGGGCTGACCCCGAGGCCCCGTTCCCAGTGCTGGGTGAGGCCGGAGGTGGCTCCGGGAGGGTGGCCGCTGACTCGGAGCAGGAGGGGAGGGCTGGCCCCAGACGTGGCGGCTGGGAACACTCCGGCCTCCCGGGCCCCCAGGGGCGGCCGGCTCCCAGCGCCATGAGAGGCGGGGCAGGAGCAGAGGCGGGAATGGGGAGCGGGGTCAGCCAGCATCTCAGGACACGCGTGTGGAGAAACAGTCCCAGCAGTTTCCCATGGAACAGGCGGCGGCCCCTCCCGGGCTCCAAGCTGGCCGGGGCCTCGGACCCGCCTGGTGGGCTGTGGGCGCAGCTCCGAGGGAAGGTCCCAGGGCAGCCTTGGGAGGCCAGGCCTCCTGACTGTCCATCCATCGCCCCCGAGCACACTGGCCCAGCCTCTCCTCTCCCTCCCCCGCCCCCATCGCCACCCCCCAGGGGAGCGCGGTCCTCCGCTCTCAGGAACTGCTGGCTACAGCCCGGCGGCCGCTCCAGATGTGCACAGCTGGCCCTGGCCTGCCCAGACCCCGGTGGATGGGAGGCAGAGTTTTACCTGCCGGGAGGCGCTGGCAGGGCCAGGGGACCTGCTGGGAGCCAGAGGGGCAGGAGGGCCAGTGGCGGAGGGGGCTTGCCCGCCCACCCTCTCCCCAGGCAGCCTCTGCCGCAAGCGAATAGCTTGTTTACAGCCAGGGGACACGACTTCCTGCTTCTAGAGAAAAGGCCTTTTTACAGGGGCCTGAGGGACCGAGCTGGCCAGCGCCAGCCCCAGCCGCGTGAATCAGAAACATGTGGACATGCTTCCCGACACCAAGCCCTGCCCCGCCCCCTTCTTGCCCCAGCTGGACCCCGGGGACTTAAATCTCACCCAACCCCAAGAATTAGGAAACCGAGGGAATCTCCTCATCTGCCCCCTTCGTCTCCGTGGAGACGGCTTCTGGGGAGGGTGGCCGGGCCCTGCTCCCACCTGGGCCGGGCACCTCACAGTTGGGTTACCGCTCTCCCCAGCCGGGCAGTCATGGGGATGGTCCCCTCCACCCCCTGTCTCTGCTGAGGCCCCCGGCTTTCCGAGCTGGGAGCTGGGAGCTGGGAGCTGGGAGCTGGGAGGGAGTCGTGGAAGGAAGGCCTCCATCCAGTTCCTCTTATCAGGGATGGGGTGGGCCAGACACCACTGTTTACTGAGCTGTCTCTGCTTAAGGGTGTGGGTGCGTGTTTGTGGGTGCGGAGGCGGGGGGCGTGGTGCCGAGTGCACAGGGCCGTGTGTACAGAGGCTGCCTTTGGGTGGTCCGCGGGGGACCCGGCCGGCCAGGCGCACACACGTCTCCATCCACAGCAGAGAGAGAGTCACATGTGCGTGGCTCTTGGCAGCTGGTGAGACACGTGCCCGAAGTTGATGCCCCTCGATCCCCACGGAGCGAGGCGAGGCAGACAGTCCCCCTGTAGAGGAAAAGACCTGGGGTGCAGGCGGCCCACAGACTGGGCCTTGGGCCCCCTGGGATGCTTTCCCCTGTGCCACGCGGGGTCTCAGCGTCCCGCCTCACGCCCCCGATTCCTGTCCCCTGGTCCCAGTCTGTGCCCCTTGTGACCTGTTGCTCCATCTCTCGTCCACAGCCCACCGGCCACGCTGCCTTCTCCCTCCTCGGGGCCGTAGGGCCCCTGCTGCCCTCCCCCCTCCCTGGCAGCACCTTGAGCAGAAGGCCGAGTTCTGAAGACCCTCCTTGACCCTCCGTTGCTGGGTGCCAAGGAAGCCGGAGGAACCCCTGACTCATCTTCCTGGAGAGAGGCCTCTGCCTGGGCCTCGGCCCCCTGGAGCCGCCGGGAGGTGGCACTGGATGCTGACCCAGTGGCGGCCGGTGGCCTGTGGGGTGGGGGGCCCTTCCTCCTTGAAGAGCCAGGCCCCCTCTTCTTAGCTTTTCTACTCACTGTCCGAGACCTAGCTGAGCAGCTGGCAGGAATCGGGGTCTGCGAGTCGCCGCAGGCTGCGCCAGCCCCGTTTCTATCTGCCCGGCCAGCATGCAGGTCTCGCGTCACCTCTAGAATATCACGCACACATATCTACCATATATACGATATATTCTATATGCAGCCTCTATAAAGATATATATACATTCACATCTAGACTGTGTCCCTGCGGGGCCCAGAGGCCCTCGGGAGGCCTCGGCTCCGCTCCCCTGTGCGTGGGGCAGGGAGGGGCCCCGCCCATGCTTCTGGGCCGAGGACAGAGTGTTCTGGCAGAGATGGGGGTCCCGCATCAGCACAGAGAGGATCGGGGCCTGTGGGCGGAGTTGGGGTGACCCAAGGGCCTGCGTGGGCAGGGTTGGGGTGACGCAGCCCATTCTCGGGCCAGCTCCCACATTCCTACAAGAAGGGTTTGGCTCTCCCCACCTTGACCCCACACCAAAGGATGTGCGTGGCTCCCTGCCCTGCTCCCTAACAGTCAAGGGCAGGCAGGGGGCCCGCCGTTCAAGGACAGGACGCCTGTGCTGGGGGAGGGGTGGAGGTAGAGCCCCATCTGCCTTTGTCACGAAGACAGCCTAGCCCCGGCGGGAGGAGGGGCGATGGGACAGGACCAGCTGCCTCCATCTCCTCCCGGGGCTCCGAGGCCGGGGCCTTCCGCCCACCCCGCCCGGCTGCTGGCTGGCAGTCGGTCCTGTCCCTCCATCTGGGTCAGAGCCGCGGGGACACCCCCGAGTGTGCCCCTTGGTCACGTGTGTCGTCCTCAGGATGTTCTGCTGCTGTGACTGTTGTGCCGTGTCCCCTCCTGTCCCATCTCGCCCAGCCATCCGTGTGACCGCCTGTCCTCCTTTTGTAGTTTCTGATGTTTGTAACCAGACCCAGCCGTGTCATTAAACAGACTCCTCTTCCTGTGTCTGCTCCTCGCTCTTCCTGCCATCTGCCTCGCCCGGCTTCCTCCTCAGTTCAGGGCTCGGCCTCCCCCCCCACCCCCCTTTCTCCCTGCAACCCAACCCCGGGTGTCTGCCTTGGCTGGTCGTGGACCCTCTGAGTTGGGGTCCATCGGGCTGGAGACTGGAAGCTGGGCTTTGGGGGGGTGGGGGTGGCCAGGAAGGGTGTCTGTGC
>NW_005371349.1:1656713-1658433 GCF_000412655.1 Myotis brandtii
CTTTTGTTCTGGCAACTGCCCTGGGGAGGATGGGATAAGGGAGGGAGGAGTCAAGGCAGAGATGTTCAGACCGAAGGTCCAGCCGTCCCAGAGTCCTGGCGAGGCCTGTGTCTTCCAGAGGGGGGCTCAGCCAATGCCACTCAGGGTACATGCGAGGGGTCCGCCGTGGGTGCTGGGGAAAGGACATGTGCTCTTAGTCTCAAATCCCAGCACCTTCCCCGAGCTCTCCGCTCCCAGGCCCCCTTCCCAAGCCGTCTGTCCTGCATCCCACAGCCTGGGCCAGGCCCGTCCAGCCCCCACACAGGATGGAGGCAACAGCAGGATCAACTCCCGGGGGAGGGACCGGGAGGTCACCGCCCCTGGGGGGCTGCAGGCGAGGCAGGAAGCAGCCTCTGCCCCTGGGGAGGGCCGCTGGCTGCCTGGGAAGATGCAGCCGACACACAGGAGAACCCTGTCTCCCGGAGCAGCCCAGCCGCGAACTCCCGGCACGCAGGCCCCGCCCTCGGCTCCTGGCCTGGCACGGCGAGGCCTGCGATGGAAATCCAGAGAATAAACAAATACCACTCTTAGAAAGCAAAAGCAGTGCTCAGGCCAAGCATGAGCCGTGCGATCTGGGCCGCGAGTGCAGAGGGGACAGGACCGCGTGGGCAAAGCCGTGCCAGGGAGGACCGGGCGCCGGGCTTGGAGGCAGACTGCCTCCGATGCTGTGTGACTTTGGGCTCATCACTCCTGCTTGCTGAGCCAGCCAGTCACCTCCGATGGAGTGGCCCCAGCTGGTTTGCCTCAGGGGATGGAGCATCAGCCCATGGACTGAGGGTCCTGGGTTTGATTCCGGTCAAGGGCACGTACCTCGGTTGCAGGCTCCATCCCCGGCCCTGGTGGGGACTCGTGCAGGAGGCAACCAATCGATGTGTCTCTCTCACATCAATGTTTCTCTCTCCGTCTCTCCCCCTCCCTTCCGCTCCCTCTAAAAATCAATGGAAAATTTTAAAAAGGGAAGTAGGAGTGAACATGAGGCCTGCCTTGCAGGGCAGGTGCCAGGAGGAGGAGGAGGAGGGTGGGTGCCCCAGTGCCGGGGGCCGGGGTGCTCAGGAGAGTGAAGGTCTGGCCATCGGAAGCGGCGAATGGAAAGAGGAGAAGGTTGGACTGGGCCAGATGAGTCTTAAGAGAGAGGCGGGCAGAGGAGGAAAGAGGCAGGGAGGTGAGTGAACAGGGTGATCTCAGGAGGCAGAGGGTGAGGGGAAGGGAAGTGGAGGCAATCCGGGAGGCCTGCCTGGCCCTGGAGGCCATGGGGACTGTGACAGGAGGGGCGTTGGCCGTCAGGGTGGGGGCTACTCTCTGGGAAGAAAGATCCCCTCCCCAATTTCACTTCAGTTGGCTTCAGAGTGGTGAAGGGGCCGCTGAACCAGCCCAAACCGGAGTCATGCAGGAATGTCGCCCTTGAGAACGGTTCTCCCCACTCCCCACTCTGGGGAGAGGACATTGGCAATTAATGATTCACCAGGCGTGATGTCTGGAGGGTGGGGGCAGCCTCGGTCCCCTGGTGATGCTGGGCAGGGCCCCGGGGCTGCAGGGAGGCGAGCCCGGGCTGGAGTTCTGTTCTGTGCTCTGCACTCAGGCGCGGCCTTGTCGTGGAAGAGCTGAGCAACTGGGTCAGCTCCCCCTGCGGGCTCAAGCTGTGAGCCATGGGGTGTCAGCGCGGGGTGCGCAGTCTGCGCTG
>NW_005371349.1:1658552-1659805 GCF_000412655.1 Myotis brandtii
CACCGCGACCCCTGCTGGCCGCGCTGGGAACGTCACCCGGGAAGCCTCAGCCGGTGCTTGGGCGACTGGACCTCCGACTTTCCTGACTCCGAAAGGAGGTGGTAGCGCCGCAGCTGAGCCGGAGGCCAAAGGACACATGCGCGCCCCGTACATACTACGGAAATGTCCTCCGTATTTGCAGCCAAGTGGGAAAATGTAATAAATGCTCCAATAAAAGGGAAGCCTCTCTATGTATAAAAGCCCCACCAAGCCCAGGCTGCTGGCCTGCCCTCGTCAACACATAGAAGCCAGCTGAGCAGGGAACACGGCAGCCAGGAGGGTCCTGGAAACAAACAACAGCCCTTGTTCAAAATGCTGACGGGTGAGCACGGCGGCCTCCCCCCGAGTTGAGAGGTGACCTGCCCGCTTTCCAAGCCTGGCTGGGTGGCTGCGTGGGTGGCGGCCGCAGGGGCAGTGGGGGAGCGAGGAGGCCAGGACTCCCGTTAGCAGCGGAGGTTGTGGGAGGCAGTAGAGTCAGGATTTATTTTTAAAGTTGGCCCAACAGGAAGGATTGGTGGGCTGGAAGCTGGGGGTGAAAGAGAGGACAGCTGAGCATCCTGCCAGGTTTCGGTTCTGTCTGCTTTTACTGGCCCTGTCCTCCAGGGACACAGCCAGGGGAGAGCAGGTGTGGGCGGGGAGGCCATCACGAGTTCCCCTTTGGCCACGGGAAGCCCATGGGGATGCCGTCAGAGCTGGGACTTAAATTGGGGGTGGAGTGGGGTCCCTGGGCAGAGACTGTGGGAAGAGAAGAGGGGCAGGCCCGGGCCCTGGAGCACTGGACCCCGAGGTCAGGGGTAAAGGGAGGAGCCCACCATGGGAAGGGGGGGCAGGGGCTGGGATAGAACCCTAGAAGCTGCCAGGAGAGCGTCTCCGTGAGGCCGCCGAGAACCTGCCGGGAGCCACCTGCTGACCGCCTCTCAGGTCAAGGTCATTACCTGAGAAGCCAGTGGGTGCAGCCCGGAGGGGGTGAGGGGAGGGGACAGTGAGTGGGTTTACTCAGGAAAGGGGGTGGCAGGTGCTTCCTGAGAGGCGTGCCATGAACAGTGCCTGCCAGGGTGGCTTTTGTCAAAGAGAAACTGGAGTTGGGCAGTGGTTAAAGCATAAAAACCAATTTTACCCAGGACCATTGCAACGGGGAAGAGACCTCAGCGTAGAACTAGCTCAGCGTAGAAGGCAGCGTGGGCAGGCGGGATTGACGCAGCTGAGGCGCGGGG
>NW_005371349.1:1659955-1660275 GCF_000412655.1 Myotis brandtii
GAGTTCTGCCTCAACCGACCCAACTGGGTTCTTGCCAAAGGCAGGCTGGGGTGGGTCCGACATCAGCTGGGGGTGGGGGGAGGTGAAAAACCCAGGGGGAGCCCAGCCAGCGTGGCCCAGTGATTGAGCATTGACCTATGAATCAGGAGGTCAGGGTTCGATTCCCCGTCAGGGCACATGCTTGAGTTGCCGGCTCGATCGCCAGTGGGGGGCATGCAGGAAGCAGCTGATTCATGATTTTCTCTCATCATTGCTGTTTCTATCTCTCTCTCTCCCTCTTCTTTCCTCTCTGAAATCAATAAAAATGTATATTTTTTAAA
>NW_005371349.1:1661078-1662177 GCF_000412655.1 Myotis brandtii
AGCCGTAACCACTGGTGGGGTTTGGGTTGAAACACTAGCGGCCCTGCACCCACACGTGACGCCCGGCGTTGATGTCACCTTTGACATTAAGTCGGGGTCACGGGCACATAGCGGTTTCAGCAGACTCCTTCGTCAGGCCTCGAGGAGATCAGGGAGCCTGAGGAGCATTAGAGAACCTTGTCCCTCCCTCCCTCGGGCGCAGGGGAGCAGCAAGTTCCTGGGAGGGGGGTGGTGAGGGGTGTCCTGAATAACTGCAGGCCTAGCCCCGGGCCTCCCAGTGGGTGTGCCACATGGAGGGGGGGAGGCAGCTGACTGCCCAGGGCCCATCCAGGCACACAGGGACCCGAGGAACCCGCCCTCCAGGCCTTTTCTGCAGCTGGGAAGGGACACGAGGGTGTGGGGGGAGGGGAGGGGCCTCCCAGGACAGGTGGGCAAGGGAGCCCTTGACCTTGTCTAAGTCCACAGGCAGACCATGCAACACTGTTCATTGTGAAAAACAACCATTTTGTGATGTGAAAGCAAAAAGTGTTCCCTGCATTTCAGAAAACGTAGGCGAGAAGTCACCGGTAACCCCTCACCCCCGGCCTGTCTTCCAGGTGTCTCTTGTCCGCATGAAACATGCCATAACGCTTTGCATCTTTACACACGGCCTTAAAAATAGCACAGGGGCTCGGCACGAGTGCAAAAGCAATATATGCTCGTCGCAGCGAAGCTGAGGGGCAAAGAAAAACACAAAGAGGGAATAAAAATTCTCTGCAATTGGCCTGCAGGCAGGAGCCTGGAGATCGCAGGAGCCCGCGGCTGATGTCGAGGTCACGCAGGGACAATAGCAGTGGACGCCGGGGAGGCTTCATCATGTGGGCCTGACGCATTCCCAGGGCCTCCCGGCTGGCCTCCAATTTGCAACGACCCAGGAGGAGGCCACCATCTCTCCCAGGCAATGGCAGCGCCTCCTCCGGGCCCGCAGCTTCCAGGCCCCTGCATTCTATTCCCCACTCAGCCCAGAGGAGGCTTTTACGAGGGAGTCAGGTCACGTGGCCTCCTCCCACCGTTTCCCATGGTCACAGGCAGAATGCAGAGTCCTGGGCTGGACCAGGGC
>NW_005371349.1:1663547-1668006 GCF_000412655.1 Myotis brandtii
GAGGAAGGGAGAGGGAGAGAGAGATAGAAACATCAGTGATGAGAGAGAAGCATTGATTGGCTGCCTCCTGCACACCCCACATTGGGGATCGAGCCCTCAGCTCAAGCATGTGCCCTGACCAGGAATCGAACCCTGACCTCCTGGTTTATAGGTCAATATTCAAACACTGAGCCATGCCGGCCAGGCTGAAATCAATTTTTTTTAAAAGTACTAAACAGCCCTAGCTGGTTTGGCTCAGTGGATAGAGCATCGGCCTGCAGACTGAAGGGTCCCGGGTTCAATTCCTGTCAAGGGCACATGCCTGGGTTGCTGGCTCGATCCCCAGTTGGGGGCGTGCAGGAGGCAGCCAAGCAATGGTTCTCTCTCATCATTGATGTTTCTCTCTCTCTCTCTCCCTCTCCCTTCCTCTCTGAAATCAATACTATATATTAAAGTATTAAACAAACAGCAGGGCCCCATGCTACTCTCCAGGTCCCAGCCCCTGAGGTCCCGCCCCTGATGGGGGCCCTGCCTCTGGACAGGAGTCAGCAGGGAATTGAACCTGCCAATGAACTTGGGAGTGGATCCTCCCCCAACTGGGCCTTGAGATAACCATTCACAGCCCCAGCCAACACCTCGATGATGGATGCAGCTAAGCCCTGAGCCCCGCGGGGTCCCTGACCCACAGAGACTGTGAGATAATAAACAAATGGTCTGTTTCAAGCAGCCAAGTGTGGGGGCGACTTGCTAGGCAGCCTCACTAACACAGCGTGTTCTTCTGTAAAGCACAAAAGCAAATGTAATCCAAGGTCAGTAGCTAGAAACTAAAAAAGAGGTCCCACAAATCAACTTTAAAATCACAAAGCAGCCTGGCCAGTGTGCTCAGTGGTTGAGCATCGACCTATGAACCAGGAGGTCACAGCTCATGCCTGGGTTGTAGGCTCGATCCCTAGTAGAGGGCCTGCAGGAGGCAGCCAGTCCATGATTCTCTCTAATCACTGATGTTTCTCTCTCTCTCTCCCTCTCCCTTCCTCTGTGAAATCAATAAATATATATATTTTTAAAATTACCAACTGTGGGGAGCCGGCACGGCCATGGCATACGCATGCCAGCTCAGCCTGGTTCAGTGATCCTGAGTGGGGGCGATGAAAGGCTTAGAAAAGACAGACAAGAGAATGAAAGCTGGGTCTCGGTGGGACGCTGCCCCTCAGAGGGAGAGAGACAGCGACCACACCCTCCAGCCATGTCTTTATTTTATAGCAGATGCCCCAAGGCAAAGTAAGGGCGTGATCAAGATGTTTACAGCATTCTCGTGGGTTTCAACCCTACTCAACTACATGCACCTGAACTCTATCACTCAGGCACGTGGGGCCACGTGTTCGGACCATAGGTTCAAGCTCACAACTACAGCTGTTGGCTATAATTGTGCTGGGAGGGCTCTGCCCTCCAGCTGGGACTTGCACGTGGCCATGAGAGGACTGTGCCCTCTCCTCAGTCCAAGGCTTGAACCCGTCCAAACGCTGTAGCCGCGCCCCATAACAAACTAGCCCTGGCCAGTGTGGCTCAGTTGGTTGGAGCGTCATCCTGTGCACCAAAAGGTTAAGGATTCGGTTCCTTGAGCGCGAGGACTTAGGCCCAAGTAGGGCCCCTGGGTTCCCTTGAAAGGCACGTCCCACTGGGAAGGCAGGATCCATGCTCCAGTCTTTCCCTTTATCCACCACTTTCCAAAGGAAGGTCTTGGTTTAACAAATGGCTCGGGGATGCCCGGGGTTTCTCTGGATGTTCCCGAGAAACACGGACTTTCATGATTGCAAGGTTTTTCCATGACCTACGCTTCTTTCCCTTAATCCACCACTTTCCAAAGGAAGGTCTTGGTTTAATAAATGGCTCGGGGGTGCCCGGGGTTTCTCTGGATGTTCCCGAGAAACACTGGACTTTCATGATTGCAAGGTTTTTCCATGACCTACGCTCATTTTTCTTTTTGATGCTCAGATTGTTCAATTTGGCCAGCGGGAGCGCTTTCCAGCTGGTCCTTGTGTCTTTTTGACATGACCCCATTCATCTGCCACAGCCTCCCTGCTCTCTGCCACCAACGAGAAGTCCCCGGCTCCCCATGCACTTGCCCGCCCAGGCCCGGAGCCAGCCGCTGGTCCTTCAGCCCCTCCCGCGCCAGGGGTTCCCAGTTCTGTTGCCTTCTCCTAACTACTGTATTTTTTTTTATACTCATCTCTTATATCCCTGGACTGTTTTCACTTATTTTTCTGTGAACTATTTGTTCTTAGTCTTTATCCAATTTTCTCTTAGATTATTTTGTAATTTTTCCCTTTATCCTCACCCAAGGACATACTTTAAAAAGAGAGAGAGAGAGAGAGGAAGGGAGAGGGAGAGAGAAACATCAATGTGAGAGTGAAACTTCGATTGGTTGATTCCCGCATGCACCCACCGGGGGTCGAACCCACAACCCGAGTATGTGCCCTGACCAGGAGCCGAATCCTCAACCTTTTGGTGCACAGGTTGAGGACACTCCAACCAGCCAAGCCACGCTGGCCAGGCCTAGCTTGTCATTTTTAAAGTTGATCTAAGCAGGACCTCTTTTTTTCAGTTTCTAGATATTGACCCTTTGATGACATTCATTGGAAGTTTGCTTAGCTTTTAACTCTTCATTCGCTTAGCTCTGTCCTGGGCGAAGGAGAGATGCAGCAGCAGCAGCAGCAGCACTCTGGGGTCTGCAGGATGAGCCCCTCTGGGAAGTGGGAGGTGTCGTGGGCTCTGGAATAACATTCCAAGTCTATTCCCAATGGCCAGTCGGAATGGCCAAGCCTTGGCTCGGACTAGCATGACCCAGAGGAAGGCTGATAAAGGGGATTGGTTGATTCCCGCATGCACCCACCGGGGGTCGAACCCACAACCCGAGTATGTGCCTTGACCAGGAGCCGAATCCTCAACCTTTTGGTGCACAGGTTGAGGACACTCCAACCAGCCAAGCCACGCTGGCCAGGCCTAGCTTGTCATTTTTAAAGTTGATCTAAGCAGGACCTCTTTTTTTCAGTTTCTAGATATTGACCCTTTGATGACATTCATTGGAAGTTTGCTTAGCTTTTAACTCTTCATTCGCTTAGCTCTGTCCTGGGCGTCTTTTTGGCACAGACTTTGCCGCTTTCGTGTCTTCACGTTGTTGATCTTTTGTTTATGGCTCTGGGTGGGGTTTCCAGGGGGGGGGTGTCTTTCTGGGGAGGCCTTGACACCTCAAGGCGAGGTAAACTGCCTAATGTCACAGGTCAAACAGCTCAAGGTGGTGAGTTGGCATACCTGAGTGTTTGCCACCAAAGCCAGTGCCCTTTCCCCCAGGCCTCAGGTCCTGGGGGTTGAGAACAGCACGCGTGTGAGGAGCAGGCTGCTGGGAGGGAGGCCGAGACTTCAAGGCCACCGTGGGGGAGGGGAAGGCACAGGAGAAGACAGCTGAGAAGTCTGTACCCTGAGCCCCAGGGGTCTGAGCCCATCAGCCTGGACACCGGGTTTCCCTGGGGCGGCAGGCAGTTCCCGGGTGCCCGGGGCCTCGGAGCAATGAGCACCCAGACAGCTGTGTCACGGGCGCCCCTTCCTGGGCACGCTGTTCTGAAAGCAGGCAGCACGCCAGGGACAAGAGCTGCCTAGGCTTTGACATCTCACCTCACACTCAGAGCCCCCTTACGCCAGAGCCCGAGGCCTCATGCTGGTCACCCATGGGCAGGGCTGCCAGGTTTTCTGGCGAGAAAGAGGGTGGAGAGGGCGCAAGAGGAATTGTGGCTTCTCCTCCTGGGGGGGGGGAGGGTTCCTTGGTGCAGTACCCCTGATAGCCACTAGGTGGTGACTATGCATCATCAATAACAGCGCTGAGCTTACCCCCCCCCATCAAGATATTTGTTCCCCCTTCTCCCCAAACCCCTCAAGCAGAATCTTCCCTGACTTTGCCCCCTGAGCCCTGAGGGAGGGCGGATGGAGAGGACATCGGGGGGCTTGTGTTGGCCAAATTCTAGAGACAAGGATGCCTTCCTCCACTCTGCTCCCCTGGCCCCTCCCGTGTCCCATTCCCCTGCACCTTTAGAGTAGTCTCTCACTGCCCCGCCCGCCCCTTCGCCCAAACCGATGTCCCAAGCACAGCCAGGTCGACCCTGTTAGGTCGGAGAGAGCCCAGGATCGGATACATGTGGATGGAGAGGACATCGGGGGGGGCTTGTGTTGGCCAAATTCTAGAGACAAAGATGCCTTCCTCCACTCTGCTCCCCCGGCCCCTCCCGTGTCCCATTCCCCTGCACCTTTAGAGTAGCCTCTTCATTGGTCTCCCCCACTCCCTTCGCCCAAACCGGGGTGTCCCAAGCACAGCCAGGTCGACCCTGTTAGGTGGGAGAGAGCCCAGGATCGGATACATGCAGATGTGTGATGAGATAATGGGCTTCCCCTGGAATTTCTCACAGATCAACGTGCCAGACACAGATACCGG
>NW_005371349.1:1677153-1680709 GCF_000412655.1 Myotis brandtii
TCCCAATGGCCAGTCGGAATGGCCAAGCCTTGGCTCGGACTAGCATGACCCAGAGGAAGGCTGATAAAGGGTTGAGAACAGCACGCGTGTGAGGAGCAGGCTGCTGGGAGGGAGGCCGAGACTTCAAGGCCACCGTGGGGGAGGGGAAGGCACAGGAGAAGACAGCTGAGAAGTCTGTACCCTGAGCCCCAGGGGTCTGAGCCCATCAGCCTGGACACCGGGTTTCCCTGGGGCGGCAGGCAGTTCCCGGGTGCCCGGGGCCTTGGAGCAATGAGCACCCAGACAGCTGTGTCATGGGCGCCCCTTCCTGGGCACCATGTTCTGAAAGCAGGCAGGACGCCAGGGACAAGAGCTGCCTAGGCTCTGACATCTCACCTCACACTCAGAGCCCCCTTACGCCAGAGCCCGAGGCCTCATGCTGGTCACCCATGGGCAGGGCTGCCAGGTTTTCTGGCGAGAAAGAGGGTGGAGAGGGCGCAAGAGGAATTGTGGCTTCTCCTCCTGGGGGGGGAGGGTTCCTTGGTGCAGTACCCCTAACAGCCACTAGGTGGTGACTATGCATCATCAATAACAGCGCTGAGCTTCCCCCGATCAAGATATTTGTTCCCCCTTCTCCCCAAACCCCTCAAGCAGAATCTTCCCTGACTTTGCCCCCTGAGCCCTGAGGGAGGGTGGATGGAGAGGACATCGGGGGGGGCTTGTGTTGGCCAAATTCTAGAGACAAAGATGCCTTCCTCCACTCTGCTCCCCCGGCCCCTCCCGTGTCCCATTCCCCTGCACCTTTAGAGTAGCCTCTTCATTGGTCTCCCCCACTCCCTTCGCCCAAACCGGGGTGTCCCAAGCACAGCCAGGTCGACCCTGTTAGGTGGGAGAGAGCCCAGGATCGGATACATGCAGATGTGTGATGAGATAATGGGCTTCCCCTGGAATTTCTCACAGATCAACGTGCCAGACACAGACACCGGCTTCTTCTCCCTGAATCCACATACCCCCACACAGATACTGACTCCTTCCTGAATACCCCTGCTGACCCCCTGCAGCGGGAACTTCCTCAGCTGAATACCTCAGCTCATGTCCCCGCCCCTCACCCAACCGCAGTATAAAAAAAGCAACCCCCTCCCTGTTGGCGTGAATCCACGTGCCCTGTCTTTGGGGTCCGTGGGTCTCCCAGGGACGCAATAAACCGTTCCTTTCCTTTTCTTATTCACTCGACTCTTTATTTCTTACGTCGCCTCCTGAGCCACCTAACCTAACAGACCCTACTGAAGCTGCCGGGTCCCTGGTGGCAGGGAAGAGTGTGGCTTTGGGTCCAGCAGCCGCTCTGTGCTCCACCAGATTGTGGCCTTGGGCACAGCCCCAAACCTCTCTGAACCCCGACAAGAACATCAGCATCCCCCCCACTCCGTGGAATGCCATTACATGCTCTAAAATTTTTAAATCCCAGCTAACAACGTGACCCCTAATATTTCACTTCAAAGTTATGTTATCCAAGTCCTCTCTCTCTCTCTCTCTCTCTCTCTCTCTCTCTTTTTTGCTAACTTACGGCTTCAAGTTCCCTTTCTCCTTTTCTCCCGAGGGTCACGATGTCTCATTTCTTGTTCTGAGTGTCACGAGGGGCCTCGGGATCGCCGTGTGGTGCTGGGAGACTGCCCCCCCGCCTTCCCCTGCCTTCCTACAGAGCAGTGCGGACAAAGCACAAAAGCTTCTCAAGTTAAAACTCCGAGGGTCTGGTCTTTGGTCCACAACCTCCCGTCCCCTCCTCTGCGAGGCCCGCCCTGCCTACCTGGCAATTGCTATCAAGATTAAAACGTGTAATCAGGTCTGAGGAGGCCCTTTTCAAAGTGGTCGGCACGAGCGGAAAACATCGGTGTGATTTCCCGGCCGGAAAACTCCCCATTGTTTACTGGATAAAACAGAAACACCTTAACGGATAGGATAGCTCAGCTCCAGCCTCCAGAACAGGCCACCTGCCTCCCAGGCTTGTCGCCCTTCCTCCTCTCCCCCTCCCCCCAAAAAATCCTGTGATGCCGCCAAACCCCGGCCCAGAACTTCCTTGCTCCTGCGTCTCTGTTCTTCCCGCCTGCACCCCCCTTCCTCAGCCCCACCTGTCAAGACCCTCCCTACACCTTCAGGCCCGTTCAAGAGAAAGTTCAGTCCTAGCCGGTTTGGCTCAGTGGATAGAATGTTGGCCTGAGGACTGAAGAGTCGCGGGGTTGATTCCGGTCAAGGGCACATGCCTGGGTTTCGGGTTCCATCCCTCATAGGGGGTGTGCAGGAGGCAGCCAATTAGTGATTCTCTCTCATCATTGATGTTTCTCTCTCTCCCTCTCCCTTCCTCTCTGAAATCAATAAAGAAATATTAAAAAAAAAAAACCATGAAAGTTTAGACTATGTTTTCCTCTAAGTTATAAAAGTAACACACACACATTTTTAAAAATATATTTTTTATTGATTTTTTTACAGAGAGGAAGGGAGAGGGATAGAGAGTTAGAAACAAACATCGATCAGCTGCCTCCTGCACTCCCCCCACTGGGGATGTATCTGCAACCAAGGTACATGCCCTTGACCAGAATCAAACCTGGGACCCTTCAGTCTGCAGGCCGACGCTCTATCCACTGAGCCAAACCGGTCAGGGCCACACACACATTTTGTGGAATAAAAGGCAAGGCTCCGTCTCCCTCCTCTCAACCCCACACCCCCCTCCACGCAGGGTTACTCCACAAATACACTTCCAGAAAGTCTTGGTGGCTCTGCCCGCACATATTCGCATGTTGCTTTAAACGTAGGTCAACGGAACTACACAGAACACACACCTGGGTCTCTTCACTTCATGCCTCCTGGACGTGTTCCACGCAGCACAGAGAGCGGGGCCGCCCTGCTTTTAACCGCTGGGAGTCATCACCGCAAATTACACCCCTGGTGCATTTAACACCCTTCCCTGCGCCGCAGGTGCTCCTCGTTGCAGCCAAGGCTGCCCCTCCGTGGCTGAGCCGGCGCCACGTGTCTGTGGGACAAAGCCCTGACATGGACCGCCAGTGCCAATCCCTCCCCTCCCGGGGGCCCGGGGGCCCGAAGCTCAGGTGTCTGGCGCATGTGCTGGAGGCTAAAGTCATCCAGGGACTGGGTCCAGCTGCTCCCCCTGCATCTCCCTCTCCCTCAGCTCCCTTCCCGGAAGCGGGGACGCTGACGCTGCAGCCGTCCGAGGACGAAACGAGGTGGCACATCACAGCGCTCAGATCCGGGAAGGGCCCAGGGCTGTGTGCTTCCATCTCCCCGTAGAGAGCCAGCACTTTGCACGCAGGCCCTGGTCTTGGTCTTCCCTGCGCCCCACGGCACCCCAGGGCCCTGCATTTTCTCTGGCCCACCCCCCAGGGTATGCCCTCCCCAAGGCCTGGGGGGTGGGCAGCAGGAGAAGCGCCTTTCTCTGGACTGTCCCCACAGTCAGGAGCCCCCCCTCTTTCCAATTATTATCCTCCCACCCGAGAAGGATTTGGCGGCCCCTGAGACCAACAGTCTCCGCAGCTCCAGACCCCTCCCCCTCCTCCGCCTTCCTCCC
>NW_005371349.1:1680923-1682172 GCF_000412655.1 Myotis brandtii
TTCTTTTCTTTTTTTTTTAATATTCTTTTTTTTCCTTATTTTTAAAATGTATATTTTATATTGATTTCAGAGAGGAAGGGAGAGAGGTAGAAACACCAATGATGAGAGAGAATCCTTGATCGGCTGCCTCCTGCACGCCCCATACTGGGGGAGATCGAGCCCGTGCATGTGTCCTTGGCTGGAATCTAACCTGGGATCCTTTAGTCTGCAGGCTGAAGCTCTATCCACTGAGCCAAACCAGCTAGGGCCCAGTCTTTCTTTAAACTCTGCTCCTTCAGGGAAGGGCGAGGTGATGCAGCCCAGCCAGGGCTGGGAGAGGGGCATCCAGGGCCTTGGAGTCGCCTTGTAGTCGTCCCAGCCCCACCCGCTGTGCCCCCCTCCACACGCACCTTCATGGTTGTTTGTCCAGCCAGGAGGGGGAGGCTAGACTAGGTGTTCCCCGACCCAGGCCAAGGGTGACCTGGGGCGAGTGGGGGTCAGCCTGCACCATGCACCCCTGCCTCCTTCCGCTCGCACCCAGCCATCTGCAGGGAGTTGGTCAGGTCCCGTTCCTGCCTCTGGGCCCTGGCTGCTGGGCAGATGCGGTGGGGGGTGAGGGCGGGGGAGAGGGGAGCAGTGCCCCGCAGGCCCCCCTCCCGCCTGGAGCAGCAGGGCTGGGGGAGACACTGCCGCAGAGGGAGGTCAGGAGCGGGTTTCCCAGGCGGAGAGCGGGCAGGACGCAGGTGATAATAGTAACAACAATAGTAACCGCAGCGGGCCGCTCCCAGTGATGCTGTAGCCGGTGCCCTTCGGGGCCTCCTCCAAGGGGCCAGGCCTGTTGTTACCCTCAGTTCACGGAGCAGGAAGGGAGCACACACAGGTGGCAAGTGGCCGGGGCGGGATCTGAACTCGGGGCCCCTGGGAAGAACCCCATTAACTAACAACAGTTTCACGGGTGCTTTTCACGGCACCCCATCGTCCACACGCGAGAAGGAGGGCGGGCTTCGCTCCTTTGCAAATTAAGAAGTGGCTCTGAGGGACCCCCCGCCCACCTCCCAGGCCGCCGCCAAAATCTCTGCGTCCACTGCAGGCGCCGTGTGAGCCAAGATGCTGCTGCCCCTTGGGGAGGCTCAGTGTCGTCGGCCCAGAGGCAACGTAGGTTTTACGTAGGTCTGTCTGCCTTATGCTTATTTCTATGGCCTCTCCAGAGACACCCCCTGCCACCCGCCCCCCCTAGTCCCCGAAGCACCCAGCGCGGTCGTCCCCGCGG
>NW_005371349.1:1682217-1682552 GCF_000412655.1 Myotis brandtii
GGTGGGGGATGGAGAAGTTGGGCGAGACCCGGCCTTCGCCCGGAGGATGCGGAGGAGGGCGCGTTCGCTGTCTGCAGCTGCGCGGGAGCAGTGGCCGAGATCGGATCAGAGAAGCGTCCGGGGGCGGGAGCAGGATTTGGGGTTTCAAGGAAAGGGCGAGGGCTAAGAGGTTCCGGGGAGCAGGCCCATTTGGCCTGGGAATGGGGCGCTGGACGGAGGGGAGACGGGAGGCGGCTGTTATGGGAGGGGGTTTTCCTGGGCGCGACGTGAAGGTGGCAGTTCAGACCTAGATGATGCGCTTTATACGATTATGAGGGGAGGACGACGCCCGGGAG
>NW_005371349.1:1683032-1688267 GCF_000412655.1 Myotis brandtii
TGGACTCGGACGGGGCTGCGGGACCAGGTCTGCGAGCCCCTGGGGCTCAGCTTGGACTCGACGCCTAAGGGATCCCCGGGCCAAGGGTCCCCTGACGCGGGGGCAGAAGTTTAAAGCCCCTGGTGGAGAGAAGGGACCGCCCTGGGGCAGCACCGCGCACTCGCGCCTTCGACCCAGATCCTCCCCGCCCCTCCCTCTGGGGCGAGCTGCCCGCGCCGAGGTGGAAGCAGGTGTGGGTGGGTGGGCGCGCTCTGCCAGGCTGGACCGGAGCTCAGAAAATGGGCACCGGGGTCTTGACTTCTGGACTGAGGGCCTTGCAAAGGTTGGTGCCCTCTTTTAGGGTTAGATTAGAGAGGGATAAGCCCCCTCGGGGGCAAATGTGCCCACCCCAGGGCGGAGGGGCGTCCAGGCCTCGGCCCCTGCCTAACCTGCGTGAACGACTACGGAGCAGGCGTGGGGTTGGAGTGTCGGAAGGGTGAGGCTTGCGGGACTGACCCCGCCCTGCACTGGCTGCTGTTTCCCAGGTGACCCCCGTGTGTGACATTTGCTGGTAAAAGAGTGAGCCCAGCGTCTGTGTTATGTTTCTGTCACTCACTCTCTAGGTAGGACAGGGGGAGAAGTGGAAAGTGAAGCTTGCGGCTCTCAGCCATTTTACCAGCCAGGGGATATTGGGCAATTTCTCAAAAACGTTTTGGTCGTCACAGCTCAGGGGAAGCGGGTGAGTGTTGTTGCTCTTTGACATCTAGTGGATAGAGGCCAGGGATGCAGCTGGACATCCCACAGGCCCCGCGACAAAGAATCATGTGACTCAAAACGGCCTAGTGCTGTGCGCGGGTTGAGAAATCCTCCCGAAGCACCTGGTCCATCCAGTAACAGGCATGCCTCGTTTTATTTCGCCCCCGCAGAGGTGTGTTTTTTTTTTACAAATTGAAGCCAAGACCCTCCACCAGCAAAAAGATCACAGCTGGCTTCAGTGCAGTGCACTGGGACCCAGCCTGCAGTACTTCGAGGTATGCCTGTACTTCTCATTGTCTTCCCCTCCCTGCCTCAGTTTCCCGGGAGGTTTGGGGAAGAACTTGGAATAAACCTAAATGAGATGCGAGGTAAGGAGGGCAGTTATTCCCCTCGCAGGAGGCTGCCTTTGGTGCCAGAAGCCTGCCTCTTCCTGCTCAAGCCATGGGCCCTGCAGGAAGTAGGTCTGGGCGTTGTTGGGAGGAGCTGAGACCAGGGGCAGGGAGCGGGCCTGAAGGACGTCCCCCTAGGGCAGCCTCCCCCACACGGGAGCTCCCATGCCCCGGGTATGAGCTCTGTTTGCAGATTTTCCCGAAGCTGAGTTGCTGACGCGGGCATGGACGCCTGATGCCATTGACCTGCTGGCATTTTCCCTTCTGAACTCACACCTAACTCTCCCAGTATTTACGCCGGGAAAGTAACACCCAAGGGGTATATCAAGGCTCCTGATTCCTCGTGGCTCCCGAGTCTGCTTCCCTCCAGCAGTAAAAGGTTCCACTGTGGTTAGACCAGAGGCCGGGCCGGGAGAGCAAGCCCCTCCCCACTCGTGGTGTCAGCGGAGCCACAGTGAGAGATGGCGGCCATCAGCCACAGGCAGGGGGCTGCCTGGCAGGGATGACTGAATCGTTTGAGTTGGGCTCCAGGAATGTGCTCCAGGGGTCGGGGCAGGTGGCATTCCCAGGGCAGGATGGGACGAAGCAGCCGCCCATGCCCAGGTGCCAGGCCACGCCACCCCACTGCCCTCGCTGCCCTCCTCCCACTTCCTGGCAGTATCCATGGCCTCTTGTCTCGTTCACTCCTGGACCCTGGAACCCTGTAGGGTGAGAGGGCAGGTGGCAGTTTCTGGTTTGACTTCTGCGTTTTTGGTGGAGTTTTATTTTATTGTGGTGGTGGTGGTGGTTGTTTTTGGTCTGTTAACTTTATTTATTTATTTATGGTCTTTTAACTTTAAAAGGCTGGAGTGAGACTCCCGTCTTTTTAGTAAAACGAAGACACCGCAGTAGTGGCCCCATCTGTCCTGTGCCTCTCGAGGCTCAGGCAGCACTCAGACCTGCACCAAGCTGTTCGGGAAGCAAGCGGTGGAGCGCAACCTTGAACCCGCCGCTTGAACCCGCCGCCCTTTCCCAGGCCGGGTCCTAACTCCTGTGCCGCAGGCCTGTAAACAGACCACCCGGTGACTCATTTCTGAGCTGCAGCTCTGTGGCGTTTTACACACTCTGCCCAGGGTGGGACTGGACTCTCTGCCTCTAAGACAGCGGTTCTCAACCTGTGGGTCGCGACCCCTTTGGCGGCCGAATGACCCTTTCACAGGGGTCGCCTAAGGCCATCCTGCATATCAGATATGTACATGACGATTCATAACAGTAGCAACATTACAGTGATGAAGTAGCAATAAAAATAATTTTATGGTTGGGTCACAACATGAAGAACTGTATTTAAAGGGCCAGAAGGTTGAGAACCACTGCTCTAAGAGGAGGGACAGATCACCCCCAAATCCCTTGCAGAGGCCCCAGGGTCCAAGTCTGGCTCTGGGTCAGCCGTGGCCGCTCCGCAGGGCTCCTGTCCACCTGCTTGTAAACTCAGCCCAGACTAGACTCCAGACGGAGCAGGAAGAAGCCGGGTGTGTCTGAGCGTGCATGGACCTGCTCACTTCAAGTGACCCGGCGCTTCCCTCTGGGTCGGGGTGAGCAGTGGGGACAGGAGGCCGCCTCACCCCAAAATATCAGGGGGGATGTCCTCTCCCGGCTGCCTCTCCTTCCTGCACAGCCCCGTGGGTCCCTGGGCCACCCACTTTGGAGCAGGCCTCCGTGTTGTCCTGGCCACCCTTGGGGATTTCCAGTGTGAGCTCACGCGCGCGTCTGCTCCCAGTTTCCCGTCCTGCTGAGCCAGGCTGGGGGCGGGGTGGCGGGACGTCAGCGCCCTCCCAGAGTGCAGGCTGACCTGGCCTGGTGACCGGGCGGCGAGGCTGCCAGGGAGGCAGCTCGCAGGACACAGGCCAGGAGGAGGAGCCCTGCCTGCCCCTCTTCAGGGAACGAGGGCTTCCCCAGACTGCCATGAAGTGACTGTCGCTGCCCAGTGTGAGTTAGACAGACGGGCGTAAAGAAAAACTCACCTTTTCTTGTCCTCTCAGGGATGTAAGTACAGAGAGCTGCCATCCCCATCCCCTCTGGGGTCCCCCAGGGGCCAGTCATTTGCAATTCCACAGCTGCTGGCAGGAAGGATGTTCTAGCCACCCCCACCCCCCAAAGTGGTTGGAGCTGGGTGGGCAGATCAGAGACGCTGGCCTGGAGGGTGGTGGGAAGCGATGGGCAGGGGTCTAGGAGAGTGTGGTCAGCAGGGTGGGGTCACTTCAATAGCTGCCTCAGTTTCCCCAGCTGTACAGTGGGTAGCAGTAGTCCGTGGGAGGGTGGCAGTGAGGATTCCAGCGGTGGTTCGCAGAAAGCCTTGGGCCGGTGCCCAGCCACACGGACCTGGCGAGGGAGCCGTCGAGATAACGGGACCAGGGCTGCTCTTCGGAGCCGGGCTGTGCCCTCGGCACAGACGGGTGGTGACGGAGCCCGTGCCTCGCGGGCTGTGGGGGGATTGGCTGGGAACAGGGGCCAGAGTGGCAGTGCTGGTGCTGTTCTGTACAAGTGGCCAGTCTGGGTGGGAGGGCGGGGGTGCCATGTAGACCACGGGCACTGAGGATGGGTTTCAATCTAGGCCAGGCGTGAACTGCCACCCAGCCCGGGGCTTCCCCGCCTGCCAGCCTGTGTGTCATGATGGTGTTGGTGGGGGAGGGGGGGATGTGGGGGGGAGAATGTCATGGAGGGAGAGACGCTCAGCTCAGCTCTGCTCCCAGGCCCAGCGCAGGGCAAGCTGCCCACAACCTTGGTTTTCTCTGCTTCCCACCTGTGTCCCTGGAGCCCATGCGTGGAGCATCCTTAGGTGGTCCTGCCCCCAGGCCCCGGCAAGAAGCCTCTTTTCCCTGGCGGGGTGTCCCCCCCCCCCATCATGCCTCTCCCCTGGCCCTCGAAGGCCTGGAAGCGCAGGTGGGGATCTGCTGGAGCAGGACTAGGAACTAGGGTCAGACCTTATCAGCCGAGGAAGATAATGAGATAGGACAGGTGAGAGGCTGTGAGAGCCCTTTCATAGAGGAGAAGGCGTGGGTGATGTCATTTCTGCTTGAGGGGGTGGGAGCGGCTGCTCACTCACCTCACCACCACGCCTGTTGTTTTGCCACGTTGTCTCACCGGTTCTTGGGTGACAGGAGGCTGCAGAATGTGGGGGCATCACAGCCCCACCACCTCCTAACTGTGGGACCTTGGACAGGTGACTTAACCTCTCTGAGCCTCAGTTTCCCCACCTGTCAGTTTCCCAGCTACACTGGGACCTGGCGAGGGAGCCGTCCAGATAACGGGATCAGGGCTGCTCGGGGCTCTTGGCTCAGCTATAGAGACCAAGTGAGGATGGTGGCAGAGGTCAGCCAGAATTCCAACTACTGGCCGTCCACAGGGTACCGGGCGCGGTACATTCATGATCTCATGTCATCTCTACTGCATTCCTGGGGCGGGCGCATCATCCCATTTCACAGCAGAGAAAACTGAGGCTCCGATGTGGTAACTTGCCCAAAGTTTCCCAGCACAGTAGGCGGTCAAGGCGGGGTTTGAGCCCTGTCTCCAGCTCCCCGCCTCCCCAGCCCTCATTCCTCAACCCATGCTGCCCCAAAGGAAGGTGGGGGGAGTGATGAGTAGGTAGGTTTTGAAGTCCCCCTGGTGTGAGTGGCCTGGATGGGCCTGTGTCAAGTGCCGGAATGCCCCAGCAGCCCAGGGAACGAGCAAGCCCCAGGGCAGAGTTCTGGGAAATCCGGCTTATTAGCTCTGGGTTTATTAGCTCTTTAATGACTGTTTATGAGCTGAGAAGTGTTTGCCCTGCTGAGGGGCATGGGCACCGTCCTGAGCGTGTCCCAGTGCAGGGCCCGGCAGCTCAAAGCCCCACCTCTGGCTCAGTGATCTGGGGGCTCACAGGGGCTCACCTCTCTATGAAGTATGGCCTCGCTGCCCTGGCCCGTGTGGCTCAGTTGGTTGAGCATCGTCCTGTGCACTGGAAGGTCGCTGGTTTGATTCCCAGTCAGGGCACATGCCCCAGTTGTGTGGGCTTGATCCCCAGTCGGGCCCGTACAGGAGGCAGCGGATCGATGTTTTTCTCCCTCCCCTCCCCCCGCTGCTCTCTAACATCAATTAA
>NW_005371349.1:1688281-1689719 GCF_000412655.1 Myotis brandtii
GGAGCTCATGGTGACCAGGGCACCTGGGGGATGCTCAGCATTTTAAACATATACACACTGAGGCTCAGAGATGTTAAGTGGCTTGTCCAAGATCACACAGCATTTAGGGCTGAGCCTAAGACTGTCTGCCCATTTGGACAGTGTTTTCACGGTCTGGAGCCAGGCCACAGGGGGGAGGTTGGAAGATGGGTGGACTCCTCCATTGCAAACACAGACAGCCCCGCGCTGGGTACTGAGAGTGGTCATGTCTGGGAACAGCCTAGTCACACCTGGGTGTCAGGGAGTCCAGAGAGTCCCAGAGGGGCATCTGGGTGGGCACCATGGTGGGCCCAGCACTGTGTCCACTTAGGGACACCTGGCGCACTCTCACTTCCTGTGGTGCCCGCCCTGTGTTCCGGGCAGCTGCATCATCTTAGGCCGCGGGCACACGTGTCTCGGGTGCTCCAGCTCAGCCGGCTCCCTGGACCCAAGGAGCCCCGAGAGGATGGGCATTCACGCCTCTGCCAGCCCCACGGCGGGAGGGGGGGGGGCGTGATCCTGAGATGGCGATGGGTGTGCAGAGCGCTCTTGGGGTCTCCTCTGCTCGAGAACGGAGCAGCCCCCTCCCCACCCCCACACACGCACACTCTGCCCTTGGCAGCACCCTGGAACCCAACACCGCTTCCCGTGTCTGTGGTCGGCCACGCCACCCAAGCCACTCTAACTGGGTCTCGGGGTGCCCAGAACCTGGGTCTGATGGGAAAAGGCTGGTGGGTCACCTGAGGCTGCCCCTCCAGGTTGTGTCTTCCGAGCTGAGTATGAGCAAAGCCCTTCAGGGGTGGGGTGACCCAGGGGGCTCTCTGGGCAGGTGTCGGTGAGCGGGACCGGTCCCCGGGGGACGTGGGTCTGGCACAAATGGCAGGTGTTTCCATTTTTTCTCTCCACTGGGCGGTGGCTGAAGCCCATGCCCATGCAGGTGGTGTGCATGTGTGTGTGTGTGTGTGTGTGTGTGTGTGTACATGTGTGTATGTATGTGTGTGCGCGCTGCTGGCACCTCTGGGGAAGTGGGTGCCTGCCAGGAGGAGGAGTCCCTTTCCTCCCCGCCTATCTCTGACTTTTTTTTTTTTTTAAATATATTTTATTGATTTTTTACAGAGAGGAAGGAAGAGAGACAGAGAGTCAGAAACATCAATGAGAGAGAAACACCAGCTGCCTCCTGCACACCGCCCACTGGAAACGTGCCCGCAACCAAGGCACAAGCCCCTGAACCGAACCCGGGACCCCTCAGTCCGCAGGCCGACGCTCCATCCACTGAGCCAAACCAGTGAGGGCAGTACCATGCTTTTTAAAAATTGAATTTATTGGGGTGACATTGGTTAATAAAATTATGTAAGTTTCAGATATACAATTCTACATACAGTACATCATCTGTATATTGCATTTGTATTTACCACTCCAA
>NW_005371349.1:1690605-1698506 GCF_000412655.1 Myotis brandtii
TGTGTGTGTGTGTGTGTGTGTGTGTGTGTGTACATGTGTGTATGTATGTGTGTGCGCGCTGCTGGCACCTCTGGGGAAGTGGGTGCCTGCCAGGAGGAGGAGTCCCTTTCCTCCCCGCCTATCTCTGACTTTTTTTTTTTTTTAAATATATTTTATTGATTTTTTACAGAGAGAGGAAGGGAGAGAGATAGAGAGTTAGAAACATCGATGAGAGAGAAAATCAGCTGCCTCCCTGCACACTCCCTACTGGGGATGTGCCTGCAACCCAGGTACATGCCCTTGACCGGAATCGAACCCGGGACCTTTCAGTCCGCAGGCCGACGCTCTATCCACTGAGCCAAACCGGTTTCAGCCTGTCTCTGACTTTGATGATTGGGTTTCAGCCACCAACTGGGACAGTTTCTTTCCTCCCCTTTCTCTTCCCAAATCCTGTCCCCGCTCCTCTTGCCGGGCAGGGAGGTGTGCAGGCAGCGTGGGGACCCGTGGAGGGACACCAGGGTAGGACAGCCTTGCCGTGAGCTGCTCCTTCCGGGCGTGGTGGGTCAGAGAGGCAGGGGTTCGCTGGGGGTTGCACAGCGGCGCGTGGGGGCCGCTTCCTCTTTCTCTTTGCAGCTTTCTAAAAACAACGGGTTCCCAGAAGGGCTGTGGGAGGGAAAATCGCGTTTTGGTTTCTGTGGCAGGGAAGCAGGGAGACCGGCCACTTCCTCGCAGGGGGGCCCCCCCTATCCTGTGAGTCAGGGGGGGGGGGGCGGCAGGGCCGCCCAGCCTCTGGGGCAGCTGGAAGTCACTCCTCCCTGCAGGCGGCCCCTCAGCTCCCTGCTCGCCTAGGGGTTGATGGCTGCCTCTTTCCTCTCTGGAGGGGCCTGCTCACCCCTTGTCCGAGGGCCCCTCCCTCCCCATTTGTGGCCACAGGCGGGGTGAGGGTTGGAGCCCTCCTGTCCATCACCTGCTTGGGGTCTGTGCTGCTGCTGGCTCCCTGCCCTGGCTCCCAAAGCCCTCAGAGCCTCGGGGTGATGGAGACCCCGCCCACCTTTAGCAAGACCCAGGCGTCTTCTGGAACCTGCTAGTGTGGGTTGGTGACTGGCAGGTAGAGCCAGGGGGAGGGGGCTGGAGCCAGACTCCTTGGTGCAGGTGGCACGGAGGGGGGGTTTGGGAGGGGGCAGACAGGGAGGTGGGTGGGGAGGCCCCCAGCACCATGCCTGGATGCACAGGGGTGCTGTCGGGACCTCCCTGGGAAACTGTGTGCCCTGGCGATGTGTCTGGACAGAGCGTCCCTGGCAGTGCCCAGCCCCGCCCTTAGTGGGGAAACCGGCTTCTGAGGCTGCAGCTCGCCGGCCTAGGCTGCTGGGCGTGAAGTGGGGGGGCGGGGTGCCTCAACCCATGATGATTGGAGTGTTGTACCCCACAACCCCATGCTGGACCTCACCCTAAGCCCCCTCCTTCTCCCCAGTCCCCTTAGGAGTCTCCTCACGACTCTGGGCTGAGGACCTTTCTGGGGAGGCACCACCGCGTCCGGGCTCAGCTTAGGCAGGTGGCAGGGGTTGAGCCAGGCGGACAGGCCCTCAGACCTCCCTCCTCCCCATCGTGGCTGGGAGCTGCGGTGGCAGGGGTCTGAGAGCAGCGGATGTGACTGGGCCAGGAGGAAGCCTGGTCCCAGGATGTCACAATTTCCTGCAGTGAGCAAGCACTTCTGGGGCGCAGGAGATAAGTGGTGGGCGGGGCGCTCCCAGAGCTCCAGCCCTTGTTCTGCCCGAGCTCTGCGGCCCGGCTCCTCCACGCCCTAGACTCGGCTCTGCAGGGTCCAGAGTGGGTGTGACCACCCCTGCACTGCCGCCCCCTGACCCTCACTCCTGAGCCCTAAGGAAGAGGCTGGGAGGGGCTCACAGGCCAGGACTTGGCACTGCTCTGTGAAGATGGGTACGTGGCTCTCCTAGGTACCACACTCCTCCCCAGAAAATGCGCCCCACCCCTGCCTCTGCTCCCTAGGGCAGGCCACTTCCCAGAACCCCCAGGATTGCCGGGGCAGCCCCATCCTCCAGTCCTTCAGCCTTGGATTGTGCCTGCTCCCCCCTTCCCCGCCCCCCCTTTAGGTTGGCACTGATGCCAGCAGCACAGCGGGTCCTGGGCCAGGGGTCCCAGCCGGGGGTGGTATGGCCTTGGGATGGGAGGGCTGGCTGGGAGTCTGGGCTGTGCTGGGGTTGGGGACAGGCCGTCCACCGGGGACTCAATCTGGGACAGCATCCTCCATCCTCGGCCCCGGTCACAGCGGGCGGGGCCCAGGCACTCAGTGGAGCTTCCCGAGGAGGCCGTGTCCCGGGCTGGCTGCAGGGCTGGGGGTGACCGTTCCTGCCCAGGGTGGCTGTGGACTGACCACCTGCCGCCTTGCATGTGCCCCTCGCACCTGCTCTCAGGCTGGCTGTCAGGCCGTGCCGCCCAGGGCCGCGGGGACACTCACACGTCGGCAGACCTGCGGGAGCCGCAGGAGCCGGCGAGAAGCGGGTTGATTCTGTCTGGTGGTGGCAGGGAAGGCCTCCTGGAGGAAGTGACATTTTACTTTCCTTAAAGCAGCTGGTAGGTAGGCGTGACCCTGACATGCCAGGTGCCGGGCCTCAGATAAGAGGAGGTGGGAGCTGGGGGGACGGGAAGTGTCTGGTGGGGTGTGGTCGCTCTGAGTTCCAGAAGGATCCTGCCTGTTTGGTGACCTGACCAGAGCTTGGCCTGGCAGCCCCGCTCACCCCCGCCTTCCTCTGCTGCCCGCCTGCCTCCCTTCTTGGTGCCTGTTTCCCAGGACAGCTCACCCCGTGTCCTCTCTCTGCCCCCTGGTCCCGAAGGAGGCCAGGCGGGGGGACTTGCCGTGCGGGGCCCAGGGGAGCCTGTTGTCTTGGAGCTGTCCCCAGGGTGGGCTCCGAGTGGCATCGTCGCATGGCTCCCGGGACTGAGGAGCCACCTGCCTGTGACTTCATGCCCTGGGCTGCCCTGGGGCCTGGGCTCAGGACTCCCAGCGCTTGGGTAGAGAAGGAGGACGCCCGAGTCTGCTGGTCGGGCCTGAAAGAAGCAGGAAGTGTCTGGAGCCCCTGCTCTGCCTCTTGTCCCTCCCCAGGGCCCCCTCCCCACCCAGAGTTCAGAACCAGAGGCTCTGATCCACTATGTAGAGCGAAGGGGTGCTGTCCTGTGACTCAAAGGAGGGCCCAGACCCACCCCTAGCCTCTGGGCTCCTCTGGGTGCCCAGGGCCCTCTAGAGACCACAGTTTGCAAAGTGCTCAGATGCTGACAGGATTTTCTGTGGCCTGGATTCTCCACTGTCTCCCCGACAGGGTGCCTTCCCACCCTGAGTGCACCCCAGCTCTAGCGAGGGTGGGGGCACCCGTTTCCCAAGGAGACCTCGAGCCCTGCAGCCAGAGCGACGACGTGCGTCCCAGCTGCTCCCCTTCCTGGCGCTGAGCGTGGGCGAGTTACTTAGCGTCTCTGAGCCTCCATTCCCCACCCACCAAACGGAAGCGATGATGATGGTCCCCCGACAGGGGTGTTGAGGACAGAGCGGGATGATGCCTGGGCAGGCCAGCAAGGCTGGTGCACTGAGGACTGGACCCTGCCCGCCCCGCAGTCCTCAGGGTTCTCCTTTAAGTGCGCTGCTGTCCGGCTGTGCGGGGGTATATGTAGCCGCACTTCTCAGAGACAACGGGTACCACCCACTTACTCCCTTTTCTTTAAAAAAAATAAATAAATAAATTATACATATATATATATTTACTTCACAGAGGAAGGGACAGGGGGAGAGAGATAGAAACATCAATGATGAGAGAGAATCACTGATCGGCTGCCTCCTGCACACCCTCTATGGGGATGGAGCCCATAACCCAGGCATGTGCCCGACCCAGGAATCGAACCGTGACCTCCTGGTTCATAGGTCGACGCTCAACCCTGAGCCACGCCGGCGGAGCTCATTCCCCTTTCCATGCTTCATTTTACGTTGGGTGGATGTCACCCCGATATGTGAACGAACCCCAACAATAGCAATGAGAACACTTCCAATGGTTTGAACACTGCCCTTCCTTTCCTCCAGGCTTTAGGCCGAGAGCCCAGGGAGCTGCCCCGCTGGCCTGGAGCGGCTGTCTGTCTCTCCACCTCCACACGCATGCGCCCACCTGTCCACGCAGCTGAGGCCTGACCCCGAACATCCCTGCAGAGCGAGGAGGGGCTAGAACATGCTCTGGAGGCCTTGGCGACAGACCCAGCGCGCCGTGAGCTGAGCCCACACTCTGAAGGTAGGAAGCTGGGTTGCCGGGAGGGTGCCCCATGGTGCTGGCTACTTCCCGCTGTTTACTTGATGGTCAACAATACGTAGTGTTGCCACCTGTGGGCCATGCTCATGCGATGCTCAGGAGGGAGGAAGTGAGTCCCCCACCGTCGGCGAGGACGTGGGTGACCCGCGGTCAAGTGCAGGCCTGTGTGCCCCTCAGGCCTAGGCCGCCCGGCTCCAGCCTGTGTTTTTGGCCACGACCCCCCAGCACCTCCCTGAAGGGCTTGGCAGGTGGGAGACAGTGAGGGGCCCCCGGCCGCTGCGTGGGCGGGAGCGGGCTGGGTGGGGACAGAGCCACGCAGGGCCCAGAGTTCCCGGGGAGGAGGCTGCGCTGTGTTTTAAGTGAGAGCAGGAAACCCTGGGACAGCGTTGAGCACGGAGTGACATGGCGTCGTAACCAATCTGGAGCCAAGGGAACCTCGGGTGTTCCGCCCGGCGAGACCTTGCAGTCGCCAGGAAGGAGCTGTCTGTGGCTGACGGACAGTGCCCGCCCCAGGGCCGGGGTGAGTGCGTGCATGGGTCCTGTCCTCCGTGCAGAGGGATCTGGAAGGACAGGCACGCAGCTTCCTCCTGCAGGACGGGCGACAGGCGGGCCGCGAGCTCACTCGGCTCTATGTCGTCCTCCGAGTTTTTTTTCTTTCTTTTTTTGTGTGCAATGAACATATATTACTCGTATCATTAAGATAGAACATTTTTGCCCTAACCGGTTTTTTTTGTTTGCAATGAACATATATTACTCATATCATTAAGATAGAACATTTTTGCCCTAACCGGTTTGGCTCGGTGGATAGAGTGTCGGCCTGTGGACTGAAGGGTCCCAGGTTCGATTCCGGTCAAGGGCATGTACCTTGGTTGCGGGCACATCCCCAGTAGGAGGTGTGCAGGAGGCAGCTGATCGATGTTTCTCTCTCATTGATGTTTCTAGCTCTCTATCCCTCTCCCTTGCTCTCTGTAAAAAATAAATAAAAATTTAAAAAAGATAGAACATTTTTTCTCCGTGAAAAGAAAAAGGTACCAGACAGGTGGCAGTTTCAGTTAACCTTTGAAAAAGGAACCGGGCCCGTGGGGGACAGGGACAGGGACAGATGTCTTTCGAGTCTGAGAATTAGGCTGAGCCGCCACTTCCTCCCTCCCAGCGGTGCGGGTGGCCCGGTCACCAGATGGCTCCCATCCTCCTCGTCCTCCCCCGGGCCCTGCCCCAGGGACAAAGGCAGGGCCTGGCCCCCTGGCGGCCACGACCTCTGCAGCTCTGCACCCTGTGTCCTGCTCCTCTCGGCCTGTGGTCCTTGCCTGAGCAGAGACCAGCAGTGGACGGAGGTGGGGAGTTGGGGACTGCCCAGACCCTACTGGCTTGGAATGCAAATGAAGGGGGACAGAAATAGACCTTTAAAAAAACGTTTGTATTGATTTCAGAGAGGAAGGGAGAGGGAGAGAGAAACATCAATGATGAGAGAGAATCATTGATCACCTGCCTCCTGCACGCCCCCCACTTGGGATTGAGCCCACAACCCGGGCATGTGCCCTGACCGGGAATCGAACCGTGACCTCTGGGTCCCTAAGTTGACACTCAACCACTGAGCCACGCCCAGCTGGGCAGAAATAGACCTTCTTGCCGAACCCCACTCAGCCGGATTCAGTCTCTGCCCTGTGACTTAGTGTCTGGGGTTAGGTTAGAACCAACTTTTGGCAGGTTGTTCTCAGTCCGGGCTGCCCGCCCTGGCACCTGGATCTCCACGTCCTCTCTGGTTCTCTACACACCCGTGTCCCCCTCCCCATCTCCTTTCCAGCCACCCCGCCCGCCTGCCCACCATGGCCTCCGCAGACAAGAATGGCGAGAGCGTCTCCTCTGTGTCCGGCAGCCGCCTGCAGAGCCGGAAGCCGCCCAACCTGTCCATCACCATCCCGCCGCCCGAGACCGCGGCCCCTGATGAGCACGCCAGCATGCTGCCCCAGGTGAGGGCGGCCGGCTCCCGTCCGCCACAGGTGACAGGCGTGCCCAGGGGACACCTCCCGGGCAGTTCCAGTTCCTGGAGGAGGCTCTGTCCCCAGCACGGCTGCCCGAGTGGCCCCAGACTTAGGCCTATGCCCCTCTGTCCGAGCCCCAAACAGCGCAGGGAGTGGGCCCTGCACTCAGGAGCGCCACCTCACGGCGGTAAATGGGAGCTGCTGTCCCAGGGACAGGCTGGGCCGTCCCACCTGGGACTTGGCTGTTTCCATCTCCTCGCCCGGGCCTTCCGGGGGGCGTGGGCTGTCTGGTGGGACTTGGGTGAAGGGGCACGTGTGTCCTCAGCCCCAGCAGCCTGACCTCAGCGCCTGCTCCTCGGAGAGAACAGAAACGAATCAATGTTTCCAACCGGCTGGACCCCGGTCCATAAAGAGCTCATTGAAGACGGCTCGGCGCAGCGTGGGCTCCGCGCAGCCTGGGCATAAAGGGGCTGTGTTGGTGCCGCCCGCTCACCCACGGGTGCTTTCAAACACACAGCGGCAGGCCGGGCGCCGTGGCGTGACGGGGGAGCGCTGAGTGAGGAGGCAGGGAATGCACGCTGGGGTTTTCTGAAAAACATTAGAAAACGGTGATTTTGACCCTCGGGATGAAAGCCGCTCGGGGGTGTAAGTTGGGGCTGAGGTTTGTTCTCAGAGGTTTCATGTTGGGAGCCAGGAGCCGGGCTCTGCGCGTGCGCACGCCCACCCTCTGCGGCCTCCCGCCCCCCACAGAGGCCCAGGAACCCCACCTTCCTGAAGAGCGTCAGCCTGCAGGAGCCCCGGGGACGATGGCACGAGGGCTCCGAGAAGCGCCCCGGCTTCCGCCGCCAGGCCTCCCTGTCTCAGAGCATCCGCAAGTGAGCACGCTACCCGCCCGCCCGGCCTGTCCCCGTGTCCCCGTGTCCCGTTCTAGAAGGCACAGGCTGGCCTTAGTGAGCGGCCTCTCCCTCAGGGTGGACGGGGAGTCTAACCGTGTTGCAGGTGGGAAGCTGGGGTGCAGGGGCATGTGCCTCGCATAGTCACAGGTGGATTCTGAGGGGCTGGGGTGGCCACTGCCGCTCAGAGTGGCTCCCAGGGGCCAGCCCAGCCCCGCTCCTCATGCTCTGGACTCTTCTCCACCTCTGCTCCTCTGGCCACGGGGACCGAACCTGCCCCTGACACTGCATACATGTGCCCTTCACCTTGTCACCCCTGCACACATGCCCGGTCACCTGTCATCCACTCTTTACACACATGCCTTGTCACCTTGTCACTCTCTGCATACACACGTGTGCCATCAACTCTCATCACTTCCCCTGTGCACACATGGTCAGCTCTGGTCACGCCCTGCACATGCACATGACCTGTCCCCTCCCTTCACACATTCGAGGTCACCTCTCGTCAGCCCTTACACACGTGCACGGTCACCTCTTGTCACAGCTGCATGCACACGTGTGCCATCAACTCTCACATCGCTTCCCCTGTGCACACGTGGGCACGGTCAGCTCCCGTTACCCCTCCACACGCGCGTGCCCTGTGCTAGTCCTTGCAGCCTCGCGGCTATGCATGTGCGCGCGCACACCGCCCCCTCTGTCCGCAGGGGCACCGCGCAGTGGTTCGGGGTCAGCGGCGACTGGGA
>NW_005371349.1:1698817-1700724 GCF_000412655.1 Myotis brandtii
ACCCACCGCTGACCCCCGGGGTCCTGTCGCTCACCTCCTTCACCAGCGTCCGCTCTGGCCACCTGCCCCGCCGGAAGAGGATGTCTGTGGCCCACATGAGTTTTCAAGCTGCCTCTGCCCTCCTCAAGGTGAGGCCGCCCTGCCTCTGCCCACTCTCCCTCCCGCTCCCCACAGCAGCCCCCAAGAGCCCACCTCGGCGCCTCCCTCTGTGCCCAGGGCAGTGGATGCCTGGGACCCCTGGGCAGAGGGAGGGCCTGCAGCCCAGCAGCTGGGCCACGTCCCAGCCCCCGACTCCCTCCTGCGCCCCTGTAGCTCTCTGGCTTGGGAAACTGGTTTTGCACCGATGGGCTGGGAAAGTAGGAAGTGAAATGTGCCGTCAGCCCTCCTCACCTGTTCACTGAGCCCATTGATGGTGCTGGGCAAGGGGGCTGCAGAGGGAAATGAGCCAGTTCTCTGCCCGGGAGAGCCCAGCCCAGGTGAGGGCACCGTTCGGTGTGATAAGCGGAGGGCCTGCCCAGAGCAGGAGCTGCCCCAACTTGCCCAGGAGAAGGGCTGGTGTCAGGGAAGGCACTTGAGCTGAGCCCAGAAAAATAAGGAAAAGTTTGCCAGGAAAGCAGGGACGGAAAGGCCCGGAGGTAGGAGGGGGCGTGGCCTTTGGGGGAGCAGCAGGTGGGTCCATGTGGTTCTAGTTACAATGGCAGGAGATGGGATCAGAAAGATGGGCAGGGCCTAGTGTGCCGTGCCGAGGAGCCAGGCCTCGGAGAGATGGCACGAGTCTCGGGAATAAAGGTGAGTGGTGGGTGTTGGCTGCCCAGCCAGAGGACAGGAGGTGGCCAGAGAGAAGACAGCGGCCAACCGTGGGGGAAGGATGATGCATCCAGGGCTATGAAGCCAGTGCCGTGTTCCTGGCCCTCGGTGCTCTGGGCTGATCGCACCTTCGAGGCGCTATCCCCAGAGGGAGGGCTTGACGGCCCCTTTGGTGTTGGGGGTGCCCAACCCGGCCTGATGCCCATGCCTCGGCCCTGTGCACAGGGGCGCTCGGTGCTGGATGCCGCTGGGCCGCGGTGCCGGGTGGTCAAGCGCAGCTTCGCCTACCCCAGCTTCCTGGAGGAGGATGCAGTCGATGGGGCAGACACATTTGACTCCTCGTTTTTTAGTAAGGCAAGCATGGGGCGCGGGCCCTCGGGGCAGGGGACCGGGTGGCCTGGGAGCTGGGCGGAGTGACCTGGCCCTGACCATCCCCTGCCAGGAGCCCCTGAGGGACCCAAAGGCCCATTGGTGGGATGGATGTGCCACCTTGGGGCGCTCCTAGGTCCCCGTTTTTCTGTCAGAGCGAGGACCTGGGGGTGGGGCAGGGTGTCCCCCAGAAAAGTCACGGCCAGGGCCAACACGCACCTTCTACTTTCCTCCCGACGCGCCTGCCTGGCCTGCCTTTGACTTGAGCGGCGGGGGCAGAACTGGGGACCAGGACTCCTCACGCTGCCTCTTTGTGTGTCCGCCACCCCCCCCCCCAGGAAGAAATGAGCTCCATGCCCGACGACGTGTTTGAGTCTCCCCCACTCTCCGCCAGCTGCTTCCGGGCGATCCCACGCTCGGCCTCCCCCGTCTCCCCCGACGGGGTGCAGGTCTCTCTGTGAGTTCTGGGCGGCCCCTCCTGCAGGAGGAGGGAGGTGGCAGAGCTGGGAAAGGACTCCCCAGAGCCCGGGGATCTTGGGGGGGGGTCCCCAGACCACAGGTCTCTCCTGGGCCGCGTGAGGTGGGCACCGGGCTGAGAGCCGCCGTCCCAGCAGGAGGGAGTACGGCCGCACCCCGGTGCCGGTGGCCAAGCGCGGCAAGCGCATCGCCTCCAAGGTGAAGCACTTTGCCTTCGACCGGCAGAAGCGGCACTACGGCCTGGGCGTGGTGGG
>NW_005371349.1:1700885-1701430 GCF_000412655.1 Myotis brandtii
AGCGCTGGGAGGGGCCTCGGGTACTTGTGGCCTCTTCTCCGCCGGGACTCCCCACTTCTGGGACTCCCCACTACCCGGCCTCCCAGGCAGCGGTCCCAACAGCATCCATTTTGAGTGCCAGCCCGCAGGCCCTGCGACGGAACCCCGACAGAATGCAGCAGGGAGGGCTGGGTGGGTCAGAGGGACAGTTAGACCCCCAGCCCCAGCCATGAGTGAGGGGACTTGGGGGGGAGGGGGACACATGCAAAGACCTTGGGGGAAGCCAGAGAATGGGGAGGGGCAGTTCTCTCAGAGTGGACGATTGGCAGTGATCCAATAGAGATTCGATCCCAAATTACAAAACGCTAAGTAATAACAAGTGTGGCCAGTGTCCTGAGGAGGGGGGCGGAGAGCGGGAGGGAGCAGCTGGGGGTGCGGTCAGGATGAGCAGCAGTTAACTGGCTGAGGAGAAATGGGACGAACCTCCCTGACAAAGGCAGCAGCATGTGCAAAGGCCCTGTGGCTGCCAGGAACTGCAAGAGGAGAGGAAGCCTGGGAGGTGGGTG
>NW_005371349.1:1701454-1708327 GCF_000412655.1 Myotis brandtii
GGCCCACCAAGCAGGTGCCACCAGTGGGAGGGGCCGATGTTAGACTCTATCCAGGGGCAGCGAGCAGGAAGCCACCCAAGGGTTGGGAGCTGGGAGAGGCGCGTAGAAGTGGCATTTGGAAGCCGCTGGTGAAGGATGAGTGGAAGAGAGTGGAAGTGCAGGGTGGGGAGCAGGGGGCGCTGAGCGTCGGGGTGCTGACCCAGCCTCTGCCCCAGGCCCTACTTCACCTACTGGCTGACGTTCGTCCACATCATCATCACGCTGCTGGTGATCTGCACGTACGGCATCGCGCCCGTGGGCTTCGCCCAGCACGTCACCACCCAGCTGGTGAGTTGGGCTGCGGAAGTGGGGTTCCATCCTGGGGTCCCAGCCCCCCGAGAGGCTTCAGCATCGCAGGCCACTGAATGCCTCCCACAGCAACAACTGGCCCAGGTGGGAGGGTGCATTGGCCACTGCTTTGCCCCTTGGCCCTTTCCTGGGGGCCGGCCCTGGCACAGAATCTCTGACGCCTCCTTGCACCCCTGCCCAGGTGCTCAGGAACAAAGGTGTGTACGAGAGCGTGAAGTACCTGCAGCAGGAGAACTTCTGGATCGGCCCCAGCTCGGTGAGGGCCCAGGGGACAGCCAGCATCTCAGCAGGAGCCCTGGGCCCTGTCTCCCCAGCTGGGCAGGGAGGGGTCAGCTTGCCCGTACCCCCCTCATCAGGGGACACCCAACAGAGCTGGGCGCTCACTCCACCCCCCTACCCCCCCCACACACAGATTGACTTGATCCACCTGGGAGCCAAGTTCTCGCCCTGCATCCGGAAGGACCAGCAGATCGAGCAGCTGGTGTTGCGGGAGCGAGACCTGGAGCGGGACTCAGGCTGCTGCGTCCAGAATGACCACTCGGGCTGCATCCAGACCCAGCGGAAGGACTGCTCGGTGGGGGCGGGGCCGCCGTCCACCCTGGGCCCTACACCACGTCCACTGCCCTGGCCTGGGGGAGGGACCCTTCAAGGGCAGTGACCACGTCCCCTCTTCCTTCCTCTGCCCTCCCCGACCTCATGCAACCCTGTCCACACCCCTGTCCACACCCCTGCACAACCCTGTACACACCCCTGCACACCCCTGTACACACCCCTGCACATGGCCCAGCACTGGAAGGATGCCGCCCTCCCCAACCCAAGCCAGTGAAAGCGGGGTCTTGAGAATGTCACCCAGGGGTGGGGTCCTGAGAAACAGGAAGAGCCCGATCCTGGTGCGTCCCCTGACCCCTCTGGTGGGTGTGGCCGTCCTGGCCTGACCAGCCCCCTCCCTCCTCCAGGAGACTTTGGCTACTTTTGTGAAGTGGCAGGATGACACGGGGCCCCCCGTGGACAAGTCCGATCTGGGCCAGAAGCGGACGTCGGGCGCCGTGTGCCACCAGGACCCCAGGTAGAGTCCCACGTGGCCCTCGGCAAGGCTGTCTGAGAAGATGGGGTTGAGGGTCGCATTGTCTGTGCCCCCCACAGGGACGTTGGCTGCGGGTGCCCCAGCCCCTCATTTTGCCCCCCTCTGGCCTCTCCCTCCAGGACCTGCGAGGAGCCGGCCTCCAGTGGTGCCCACATCTGGCCTGATGACATTACCAAGTGGCCAGTGAGTACCCGGGGCAGAGAGTGGTCTGGGAAGGGCGGGGAGGGGCTCCCGCCACACCACCCACCCTGTCGGTGCCCCGCAGATCTGCACGGAGCAGGCCAGGAGCAACCGCACGGGCTTCCTGCACATCGACTGCCAGATCCGCGGCCGCCCCTGCTGCATCGGCACCAAGGGCAGGTGAGCCGCCCGCCTGCGCACTGCGCTCATGTCCTCCTCGTCCACTCTGGGGCCCCTGTGGTGGGAGCAGGACGAAGGGGCGCTTCCCCAGAGCCGGGTCTCAGAGGGGCACCGCCTTCCCACTAGCAGTGCTGGCTGTGGCCAGGCACTGGCGCCAGGCAAGGTGGGCAGGTACTCCGGGCCCTGACACCCCCCCTCCCCCCAGCTGTGAGATCACCACTCGGGAGTACTGTGAGTTCATGCACGGCTATTTCCACGAGGAGGCGACGCTCTGCTCGCAGGTGAGGTGGGGCCTGGCGGGACCCAGTGGGGCGCTGGGCATAAGACGCTGGGCGTTGCCCGGCCGGCGCGGCTCAGGGGTTGAGCGTCGACCTGTGAACCAGGAGGTCATGGTTTGATTCCTGTCAGGGCACAGGCCCGGGTTGTGGGTTTCATTCCCAGTGTGGGGCGTGCAGGAGGCAGCCGATCCATGATTCTCTCTCGTCATTGATGTTTCTCTCTCTCCTTCTCCCATCTTCTCTGAAATCAATAAAAATATATTTATTGAAAAAAAAAGGCTGATGCCATTTTGGGGCTCAGCCCCATCTGGTTTTCCAGCTGACCTAATAAATTCTTAGTTCTTTACCCCCCCTGCTCCCCCACAAAGAGAAGCCGTGCATGGCAGCTACTGCAGCTGGCCTCACGCGTGCCCTCCTGCAGCGGGTATCGGCTCTGCCCACCCCACACCCGGGCCTCCGACCCAGCCAGACGCGGGCACTGACCCCTGCTCGCCCCCAGGTGCACTGCTTGGACAAGGTGTGCGGACTGCTGCCCTTTCTCAACCCCGAGGTCCCGGACCAGTTCTACAGGCTCTGGCTGTCTCTGTTCCTCCACGCCGGGTAAGGCGCTGAGATGCCCACCCGCGGAACCCTGCGGTGGCCGCCCACCTGGACCCCGCAGAGGGGCTCCTGGGCCAGGGCACAGCCCTCCCGCCCCACCTCCCCGGAGTGCCTGGCTGGCAGCCGTGGCAGACGGGGAGGCTGATGCCTGTCCCCCCGCCCCAGCCTGGTGCACTGCTTCGTGTCCGTGGTCTTCCAAATGACCATCCTGCGGGACCTGGAGAAGCTGGCCGGCTGGCACCGCATCTCCATCATCTTCATCCTCAGCGGCATCACCGGCAATCTCGCCAGCGCCATCTTCCTCCCGTACCGGGCAGAGGTAGGAACTCGGTGGGGGCAGGGGGGTGGGGAGGGCACACGGCCCCTCCCTTGCCGGGCTCAACAACGGATGAACTGCTAAGCTGGAGGCTTATTGGCTAATCCCTTAATCCTGGGCCCGAGGGAGCTTGTCCCTGAGTCATGCTCAGATGGCACCTCCAGAAAGACCTTTCTGTGCTGCCCCTCACTCCGTTCCTCCTCTCTGCTTCGGTTCTTCATGACCCCTGCCCGCCGCCAGGTCACAGACCTGTAGGTAGAGCCATAGGAAGTTGCCAGTGTGTGACCATTCTTGACCCATAGGAACCACAGTTCTTGTTTGTTTTTAATATGTTTTCATTGATTTTTAGAGAGAGAGGAAGGGAGAGGGATAGAGAGATAGAAACATCGACGAGAGAAAAACATCATCGATTGGCTGCCTCCTGCGCGCCCCACACTGGGGATCAAGCCCGCAACCCCTGGCATGTGCCCTGACCGGGAATTGAACCAGCGGCCTCTCGGTTCATGGGTCAACGCTCAACCACTGAGCCACACCAGCCGGGCAGGAATGGCAGTTTTTGACCCGTTCGCCCTAAGGCGGCTGCCCTGTCCAGTGTCGGGCCCCTCCCCCGGAGCACCAGGCACGTGGAAGGTGCCCTTCGGCTGAAAGGGTGGTGGGAGCAGCCCAGCCTAGTACTCCCAGGTACCAGGTCCAGTGGCCTCAGCTGGCCCTGAGCTTCGGGGCCCCACCCTGGGTCGGGCTCCCCAACAGGCTGACTCGGGTGCCAGGGCTCCCTGCGCACCTGGTACCTGGGAGTGAGCCGCCCCCTCCCTGCCCAGGTGGGCCCGGCGGGGTCGCAGTTCGGCCTCCTGGCCTGCCTCTTCGTGGAGCTGATCCAGAGCTGGCAGCTGCTGGAGCGGCCCTGGAAGGCCTTCCTCAACCTGGGGGCCGTGGTGCTCTTCCTGTTCGTGTGCGGCCTGGGTGCCAGGGCTCCCTGCGCACCTGGTACCTGGGAGTGAGCCGCCCCCTCCCTGCCCAGGTGGGCCCGGCGGGGTCGCAGTTCGGCCTCCTGGCCTGCCTCTTCGTGGAGCTGATCCAGAGCTGGCAGCTGCTGGAGCGGCCCTGGAAGGCCTTCCTCAACCTGGGGGCCGTGGTGCTCTTCCTGTTCGTGTGCGGCCTGCTGCCCTGGATCGACAACATCGCCCACATCTTCGGCTTCCTCAGCGGCCTGCTGCTGGCCTTCGCCTTCCTGCCCTACATCACCTTCGGCACCAGCGACAAGTACCGCAAGCGCGCCCTCATCCTGGTGTCGCTGCTGGTCTTCGCCGGCCTCTTCGCCTCGCTGGTCGTCTGGCTCTACGTCTACCCCATCCACTGGCCCTGGATCGAGCACCTCACCTGCTTCCCCTTCACCAGCCGCTTCTGTGAGAAGTACGAGCTGGACCAGGTGCTGCACTGACCGCCCGCCTGGCCGGCCTGGCCAGGGGCAGGCTGCCTGCCTGCAGAGCGCCCCACCCACACTCCAGAGACCCACCGACAGGGCGGCCAGGCCCTGGTGTCGTTCAGAGATGGTCACACAGGCGGGTTCCCGGGGGATGAGGTGCCCTTCGGGCGTTCCTGGCCCGGCTGGAAGCACCTGCTTCTCCGCAGCTCAGGGCTCAGGCCCCGACTTACCCTGCTGTCGGGACCCCCATCTCCCACCGAGACTGTGCGCGTGCCCTTACCGGGGACGTGGCCAGGTGTCCCACCGGGTTCCCACCCTGCCTCACCACGACCCCCTCCCTGTTTCTCCTCCCCTCTCTGCCCTACCAGCCCTTCCTCAGTGGCTGCTGGGTCTGCCGTCGGGTGACCGGGTGTGGGAGAGGCTTTGGCCGTGGCCTGGGGCAGAGCAGCCGCCTGGAGACGAGGGAGCGGGAGCCTTGGCGTGTTTGCAGCGAGCAGAGGCTGGGGGGCCCGCCCCCACTGGGGCTCAGTCAGGGCGTCTGTTACCGGTTATAGTTTGGTCCTAATTTTTAAAGTAACGCTAACTTTGTATGGATGATGTCTAGGTGTATTAAATGATGCTCTTCAGGGAACGTCTTCTTTTGACCGGAGGCCTCGGGAAGAGTGAAAGCTGGAACCTTAATCTGGGGGTGGGAGAGGGTGGGGGTGGGCTGGGAGGAACTGGGGGGCAGGGGCTGGCAGAAAGGGGCCGTGGGAATCTTGTGGGACTTCTGGGGGATTTGGTTGGAATAGAAACCGCGTTGGGGTCCCATGGAGGGCCTCAGGGGGGTCCCTTGAGGGGTTGGAGTTAAGTTCTTAGACTGGTGGTGCTGTAGGGGCAGTGAGGCTGGGCCGAGGGGCAGGCCTCCCTGGACAGCTCTGTTCACTGTACCTGTGCCTTGCCCAACCCTTCCCCATGCAAGGAGCCATGCACTAGGTTACTGTGGGCAGAGGACCCAGGGTCCTGGAGCTGGACCGGCAGTCCCTGCACCCGCCCCCCATTCCAGGGCTGAGAGTGAGAAGGGACCTCCCTGGGACCCGGGAGAACAAGGGCCCTGCACGGCGCCTGTGAAGGGCAGCCCTGGTCCTGTGCCTGCCTCCTGCAGGGCCCCATCGGTTCTGAGACGGGAGGGAGCTGAGGCAGGGCTGCTTGTCCCCACTTGCCACCCCCATCTGGGGCACAGCTTGGAGTACGGGAGGTCCAGAGGGTCTCGTGGGGACAGCCTGCAGGACACATCTCGTGTTCAGCTGGGAGAACTGACCATGTTCTCTTTTTAAAAAATATATTTAAAAATATATATATATATATATTTTTTACTAGAGGCCCGATGCACGAAAATTCGTGCAAGAGTAGGCCTTCCTTCCCCCGGCTGCCGGCACCGGCTTCCCTCTGGCACCCGGGACCCGGGCTGCTTCCCTCGGGCCTCGGCTTTGTCAGGAAGGAAGTTCGGAATGTAGTCTGGAAGATGTCCGGTCTAATTAGCATATTACACTTTTATTATTATAGATTGATTTCAGAGAGGGAGAGATAGATAGAAACATCAGTGATGAGAGAGAATCATTGATCTACTGCCTCCTGCACGCCCCACACGGGATCTGAGCCCACAACCTGGGCATGTGGCCTGACTGGGAATTGAACAGTGACCTCCTGGTTCATAGGCCCAACCGCTGAGCCACACCGGCTGGCGTGGCCTTTCTCTATTTCACCCCTCCCCCCTGCCTGGGAATCCTGGTGGAGCTGGGGGAGGCCAGGGCAGGGCACTGGAGGCTGGAGAGACCCCACCCCCCGCAGCCCGCTCAGCAGCTGTACCTCCGCAGGGCAGCGTGGCCCTGCAGCGAGCACTGGAGCTCCGTGAAGGCCAGCGGGCCCATGGACACAGCGCAGGGGCCCATGGGGCGGAAGCCGAACCGCTCGTAGAAGGGCACCAGCTCGTCCTCGCACATGAGCACGGCCCGGCGCACGGCTGGCTGGCCGCCCAGGTGGCACAGGTAGCGCCACAGCAGGAGGGAGCCGCGGCCCTGCTGCCGGAAGGCGCGGTGCACGGCCAGCACATGCAGGTGGGCCGTGTGGCCCCCGGGCCGGTGCAGCAGCAGGGCCTCCTGTGGGCGAGAGAGGCGTGAGGCCAAGTCACCTGTGCCCACACCTCAGGCGGTGCCCCTGGTGCCCCCAGTCGGGCCTCTCCCACCCAAGGAGGACCCCAAAGTGAATAAATACCCCCAGCCCCGGCCTCATGGCAGGCCCTTCGTGAGGGCTCTGGAGACCCCGTGATCAGGACCTCTTGCCCCGGAAGGGGACCCACAGCCTGTGCTCCTGTCTGGTTTGGAGGAAGAAGCAGTTCTGGGCTCCCTGCCCTCGTCTGGCTGCGTGAGAGGGGCCGGGGCCGGGGTGGGGGCCACTCCCAGAGGGTTCCTGGGGCTGGGCATCC
>NW_005371349.1:1708912-1709562 GCF_000412655.1 Myotis brandtii
CCTACCGCCCCCCTGCCCTCACCTGAGCATCCTACCCCCCCCCTGCCCTCACCTGAGCATCCTACCCCCCGCCCTCACCGGTGTGAGCCTCTCCTCGTCCCACAGCGAGCCGATGATGAAGGCCACGAGGCGGCCCTCGTGGAACCAGCCCAGGGAGAGCTCTGGGCACAGGGTCAGGAAGCGCCGGAGCTCGTCGAGATACAGGGGACACACGCCCGAGACGGAGATGAAGGCTGTGGGCGGAGGCCCCGGTGGGTGGCTCAGAGGGCACCATGCCACACGTCCACCCCCAGCCCTCCCCACAGGAAAGCAGGGGGTTCGGGGCTGCACACACACGGGAACACGCACACACGGGAACACGCACACACATGGGAACATGCACACAGTCTGATACTCTCACTCCATAGGCCCTGAGCCCCAGCCCTCCCCACAGGGAAGCAGGGGGTTCGGGGCTGCACACACATGGGAACACGCACACACATGGGAACACGCACACACATGGGAACACTCACACAGGGGAACACGCACACACGGGAACACGCACACATGGGAACACGCACACAGTCTGATACTCTCACTCCATAGGCCCTGAGCTGCGAGGGTCTCCTCCCCCCGGGGCAGCTACAGCTCCGGGCACCAGCCCGGGGGCC
>NW_005371349.1:1709735-1713435 GCF_000412655.1 Myotis brandtii
CACGGGCGGCAGGCAGTGAATGCTCTGCGTGGACATCCTCGCTGCGGGGGCCCCTCTGGGTGCCCGGGCTCAGGACGCCTCTGGGAAATGAAGGTGCTGGCACCTGTTCTGTTGGTCAGCGGTCTGGGGAGGGGCCAGGGTGAGGGTGCCTCTCGCCCCTTTTGTAGCTGCACCTGGGGTGGGGCCAGCCCCGAAGCTGACAGCACATTCCTTCGTGCCTGCCCCCGCCCCGCACCCCGCCCCGGCTGCTTTGGGGATTAAACACGGGTGCTCTCCCCACCCTTTCCTCGAAGCCAGAAGTACCCATAGAGCGGCCCTCGCTCCGGTCATCGGAGCCCAGGAGAGCAGGAGGGGTGGGCAGGGCTCAGGGGAGCCCAGGGCACCCCGACAGTGTTGCCCAAGGGAGGAGGGACATGAGCCTCCACCGGCCACTCTAATGCAGCTGGGGGGGGGGCACTTTCTTGTCCTTTGGGTACAGGATGGTGTAGCCTCAGTCCTCAGCCCTAGAGGGAAAGCCCCTTAATCAGAGTAGGTCCTTGGGAAGCCCACCTTTACCCGGTGGCCTTGGGCTGGGCCGTGCGCACACAGGGTGGGAGTGGCGAGGAGGGGGAGTCAGATATGGGGAGGGGCCAGCATGGGCAGCACGCCAGATACCCCCTGCTCCACCCTGGCTCGCTTTTCTTTCTCCCATGACCCCTGTAGATGTACAGCTCTTAGAGGAGGCCACCCCCCCACACCTTACAAAGCCCTATGGTGCCCTAGCCGGTGTGGCTCAGTGGATAGAGCCTCGGCCTGCAGACCAAAGGGTCCCGGGTTCGATTCCAGTCAAGGGCACGTACCTTGGTTGCAGGCTCCTCCCGGGCCCAGGTGCTGGTTGGGGCGCACACAGGAGGCAACCAATCGATGTGTTTCTCTCATCGATATTTCTCTGTCTTTCTGTCTTTCACTCTCCCTAAAAATCAATGGAAAATATCCTCAGGTGAGGATTACAAACAAACAAAACCCCTGGCTTCCAAATTTGCATTCCGCCCCCACCTCCCCTCACCGCGTCTCAAAGCCCCACGCAGGACACTCCTGTCCCTGAAGGCTGGGCGCCGCGGCAGGGGTCCCACCCACCAGGCAAAGCCCCCCCCAGTTCCCCTCGCAGAGCCAGTCACCCCGGTGCGTCCACAGGCGCAGATCCCGGGGAAATCCGGGGTGCACGGCTGTGGGGGCAGGTGGCCCGGCCCCACATGATGTGCTCAGAGGTCTCTAATCCCCTGCCCCGCCTCCCAGTTTCACCAGCAGGAGGGAGCAGTCTCTTTAATCCACACCACGCCCGGTCCAGCTAGGATTAACCCGTTTCATAGGGAGCCAGACACCAGCGAGGCGAACAGGCCGGGAAGACCACCACCCGTTTCACAGGGCGCTCGGGGTGAATAACAGCGAAGCGGCCGGCAGCCCCGGTCTGCCTCCGTTCCCCACCGGGCCCAGTGCTTTCCCGAATGGCCGGTGCCCGTCTTCATGGCTCTCCTGCTGCTCGACAGTGTCCCCAAGTCAGAGTCCGCCCAACCGAAGGGAGGAGACCCTAAATCTGGCCCCGGGGGTGCAGGTAGAGCCGATGAGCCTGGGGAGCGGGCGGGCCTTGCAGCGGGGGCTGCGGCAAGCCACTGTGAGGGCTTGATCCCTGACACCCTCCATGTCCTGCCCCGTGAAAATTACCCCCCCGTCACGTGTGTAACCAAAGTCCGGTTCCCTAGTGGGACTCTTTCGGGAGCACCAAACCCACAGGTGCCGCTCAGTCCTCACGCTCCCCGCTCCTCGTGCCCTGTCCAGCTGTCACAAAAACAACTCAAACAAGCAAAGGCTCTGAGGGTTCTCGCCCCTGGCCATCCCGATACCCCGCCTGGCCTCCCACGCCCGCCACCCCCCTGGTACTTCACCCCGCGGTGGTGCGGCCTCCACTGGGAGCCTCGGGCAGTGCCCACTAAAGCTGGACATGCCCCCGGGAGCACGATCCCACCCCACGTACCCGCCGAACACTAAAGGAGCAAGAATATTCTCTGAAAGCAACCCAAAGGCCATCGGCCACAGACGGGACAAGATGGAAGGTTATCCAGCAAGGAGAGCGAGCAAACCCACCCAGCACCCAGCACCCAGCACCCAGCACCGCGGGCGACTGACTCACCCAGGCCACAGAGGGCAGGGGCAGTCCCACGGGGGAGTGGCTGCCCGAGGCAGGCTTCAGGCTTCGGGGGCTGGAAATGTAAGGAGTAGAAGGCTGCTCAGCTGGGGGAGGCAGAGGCCCAACAGGCTGCCTCCCTGTGCACTTTTGCACCTGAGTGTCCCCTGGAAGTCTATTACATATTCGCGAGACTGCTCCAGCCCGACACCCAGCCCAGGTTCCTTGACTGCCAGGGACCTCGGTGTTCCCAGCACCTGGGGTGAGTTCCTGCTCCGGGAAACTGCCTCCTGCTCTTTCGTCCCCCGCCCCACCCAGGCCCGTCTCTCAGTCCCGGAGACTGGCCCCTGCCCCCCTTCCTCCCCTTCAGCTCACACCTCTCCTGTGACCTGAGCTCGTCCCTTGTCAGTACCCACCCCTGTCCTTCCAACACATGCCCCTCCTGCCCCATCAGGGCCTGGCTCCTACACCCGCCCAGCAATGCTGATCCCCGGCCCACCCATCCCAGGAGAGCCTGTTCTCACCCAAGATCCGTGATCTGTGATCCCAGAGGGACGGCGGTGCCAGCCCTGCCCCTGCTGCTGCCCACGTGGTCCTGACACTGCGGTGACCCCAGACCAGCCCGGTGCCTCCACACACCCACCGTCATCCCCTTCTCCCAGGTCCCTTCGCCGTCTGAGGCCCAGCCGCACCCCCTCCATCGGCCACCAGGCGGGTCCCATCCCACAACAGACCCCGCGGAGTTGACCAGAAGACCTCCTCCGGCTGGGCCTTCAGGCCTGGTGCCCGGAACACGTCCAGGACCTGGGCTGGGCACCTCCCACCTCAAGATCCCAGCAAAGGCCTCCTCCGTCTGCCTTATACTCTGTGGCCCCCCCTTGCGCCCCCTGGTGGCCGATCACGAGCTCCTGGAGCCGCCAGAGAAGGGCGGGCAGGCTGTTTAATCCGCCTCTCTTTTGATTGACTGCCAGATGGTCCTATTCTTTCTAGAAAGCACCTCTCGGCACATGGAACCCCCCAGAACAAGACGAGACAGTATATTAACATGGCTAGACCTTGGGGCAGCAGAGGTGGGGCGGGTGATCACGGGCCTCGGGTCAACTGGAAGACAGCACTCGGACAGCGGGAGTAACAGAACTTGTCCCTAGTCCCAGGCTTGGCGAGTGATAATCAGCTGAGGCATTCCAGAGCACCCAAGCACCCTGAAACCACCAGGGTGCCCCCCCCCCAGGGCCTGTAATCAAATCCACCCGACCAACAGTGGCCGCAGGAGATGTAGTTGTGGGTATGGCTGCTAGACTTAGCAAATAAAGATCTGAATTTCAGGTAAGCAACAAATAACTTTTTAAAGTATGCCCGGTGCGCTATTTGGGACGTACTTACACTAACGCACTGTTTACCCAAAATTCTGATCTCATGAGTGTCCTGCATTTTATCTGGAAACCGGATTTGTGAGGTCTGAGGAAGGGATGGTTGGCACAGGCCGGGGAAAGGGCAGAGAGAGAGTCAGGAAGAGCCGGGCACCCTGGCTGGGGGCCT
>NW_005371349.1:1718259-1723687 GCF_000412655.1 Myotis brandtii
CGGGGGGCAGGGAGGCGTGTCTGAGCCTCAGGTGGGGCGAGCCCTTGGCCTCCAAACCCCTATAATGTACATCCTGGTTTGAGGCCACTGGCCATTGCTGCCACCTACTCAGCCCTCCTTGCTTCAAACCAGCTGTTTGTTCCCACACCGGCTGCACGTTGGAATCACCTGGGAGCTTCAGAAGATCCTCACCTCAGAGCCTCTGATCTCGAAGTTCTGGGGAGGACGCCCGGCACCAGCTGTTGTTAAGGGCGAGATTCCCCAGGAATAGACTTTCCGACTCTGAGTTCTGCGTGGAGACCTTTGGTGGGAGTGCGCTCAGGCCAACACCTGAGGGGGCAAGGTCGCTGACGCAGCAGAGGGAGAGGTGAAGCTGAGGACGTGGGTGTAGCGGAGCCTTCAGCCGGCCCCAGGAGGGGCTCGGAGCTGGGGTGGCCCTTCCCCCAGGGCCTGAATGGAGGCGCGAGGGCCGGCTTTGTTTCTCATGCAGACCATCATTAAAGGGGGGAGGCATCTTTTTTCAGCCAAGGGCAGTCCTTGGACAGGGATGCAGCTCTGAGCCTTGGCAGCCAGTGCCCGGCAACTGGGGGACGGAGCTCTTGAACCTGGAGAAGGACGGGGGCTGCGCCCCACAGCACCCACTGCACGCCCATCTCCCCAAAGGCGACCGACCCCTGGCAAACAGAGACCGCGCTGCAAGTGTGGCATCGTGCCCCTCGCCGGGGTCTCCCAGCCGCATGCTGACCCTTCCGTGGAGAGGGCACTCAGCTGCGGGACTTTCTGGGGGGTCTTTGAAGCCTCCTTTGCATAGATTGGCTGGTTCACTCCTGGGCTGAGTGGGGCCCAAACTAATTTGGGGTTCAATATCTGTCATAGTGCAGAAACATTTCCTCAGGAACCTTCCAGACCTTCCAGCATGATGTCACAGGCGAGAAGCGATCGCCACCTTCTGGAGAGAGAAGGCACCTCTGGCTCCCGGGGCCGCTGGACTCACTGTCCCTCCAACAGGAAGATGATGTGAGCCCCACGTGTGATCTTCAGTTTTCTAGTAGCTACAAAGAAACAGGTGAACTTGATTTTAATCACAGATTTTATTTAACCTAATATGTAAAAAGTATTGTCATTTCAACAATAACTTATGTATGTACATAGATATACATATATTGCACCAAGTCTTCAACATTCAGTGTGCAGTTTACACGGACAGCACATGTCAGTTCAGACCAGACACACGTCTAGTGCTCAAGAGTCGCGGGTGGTGAGAGGCCACTGCGACGGGCGGCACAGATCTCGACGTTAAAGGCTAAGGAGAGAGCACTGTGTGGGCAGGAGGAGTGTGGGCGCATGTGCCACGTGAGCGTGCATGCGGGGGGGGGGGGGGGTTTTCGTATCTGAAGGAGACGGGGAGCTGGGGACTCGAGCAGAGACCGAGGTGAGCCGGAGACCTGACGCGCCGAGGGCCACCGGGAGAGGCTGGCTTGTTGTGGTCAATCACTCAACAAATATCTTTTGAGCACCTACTGTGAGTCAGAGCTGTGCTAGCTGCTGGGATTACAACGGTGAAGAACACATAGTCCCTGTCCTCAAGGTTCACAGAGACAGGAGTTAAAAAAAAAAAAATGGCCCTAACCGGTTTGGCTCAGTGGATAGAGTGTCAGCCTGTGTACTCAAGGGTCCCAGGTTTGAGTCCGGTCAAGGGCATGTACCTTGGCTGCGGGCACTTCCCCAGTAGGGAGTGTGCAGGAGGCAGCTGATCAATGTTTCTCTCTCATCAATGTTTCTTCTAACTCTCTATCCCTCTCCCTTCCTCTGTAAAAAAATCAATAAAATATATTTTTAAAAAAATGGTGCCCTGGCTGGTTTTGCTCAGTGGATAGAGTGTTGGCCTGTGGACTGAAGGGTCCCAGGTTAGATTCCAGGCAAGGGCACATGCCCGGGTTGTGGGCTCGATCCACAGTTGGGTGCATGCAGGAGGCAGCTGATCAATGATTCTATCTCATCATTGATTTTTCTATCTCTCTCTCCCTCTTCCTTCCTCTCTGAAATCAATAAAAATAATTTTTTTAAATGGTCTTAATAGAGGCTAAGAAATACAGTCATCCAGGTATTACCAGGTAAGTGGGAGGACAGCGGGGGGATGGGGCACTTGGAAGGTGTCATAGGCCCATGATTCTTGAGCAACCCACAGCGGGAGACTCGGGCGAGGCATTTCTCCAGCCAGATTTCTCCAGCCATTTCTCCATTTCTCCACTGAGGGGGGAGGCTCTCGGGGAAGCTCCCCCGCTCCCCTCCTTTTCAGCCGAAGCCCCTGGTGCTAAAGGCACCCTAGAGCCCCCGAAGCATCGGCTTCAAGGTGGGAGACCTCTGGGCCCATCTGGGTTTGCTGGCACAGGGAGGCTGGGAGAGGCCACGCAGGCTGGGGCTCCCGCAGGGGGCAGTGTGGGGCCATGCGCAGTGTGGGCCTGGAGAGGTGGCCCAGTGGCAGGTTAAGATAGGGACAAGACAGGGCCTGCTTCCCCTAGATGAGTTCACTTGGCTGCCAGCTCTGCTGCCTCCTGAGCCACGCCAGTTTCTTCGCCAGGGGAGTGGCCAGGCTGGCTCAGCTTCTGGCAGGCACATTCGTAAATAAGCGAAATTCTCCTGAGAAGCAGCTACAGTCCCCAAGAAGGGCTGGGTGTTGGGGCCGTGAGAGGAAGGGGTGTCTCCATCGGGGAATGAAGATTTTTTGTTTGTTTGTTTTTTTATCCAACAATTATGAAAATCAAAACTAAGCAGACGCTCCCATCCAGGCTCACCCCACTTGCCAGCCTGGGTGCGCAGAGACTATGGCTGGGGGCTCAGGGTCTAAGAAGCAATCGAGCCTCCAACCATGTCCTGAGCAACTCAGGTCTGAATGAGGTCGCAGGACACCATGAGGTGGGGAGAAAGGTCCTGAGCCTCTCTCTCTAAAAGAGCTCAGATGTAGCTCAAAATGGGGGCGAGAGAAAGGGCTTAGAGCTAGCACGGCAGCTCCGTGGGTGTATGGTCAGGGGGTGGGGGGAAAACCAAATGGAGGAACAGAAGTCTCAGGCCTTTGACACCCATCAATATGGTACATAATTGAGCACAAACACTGTGCCAGGCACTGTACTGGGTATCAGGGTTACACACATCAAACGCAACATGATCGCCCGGCTTGTGTGGCTCAGTGGTTGAGTGTCGACTTATGAACCAGGAAGTCACAGTTCAATTCCTGGTCAGGGCACATGCCTGGCTTGAGGGCTCCATCCCCAGTGCGGGGTGTGCAGGAGGCAGCCGATCAATGATTCTCTCTCATCACCGATGTTTCTATCTCTCTCTCTCTCCCTATCCCTTCTTCTCTCTGAAATCAAAACAAATATATATATTTTAAAAATAGAACATGATCCACATTCTCGAAAGGGGTTTATTAAGGGAGAAATCAGCATTTGAAATCAAGGACTGTTACCTACAACCTAGCAGGTTCCTGGGGGTGGTGGTGGGGGGGATGCCACAGTGTGGTATGCTGCTTCACAAAAGGAGGGCTCATACTTCCTCCCTCACAGGCGGACAATCTGTGTAAAGCATTTAGAGTGGTACCTGGCATTAAGCTGCCGTTCAATACACGGCCGCTATTATTAGCCATTATTACAAGAAGCTGCAGAATAACCGTGGAACATCTTCCTGGAGTGCCAATTTTACTCAACGATTAGGGAGGAAAGGACGTTCTTTTTATATTATAACAAGCACAGGCATAAGCTGATGTAGAATGCAAAACTCACTTGGATTTTTTAAATTGTTTTTTCCCCCCCACTAAATACATTTTATTTATCTTTTTGGTTAATACTCACCTGAAGATATTTTTCCTTGGATTTTCAGAGGGAGGGGGAGAGACAGAGGGAGAAACATCAATGTGAGAGAGACACATCGATTGGTTGCCTCCTGCACATACCCCAACTGGGTGGAGATTGAGCTTGCAACCGAGGTATGTGCCCTTGACCAGAATCGAACCCGGGATCCTTCTGTCTGCAGGCCGACGCTCTATCCACTGAGCCAAACCAGATAGGGCCTCACTTGGATTTTTTATATCAAAGATTTCTGGCCAGCCCTAGCTGGTTTGGCTCAGTGGATAGAGCGTCAGCCTGCCAACTGAAGGGTCCCAGGTTCGATTCCAGCCAGGGGCTCATGCGTGGGTTGCGGGCTCAATCCCCAGTAGGGGGCATGCAGGAGGCAGCCAATCAATGATTCTCTCTCATCATTGATGTTTTTATCTCTCTCTCCCTCTCCCTTCCTCTCTAAAATCAATAAAATATATTTTTTTAAAAAAGATTTCTGGCCTGCATTGCCCTGCTCCCTTCAGCCTACTTGCACACCCCCATTCTCCAATAAACATGGGAACTAGAAAAGCTTGGAGTCAGGCAACCCAGGGTCCAATTTGCATTTGCCAGTTACTACCTTGTGACCTAAATTAGTATAATTACTTTTTATATTTTAAAATGGCAATATGAAGCAGACCATAAGTATAACAGTTCTGCTGATGTAGAATTTTAGTGTAGGTGGGAGGGTTGAAATATTAAAATAATAGTTAAACTCTATTGAGGGAACTGTATGCCAGGCATTGTTCTCCCAATCATCTGATGAAACAGATACTGCTATTATCACCTCTATTTTACAGATGAGAAAATTAAGGCGAAAAGAAGTTTATCAGCTTGTCTACCTTTGTAAGATTTGTAAGTGTCAATGCCAAAAATTAGAATCTGTGACTCCCGCTCTTAACTATCTGGCTGTCTTACCTCTTGCCACGCATAGAAAGCCTCATGGAGCTTTGAACTCATCTAGGTGGATTTGAAGGCAAACCGCAGGAATCACTAATACCTGCTGATCTTTTCCGATCTTTCTCTGTGGCCTCCTTCACCAACGTCTTGATCAGTCCCTAAGGAGTCATCCCCTTCCAAGCTTTGCATGGAATTTCCTAATACAATATATTCTAGATACACTCTCTACACACCTATTAAAGCCTTGCTTACACGCTGACATGGAGTCGCTTTGTAGCTATTTAATGTGTATGTTTTGTCTCCCCAACTAGATTGTAAACACCTAGAGGGCCGGGACTGTCTTGCTCTTTCCGTGTCCCTGGCAGGAGGCTGGAGACGCCCAGGGAGCTCATTAGCTGTTGTTGACAGCACCCGTCCCACCTCCGCCCCGCCCCTTTCCCCCGGCGACCACTCTACTTCCTCCATCCGGGCCCCACCCCTTCCCTCGCCCTCCGCTTTTATCCCTTCTGGCCCCGCCCCTCCCTCGTGGAATCCTTCCTTTACCCCGGGCTCCCGGAATATCTCCAGCGTCCCCTAGCGACCGGGCGGTAGCTCCTAGCAACCGCATCTCGGCTCCCTGACGACGGCGGCACGTAGGGCCACGTCAGCGCGCCGTG
>NW_005371349.1:1724395-1747975 GCF_000412655.1 Myotis brandtii
TGGACGTGGGGCCTCTGCCCTGTCGCCCTGCGGGTGCTGGGGCTCCGAGGCGCGCCGGGCATGACACCAGTGCGGCGTCTCGCTGACCCCGAGGAGCCACCTACCGCATTGTGCACCCAGACACGGAGGCCCTGCCGGGCCGGTGCGGGGAGGGGGGTGGGCATTCCAAGGCAGAGATGCAGGTGAAAAGCCGGGGCGACAGAAAACCCCCAGAAGTTCGCCTGCTTGCAGAATGCGTTAGCGTGGGGAGAGAGCCTAACCCCCTTCTGTCTTGCCTGGTGCCTCGCTCCATGGCTGCGGGAACTTTGAGCGTGAAATCACTGCCGATCAGAGCCTTGGCGTTAATAGTGCGGGGGGAGGGGGCTGGGACAGCTGCCCCGGATCGATGACTCCTAAGTGCAGTTGGACTTCTTGGGGGAAAATACTACAGAACCTTGGAGGGAGGAGCTCCACCCTTTGCAAACCTGGAGGGTTTTTGTTTGTTTGTTTTTGTGGGGTTTTTTGGTGTGTTTTTTTTGACTGAGGCTGTAAGCAGACATCAAATTCCCATTTGGTATTTCGGCGAGGCTCTGAATATTGCAGTTTTACCAAACCAAAGGTTAATGGTCAGAAACCTGAAGCCTTGGCCCAAGGTTGGTTGGGTGGCTTTTCACGTCTTGTTTTCCTGAGTGTGAATTCCTATCAGTGATTCACACACGCAACCCTGTATCTTTCACCCCTTCTTCATGCCCTCCTCCTCCTCCTCCTCCCCGTCAAGAAAACATTTCTAAGCAAGAATCAGGACCAGGTTGTTTGAGTGGCCTGGGACTCAGAGGTCTGAGCTGGGGGAGGGCACGTCAGAAGTTAATCTGGGTTTCACACACACGGGGAGACAAAAGGGGCAGGACTGGGGCTTCTGCCACATGACCCAGGGGGTCTGTGAGGAGGGTTTGGGCAGAAAGAGCCGGGGATCGATCCAGCTCCTAGTGGCAGAAGTGACTGCTGATACCAGCAGGGTCTTTTTCCACCCTCGCCTGTGCGCGTGCACCAGAGACACAAATCCACACACAGGACCCCGGCTGCCCCTCAGAGAAATGCAAATCAGGGAAGATGGTAAGTCCCCGTGTAAAAGTCTCTGGAAGATAATACTTTTTGCAGCAGCCTGCTTGTTAAACATGACCACCAGCATTGTCTTGTCGGGAAGAGATTTTTGCTCAAGGTACTGTTTGTGCACTGTCTTACCAGCTGATGGTTGCCAGTGTCTTTGCAGGGGCTTTTAAATAAAATGTTTCTGCCTAACCATCTTCCCTAGAGGTTGGCGACTGGCATGCACCTCGTGTGACGGGGCTCAGGGAAGCGGGCCGCTCACCACCCGGGGCTGCCATGCTCACCAGTGGCTCCTGTACATCTTGATTTTGGTGGTGAACTTTGGTTACAGTTATGTTCCCTCTGCCTCTCCCCCACCACGTGTAGTTGTACAAAATTTGACTTAAAATTTCAATTTTGGAACTAAACAGAAAATGACTTGAAGGCACCAGCTTGGATTGTGTTGAAGCTGCCCTCTTGTGACTCGTGTTGAATGGTTGACATTTTTTGCGACGCCAGTGGCGGCGTGTCTGTCGCTTCGGGGCTTAAGCAAAAGCCAAGGAGGAATTCTAGGAAGTGGAGGCACGGATGGCAGGCCCAGCCCTTCCTTTAGGACGTGGGGATGGGTTTGTGTGGGGAGGACATTTCTCCTGGTAGGTCAGCTCTCTGTTACCAGGAGCCACAGATGGCCCTGGTGAGCTGACCGTGTCTCCTGTTTTGCTTCTGGCTACGGACTAGGGTGGTAGGGTGGGTCCTTGCCTGGGGCACTGTGGTTTAGGAAGATTTTCCTTCTCGCCTCCCACTCCTTATACATCCATCGAGGTGGCAGCGTGCTGTGAAGGAGAGACCATGAGACCAAGACAGCATTTAGGTTCTGATGTCTCCCACAGCACTAATGTGGTTATGAGGTTTGAGAACCCAGTTATTGGTAGAATAATGTAGTGACAGTCTTAGGAAACATTTCTTTTTTAAATTGTCACCTATTGGAATTTTTGTTGTGTGTGTAATATGTTTTTATTGATTTGACAGAGAAAGAGAGTGAGAGAGAGAGAAACATTGATGTGAGAGAGAAACATCTATTGGCTGCCTCCTGCATGCATCCCGACCAGGGATTGAGCCCACAACCTGGGCCTGTGCCCTGACCAGGAATCGAACCGGTGATCTTTTGGTGCACAGGGTGACACTCAACCAGCTGAGCCACAGCAGCCCGGGCACCTGCTGGAATTTTTAAAATAGTGTTCTTTTAATGTGGAATACTAGGCTGAGGAGCATTTTTGTACTTTGTTTTGTTGTTAATCCTCACCCGAGGATATTTTTCCATTGATTTTTTTAGGGAGAGTAGGAGAGAGAGGGAAAGACAGAGAGAAACATCGATGTGAGAGAAACACATTGATTGGTTGCCTCCTGTACAAGCCCTGACCAGGGCCCGGCCCGGAGAGGAGCCTGCAACCAAGATATGTGCGGTGCCCTTGACTGGAATCGAACCCGGACTCTTTGGTCTGCAGGCCAACACTCCATTCTCTGAGCCAAACTGGCTAGGGCCATTTTTGTAATTTTCTTTTCTTTTTTTTTTTTAAATATATTTTATTGATTTTTTACAGAGAGGAAGGGAGAGAGATAGTTAGAAACATCGATGAGAGAGAAACATCGATCAGCTGCCTCCTGCATGCCCCCCACTGGGGATGTGCCCGAAACCCAGGTACATGCCCTTGACCGGAATCGAACCCAGGACCCTTCAGTCCGCAGGCCGACGCTCTATCCACTGAGCCAAACCGGTTTCGGCTCATTTTTGTAATTTTCATGTTAATTTGGTGGGCAATGAATAAAGGCCTAATATTAGTCTCTTAATGTCTCTTAACTCTTTTTGATGAACAAATTTCAAAAAGAGAGGTGAAGAGGCTGGCCCATGAGTCCTCCTCTTCCTGGCCATTTCCATAAATTGAACATGGTGACTGACACTATACTTTCCGTCCGGAAAACAACACAGGCTGGGCGCTTAACATGCTAATTAACAGAAATAAAATATGTAGTTTTGCCTTAAAACTGCGGAATTTATGATTAGTTCCTGAGGTTCCAGCAGCCAAGGGTAAGCCTGTGTAGGACTTGCTCACTCCCCTGACCCCTCAGCGTGGTAGTTGATTTATCCGCTGGAAACTTTTCCCATTTGGCCACAGATCTCCTTGCCGGGACTTGCTCCTCCCCACGACCAGCAGGGTCTTTTTTCCAGCCCGCCGGTGCGCATGCACCAGAGACACAGTGGGGATCCCTTCAGGAAAGTTTCTGACTGAAGCCAAATGCCTACAGCCTCTTGGCCTTCTTGAGCCCTGGCCAGCCTGGGTGGGTCTTTCTGGCCTTCACCTGCCGGGGTTGGGCACAGCGGCCCCGCCCCTGTGAGGAAGACTATGGAACAGGGGCATCCTGTTCATGCTTTAGCTCTCCCCTCTCCTGTGTGCTCTCTTGCTTTAAGTTGCCATAACATTTAGGGTCTCAGCTGGTTAGAGATTTAATGTCTGTAAATTAAAGCTGTGTCCGTAATCACCCTGCTGTGTGTGTGTGTAAAACATCTCTGATGACAGGCCCCTCAGGAATTGGCTTTTCGCTTTATTTTTGGCTCCTACTCAGGCCAGCATTCCCACGGGGAAAGCTCTTTAGGTGTAGCATCATAGCCTGTGAAGTTTGCCCCATCTGCCCAGGTGCCAGACCCATTAGACGCAATTGCTCTTAATGCAATAATAGGAAGAAGGTATGTAAGGTTACCCAAGCTGCAGGACTAAGTGCACCTAATTGTATCTTATTCAGATAGGATCACAGCGCTTACCGGCTCTTAGAGCTGCTCTGTGATTTTATTCTTTGTCCTTTGGTTTCCCCCTTCTAGCTCCGGGGACTCGATGCCTTCATGGTGCCTCTGTCTCTAGCTTGTCGCCTGACTCAAGGGCACTTTCATCAGATGAGGGACGGGTGTTTGTGTCCTGTGATTGGAAGTCAAAACCCTTGGGTGCTCTTCCTGGCTGTCGCCTACTCTGAATGACCTTGGCGTACTCACTGCTTCATTTTTTCTGCTATAAAACACGAGATTTTTCTAGCCCCATAAACGAGCCTGCGCAGGTGGAATAACCAGAAGTGTGGGTGGGTGGGGCCTGGGGCAGCCACTTGGCTATTAGCAGCCATCATCCTGATGTCCATCAACCACAGCCAGACCCGCCCTCCAGGGGATCACTTCCGGGTGTCACAGGGCGGTGCTACACCAAAGAGGCATCAGTTCCTCTCCATGTGGTGTTGCTTGTGACCAGGTGGATTACAGATTTGAGTTCTTTATTACGTCTCTTCTATAGATGCTCATGAACTTCACTCCTCTGTCACCTTATAAGAAACTCAGTTATGCACATTTAAAGTAACACCTGCTAAGTCCCCCGCCTCGGGGAGGGGAGGGGATGGATACAGGAGTATGCATGTTTCCCAGCATCCGGAAGTATCTTCTGAGATTCCCGAATGACAGGTGACGAGGTTGTGAATTATAAGATAAGGATGGTAGAGTATTGCTTTTGTATTTTAAGATAATAAGAACCAACATATAGTGTGCCAGGTGCTCAAGTGCTTGTGTGTATTACTCAATATCCACAACAACCCTGTGAATTAGGTCCGATTATTCTCATGTTTCTGAGGAGGAAACGAAGGACCAGAGAGGTTAAGTAACTTCTCCAATGTGACGCTGCTAATAAGTGGAGTAACCTGAATACAAATTGAAGTAAAGATAGTTTGCCCTCACCTGACAGTGTATAAGTTGAGGATTTGTAGATCATTACAGTGTCTGAATACCCTGATCAAGCCTGAGTCACAAACCCTGTGGTTGGCGTGAATCATCCAGGCTTCGCACACTTAAAATCTCAGTGGGGGAGGAGTCCCCTCAGGTGAGGAGAGAGAAGGGAAGTGTGGGGATGGGGGACGGTGTGGGGATGGGGGAAGGTGGACCAGTGCCGGGAGGGAGGGGTCAGGCTGTGCAGTATGGGAGAAGCACCGCATTTGCACTTGCGCTGTGCTGCTTTCTGTTCTAGTTTTCATTCCCTGGCCCCTCAGCCATTTTCAAGATACCTGTCAAAACATACATTTTATTTCTGCACATGCCCTAGATGTTGAGTGAGTGCACCCTCTTGTGAGTCTGATTCATTCCAACGCTGGTTTGTCCCCACCTCCACCTGCTGGAGCACATAAGTCCAAGGAAGTGGCATTGATTCTGTGCTGTCTTGGAGATGGCCAGGGCTAGGAAATTCGCCTTACTTCCTGCCTCCACAGACCTCCTGTCCCCTCGCTGGGCTGGCGGCTGTTGTCACCCTCCCGCTGGGAATGCTGAGTCATGAGGCAGGTTCAGAAGGACGCCTTGGAGAGAGGCTGCGTTCTGCCCAGGTCCAGTTCCTGTCCCTGCAGTTGCCCTGAACTTGACTGTGTGTGCACTCTCCACCTCATTTTGCGTTAGGACATGGAAGGTCTTTTTCTGCTCTCCCCATCCCCACTTCACTGTGATCCCTGCTTTTCTCTCTTTCATTTTCCTGTTCTCTCATGAGGAACTTTTCCTCCCTTTCTTACTATTTTATTTTACCCACAGGCCTCATGGAATCTAGTGGGACTCTGGGGCTGTGGTTAGAGTGTGCAGCGTGAATTGCCATCACAGCTGGCCCATGTTGGTGTCAGCTGCCCCCATGGTCCCCTCAGAGTTGGATTTAGGGCAATTTCTGTGATGAGTGGGTTCTCTTAAAGAGCCATCCTGTAGTTTTAGCCCAAGAAGACATGATCTGTGCTCCTGTTCCGATTGGTAGAAGCTTTCAGAGATTAGCCTGTTTCTGGATGTGGGGGTGGGAGGTGCTAATTTACATGGACACTCAAAGGCGGACCCTGCACGCATAAAGTGCTTTTTCTGCTGACAAGATGCTGTCGCTAATATTTACTAGGATTCTGCTCTTTTGACTGTAGCTCCTCCTTGTCCTGAGATGGTGGTGGTTTAATGCCGCCGCATCCACATTTGCAGCTTACTGAGCGGGACGCACATGGCGAGTGGCCTGTTTCTGACATGTCCACCAGCCTCAGGGGCTCTGTTAGGGGCCACCTGACATATGTGACGGACAGGGAGGAGCAAAGTGCTTACCGAAATGTGCAGTTCAGAGTGAAATGGAACATGGTCATGGACAACCCTCTGGATTTGCCTGCTCCCAGGCCGTGTGCCCTTGTCCGGCTCCGCAGCGGGCTCTGCGGCGGGGGTGTCATGTCCTCACGCCCCTCCACCAGGCTGGCTGTGCGGACTGGATCTGCTGGTCAGCTTTACCCACAGGTACATGGCGTTCTTTTGAAGCAGGATTGTGAAATGCATGCTTTTGTGACTTAAACATGGAAGCAAATGCTATTCTGTTCAGAAGTATTCAGTGAGGCAGAAGGTACTGGAATGAATGTCCTTTTTGGGTTAAATCTTGTTGACTATTTGGTTGTGGGGTTTTTTTGTTTGTTTGCATATTTTGAGAGACCGAAACATGTACTTTTCTGTAGCTCAAAGGATGAAGACACTTACCAGGTCACCCTGGGTCTAAACGAACAGCATAGCTATAAATGGAGAAGATGCATTTTAACTATGACAATTAAAAAGTTTAAATCTGAGATACTGAGCAGTGCTAAAAAAACGGGGGTGGGGGGGCGGGTGGCAGCCACTCCTCCCCAGCAATGAAGTTGGAATCCGCAGCTCCGGGAAGCGGCAGGAGCAGCCGCAGGCTTAGGAAGGAGCCTCTGCATGTGCATCCTGCAGGGAGAGCTCCTCAGGCCTGTGCCCAGCTTCTCCTTGCTTCAGTTCCCACCCTTTCCGTGGGAGATGTGCTGGGAGGAGGGCCGGCGGAGCCAGGGATGGGCGCGTCCACAGGACTGCGCCGGCTCCCCCCCAGGGTGTGATGGGAAGGACCACGGACACATCTGTGTCCTTCGTGTGGCTCGGGAGCCTCGGGACCTGATGTGCTCCTGCTGAAAGCCCCCTACTTGCCTGCTCCGGCTGTTAATTACTTAAGGGAGTCCGAGGGCCCTCAAGTTGGTGATATCATCTGCAAACCAAAGAGCATCTCTCCCCGCCCTCGCCCTTGCCCGCCCTCGCTGTGCATGGTGGGAAGGAGGGTCCTAGCAACCTGCTGGTGGGGACGGGGTCTGCCTCCGTATCCTCGTGACCTGCGCACCCCATCTGGCCTCTCGCCCTCTGGCATGAGCCGGCTCTCCTGAAGGTCACGAAAGACTCGTGCATTCCTGGTCCTGCATTCCCGACTTCTCCGTTTTTGTCCCTTTGGCCCATCAGCCTGATTGATATGGTTGATCCTCTCTTGAAAGGGAAACCTTATTCCATTGGGTTCCATTTACTGTCCTGGGTTTTTCTCTTTTGCCTTTTGTCTTTTTCCTCTTACCTCTCTCTCAGACATTTCCAGAGGTCCGAGCCCCCCCGCCCCCCGCTGCTCTGCTCCTGTGGCCCAGCTGGTTCCTGCATTTAGACGGGCTGCCCCTCCATCCACTCCCAGCGCTTATTCGAGAGCTCCACCGTGGCCTCTGGAACCGCAGACTTTGGGGTGTACCAGCTGAGGAGTGTGATGGCTCTCCCATCCTCAAGTCTGCGGCACTCTTAAAAAATTTCTCCCTCTAACTTTATTGGGAGAAATTTTCAAACGGAGAGAAAAGTTAAAAGACTTGGCCAGTGACTGCTGATGACCAGCCATCACGAGTGAGCCGCTGACACGCTGCTGCATTTGCTTGGTCTGTGCGGGGTGCATGTGATGTGTGCTCTCCTGAGCCAGCGGGAGTGGTAGCGGGAGTGGTAGCAGGCGTGCTGATGCTCACTCACCTCTGCACATTCAAGCGTCCTCTTCTAAACTCAGAACATTTGCCATCATTTAAAATCGGCTCCCTGGCCCCCAGTCTTACGTTTTTCTCTTTTTAAAAATTATCTTTTGCCCTAACTGGGGACTAGGCTAAGTTGGTTGGAGCATTGCCCCATACACCAAAGGTTGCGGGTTAGGTATCTGTCAGGGCACATATGGGAGGCAACCGATCAGTGTTTCTCGCTCACATCGATGTTTCTCTCTCTCCCTCCCTCTCTCTTTAGAATCAATAAAAAAAGTATCCTTAAGTGAGGATTAAAAAAAAATTAAAATAATAGAATAAAATATATTTTTATTGTGGTAAAATACACATAACATAAAATTTACCACCTCATTAAATGCATTCATAATGTGCAACCATCACCGCCACCCACCTCCATAACTTTTTGTCTTGTAAAACTGAAACTCATGCCCATGAAACAATAACCACCTCCTCCCCATTCTCCTCCACTCCAGCCCCTGGCAACCACCATTCTACTTAGTTTGTGATTTTTATTATTCCAGGTACTTCACATAAGTGGAATTGTACAGTATTTGTATTTTTATTACTGGCTCATTTCACGCAATCCCCTCAAGCTTCGTCCATGTTGTAGCTTGTATCAGAATTTCCTTCCTTTTTAAGGCTGAGTAATGTTCTGTGGTGTGTATATACTACTTTTTGCTTCTCCATTCATCTGTCGTTGCATACTTGGGTTGCTTCCATGTTCTAGTTATTGTGCATAGTGCTAATATGAACATGGATACGCAAATATCTCCTAAGATCTTGTCATGGCCTTAGGTGGTTTGGCTCAGTGGATAGAGCCTTGGCCTGCGGACTGAAGGGTCCCAGGTTCGATTCCAGTCAAGGGCACGTGCTGGGGTTGCAGGCTCAATCCCCAGTAGGGAGTGTGCAGGAGGCAGCCGAACAATGATTCTCTCTCATCATTGATGTTTCTATCTCTCCCTCTCCCTTCCTCCCTGAAATCAATAAAAATATTTTAAAAAAAGATCTTGTTATGAATGCTTTTGCGTATATACCCAGAAGTGCAGTTGCTGGATCATGTGATCAATCTATTTCTGTTTTTTGTGTGGAACTGCCACCGTTTTCCACAGCAGCTGTACCATTTACAGTCCCACCAGCAGTGCACAAGGGCTCTGTTTTGTCCGCATCCTCGTCGACATTTGTTATTTTCTGTTTTTTTGATAGTAGCGATCCTAATGGGTGTGAGGTGTATCTCACTATAGTTTTGATTTGCATTTCCCCAATAATTAGTGATGTTGGACATCTTTCCACATGCTTGTTGGTCACTTGTATATCTTCAGAGAAATGTCTCTTTAAGTGCTTCGCCCATTTTTTAACTGAGTTGTTTGGTCTTTTGATTGTTGAGTTTTAGGAATTCTCTACATATTCTGGATATTAATCGTTTACTAGGTATTGATTCACAAATTTTCTCTCCCATTCTGTGGGTGTCCTTTATAGTCTGTTAATAGTGTCTTTTAAAAAATATGTCTTTATTGATTTCAGAGAGGAAGGGAGAGGGAGAGAGAAACATCAATTATGAGACCCATCGACTGGCTGCCTCCTGCACACCCCTACTGGGGGTTGAGCCCTAAACCCCAGCATGTGCCCTGACTAGGAATCGAACCAGTGACCTTGGTTCATGGGTCGACGCTCAACCACTGAGCCATACCAGTTGGGTTGATAGTGTCTTTTGATACATAATATTTAAAAGTTTTCATGAAGTCTAAATGCCTATTTTTTTTTCTTTTGTTGTGTGCCTTTGGTGCCAGGATTCTAATCTAATTTGACATAAAATCTTTGTTCAAAATGCCTTTAACATCCTCCATATTTTCTTCCTACAACATGGGTCTGCTCTCTGACGGCCTGTGCCTGGGTGGGTCTCTCCCGTCTCCCTGCCCCTAGGCCCTCCTTCAGCCCAGCTGTAGCAGCGCAGCTGACCTCCCCAACGATTGCCTCTGGTCATGCCTTAGCGTGGCCTTCAAGGCTCCTCACCTACGTTTCATGCTTTACCTCCTGCCTCTTCAGTTGACTCCAGCGAATCTGTGTGCCCAATTCAGTGGGACTGTTCCCTGCCTCTAACACCCCCCGCACTTAGATGGCACTCTTGCGTGCTCTCTCCCTGGATTGGAAGCTTCTTGAAAAACAAAGCTCTGTAAAAGCTTTTGTTGCGTGTAGCTCACACGTAGAGTCGTGGGAAGCATTTCAGTGAAGGCCAGACCTTCCTGCTCACCCACACAATAGCCTGAGCCTTTCCCAGACCCCCGTGGTCTGTGCTGGAGTGGAGTGGGCCCCTTGCCAGCTGCCATGCCTCCTCAGGTAGTGGACTTACTGCCCCAGCCGGGCTCTTTTGAGAGCACTATGCTAATCACCCCAGGACCAGGACATGCGGGCATCCTAATGCTAAGAAGAGCAGATTAATCAAAATACACCATATTGTAGTCTACTGTTCTAGCAACTTCCCTCCCGAAGCCCCCAGGCAGAGCGAGCTCACTGGGCGAGGCGAGAGCGGGGCAAGGGCTGTGTCCCTCGTGGTCGAAATGCAGTTGTCCCTGGTGTGGACGCCCAGCAGAAACAGACACACTCCTGGCCCAGGCTCCAGGACCGTGGCTGGAAGGCAGCTAGAAAAGCCTCCCCGGTTCACCACCCAGCTCTCCTTCGGGGCCTTGCACTGTGACTGGGGGACCTGAGGAGAGCCCCAGTTTCATTGGCAGGAGCCACCAGAGTTCTGCTAGTAACTTCAAAACCTCAGCGGGAGCACCCCTCTCTGAGCCTTAGTTATCAGACGGGCTAATGGCTGTCGCGGAGCAGCTGTCAGGCCTCCGCTGAAAGCACTTGGCAAGCGGACAGGCACGTGTGCGTGTCCTGACGGGATCAGCACATCCTTGCGTAGGGGCGGTTGAGCTCGTCTTCTGTGCTGTAACGTGGGACTGGGAGGGACTTGCAGCTGCTGAGCGCTCGGAGCAGCCCCGGGGAGAGTGGTGCTGTCTGTGTCCTGGGCTGTAGTGTGTCTAGGCCCAGGGAGGTGGGGCTGGGGTGATTTGGTTTGACCCCCTTATGTTATAGTTTAGGTCAGGAACTAAGGCCCGAGCGGCTCAGTGATTGAGCCTAAGATTGATGGAAGCCACAAAGGGTCAAAGAATCTAAGACTTTAGGAAAGAAAAGTCACCATCTGATTTCTGAGTCGTAGAGGCTCTTAGTAGCGCTGAGTTCAGTTTTCTGGTGACTCAGTTACATGGGAGACAGGTTCTGGTGTTCAACTTGAAAAATAAAATTTGATTTACACTATGATTCAGGACATACAGCTGAGAAAACCTCCTACTCAGTACCTGGGGACCAGGCAGTCATTAATTGCAGCTTAACCCAGGTCGCCTTAAAAAAAAGAAGCCAGACAGCTTTATTGAGGTGTAGCTCACACACTATAACATTCCCCTTTTAAAGTGTACAGTGAAAGTGGTTTTTAGTGTATTCAAAGATCTGTGCACCCACCATCACTGTCTAGGGTTAGAACATATCATCATCCCCAGAGAGACCCTAGCCCAGGGGCGGCCAAACTTTTTGACTCGAGGGCCACAATGGGTTCTTAAACTGGACCGGAGGGCCGGAACAAAAGCATGGATGGAGTGTTTGTGTGAACTAATATAAATTCAAAGTAAACATCATTACATAAAAGGGTACGGTCTTTTTTTTTTTTTAGTTTTATTCATTTCAAACGGGCCGGATCCGGCCTGCAGGCCGTAGTTTGCCCACGGCTGCCCTAGCCCATTAGCAGTCACACGCCTTTCCCCTCCTCCCAGCCCCTGGTAACCACTTCCTGTCGCCAGGGGTTTGCCTGTTCTGGACTTTCCATATAAATGGAAACGTGTGATGCCTGGCTTCTTCCGCCGAGCGTGCTTTCAGGGTCCCTTCACGTTGGAGCAGTGTCCGTCCTCATTACTTTTCGTGGCCGGGCAATGCATACTCCGTGGCGTGGAGATGCCGGGTTTTGTTTCTCCTTTCATGAGGTCATGGGCACGGTTGGTCCCACTCGGGCGCTATGTTGAATAAGGCTGCTTCGAGCGGTTTGTGTGCGGACATGTGTTTGCCGTTCTCTTGGGTATGGCTCCCAGGGGTGGACTTGCGGGTCATAGGGTAGCTCTGTGTGAACCTTTTGAGCAACTGCCAGCCTTCTCCAGAGCGGCCGCACCCCGCCCGTTCCCGCCAGCTGGGCACGAGGGCACGAGGCTTCGTTCCTCCACACCCTCCCCGCTCCGCTTGTTGTCGGTCTTTTGATTGTAGCCGTCCCAGTGGGTGCGAGGGCATCTCACTGTGATGTGAGGTGCGCTTTCCGGTGACCAGCGATGCCGAGCAGCTTGTTGATGGGCTCAGTAGCCATTTGTGTATCTTCTTTCCAGAAATGTCTATTCAGGTAAATCCTGTTTTTTAACTGGGTTCTTCGTTGGCTTGCCTCGTAGGCCCTGCCCTTGGGTCTCCTCCCTGACCTTCAGAGCCTGGCAGGTGGGCGCCACATCCTGTGGTGGCTGCCCTATGCTGTCATTGGGTCTGTGCCAGGCATCTCGCGTTATGTTGGGATGTAGCCTCCTTCCTATTGAAGTGTGCGTTAGGGCTTTAAATTAAATCTCTGCAGGAGCCAAGCTCTAATTGTTATGCAGTTGGGGCTCCACACTCACCCTGGAATTGAAAGGGGGTGCCATAGGTCTTCTTGGACAGTGGGCGGGGCAGCTTTCAAATATTTGCCAGTCACGTGCACCAGAGTATGCGGCCACCGTGTCAGCTTTCCAGAGGCAGAGCCCAGCCCCTCTGTTTTCTCTGGCCTCTCGTGGTCTGGACGGTAGCATTTCTTCTGCAGGAGGACGGTGAGATGCTTGGTGATGGACATGAGTGGACTTGGGTAACTGAGTCGCTTCTGTATCCGTTTGGCGGGTGGAGACGTGGCTGTGGGAGAGGAGGGAGAGGCTCCTGTGTGCTGGGCAGCGGAGGCCTGCGCGTTGGGAGTGCATCCTGGCTGCCGTGGCTGCACAGACCCTCCCTCCTAAGCAGGCTCTGTCTGCTGAGGGGCACATGCGCTGCTATTTATGTTGTGTGACTTTCTCGGTGATTGCTTTTAGTTTAGCATTTAAGAATCTAATTTAACTTTGTAAGTGTGTAAAGTGTTGCTCACCCACGCCTGCCGCATGACACTGGCAGGCTTCCTCCCAGAGCCCAGCCTTGGCCTGGATCAGTTCCTGCCGTCATGGCTCCATCACAGCAGCCGATGGGATTTTATGTTCCTTTGACACTGGAAGCCAAAGCCATTTGCAGGAGCAGATAGGAGGCCCTTTCCGATGCTCGCGGGCGTTTCTGCTGGAGCCGTGCTTCCCTCCCCACCACTTCAGCTCTTAGAAGAGCAGCTCTGGGAGAGCCGTGGAACACAAGCTGGTCTCCAAATGAAGTAGCTGAATGTCGAAACTAAGCACTTCTGAGCCTGGAATTTGTGATTTCTTTTTTTTTTTTTTAATATATATTTTATTGATTTTTTTACAGAGAAGAAGGGAGAGGGATAGAGAGTTAGAAACATCGATGAGAGAGAAACATCGATCAGCTGCCTCCTGCACACCCCCTACTGGGGATGTGCCCACAACCAAGGTACATGCCCTTGACCGGAATTGAACCTGGGACCCTTCAGTCTGCAGGCCGACGCTCTATCCACTGAGCCAAACCGGTTAGGGCAAATTTGTGATTTCTTGTTTTTTTGTTGACTTATTGTCATCTCTCCATCTTCAAATGTGCCCATGGTTGTATGGGCAACGTTAGGCTGAGACCTCTGGCTGGCGTCCTTCAGGGAAATACATTCACTTACCTCCACCTCCTCCAGAAACGCTGCTGAAATCACAGTGAAACATTGATTTTAAAGTATGAAGCCAGAGGACAAAGAATGGGAGGGAAGACAATAATAGACAAAGGATTGCAAGTTTGGGAAGATGGAAAGTGGGCGGAGACGGCGCAGAGCGGAGCACGCTGGACCGCTGGTGCTGCAGAGACCCTCGGGGACGGGAGGCACCTGCTGTCTGTTGCCCCACCGCAGTGAGGTTTGGGCCTAAAGACAGGGGTTAGGTGAGAGTCTGCACAGGGAGAAAGTGAACTCCCCAAGTTGCCTCTTCATTTCTGCAAACCAGAGACTACCCACCCCCTCTGCCCAGAGAGAGCAGAGGTGTCTGCTCTGGAGAAACGGACCACAGAGACTCCGGATTGAAGTGCCTCAGGCAAAGGGCACCACACGGACCTGAAAGAGGGATTTGTGAAAGTCTGTGCACTGAAAGGGGGGTCCCAGCCCTACCCCCGCCTGCTCCCAGCGAGCTGCGACCTGGCACGAGGCAGGGCTGGAGGAGGCCCCTCTGGGAAAAGTGAAGTGTCAGAGACAGACCTGCAGCTGCTGCCATCTGACAGCCCCTCAGAGCAGAAGCCAGTGCGACCCTCCACAGCCCAAAGCCTCTGTGTTCACAAAGCTTCTATCAACTTTTATTGCCATTTTAACTTTTTATTTTGAAATAATTATAGATTTCGCAAGAAGTTGCAAAAATGGTACGGAGTTGTCCCCAGTGCCCTTCATCCAGTTTCCCCAGTGGGTACGTCTTACATAAGCACAGAGGGTGTCAGAACTGGGGGCATGACATTGGTGCACGTGTGTGCGCAGTTCTGTGCCATTTTATTACATGTAGTTTCATGTGAGCGCCGCAGCAGTCAGGATACAGAGCTGTCCCAGCACCACAAGATGCCTTATCCACCTCTTTGAAGTAGGAGTGGACAGCCAGGGATCATGGAACAGGACGTATGCAGGAGGCTCACAACACGAATGAAGGGTAGAGGCCAGAACCAGCATCACAGGAAACAAAGTATTGATGCTGCAGACAGAACAAGCCCTCAAACAAGAAGTGAATGTCCTCAGAAGAATAAGCCAATATTATGTCGATGAAATAAAACAGGATGCTCTAAAAATCAGGACAAGAAAGAATTGTTGGAAAGTAACAATTTTGGGGGGTCGGGGGTGGATAGTTGACAAAGACCCTGAGGAAATAGAACAAAAATTTCTGACATCTAGGCAATCTATAACGAGAGAGAGGGGAAATAAAGAACAGAAATCTGTCAAAGAAATCAGAAATCTTTCCAGAATTGGTGATCACAGGGTTCCAGGATGGTGAATGGAAAAAGTCCTAACTGGTGCATGGTATAATTCCAGAACACTGGGAATAAAGCTTCCAAAGAGAAAAAACAGGTCGCATACAAAAAGTTTGGGAATGAGGATGCGTGGAATTTTTCAACCTCATGGGCAGCCAGCAGGCAATGGAGTGGATTTCCAGTCTAACAGGGTAGACTGAGCAAATGTAGACCCACTCCTACTGCAACACTTAGAAATGCTACGTAAACTGCAGCACAGATTTTGAATACATGCTGAGCTTGTAGGAAAGAAAGGGGGCAGGGAGAAACCCAAAGAGGGACTTTAAAGCCAGAGCAGAGCAGGCCTACTGATGTGACAGCTCTGGGGGTGTTTGTTGGACCCCTAAATAGGCCCTAAAATAATAGAGATTTGGATTTTAACGAACCTGCAAAGTATAGAATTGAAATACAAATCCCCTCAAAGGGCTATTTCCTGATAGAAGGGCTTTGACCAACTAAGCCACGCTGGCCAGGGCAAAAGGGGCTATTTATTTATAAACAACCAAATAAAACCTCTTGAATGAAGGATCTAATCATTGACTTAAAAACCCAGTGGAAATGTTAAACAGCAAAGTAGACACACCTCACGAGAGAATTATAGGAACCAGGAAATAGATCCGAAGAAGTTAAGTAGATGCACAGATGAACGAAGAGAGTGAGTGCGGAGGATAGGGTGAGAGCGCCCAGGCCTAATGGCGTTCCCAAAGGAAGAACAGCATCTTAGAAGCAGCTGAAGAGAAAGACATACTCCTTAGGTTCAACAGCAGATGTCTAAGTAGTAACAGTAGAAGCCAGACCAGGATGGAGTAAGCCGTCAGCGTGCTGAGGAAAAGGAGTTGTTTCAGGAACCAGCTTAAGTCGTCATTCAATAGTGAGAACAAAGTAAAGGCATTTGTACAGAAAGAAGAAACTGAGTTTTCGCTAACGGGCCTCAACTGTATTGAGGAAGAAGGAAACTCAACCCAGGAGAAAGGAGAGACCATGGAGTGGTGGGCAAGACGCCGGCAAACGCCTGCCAGCGCAGTAGGTGTTGTTTGTCTATGAGCGGGTGGGTGGATGGCCAACAGTTGATCAGGGAGCAGCATATAATGAATAAATAGTAAATGTCAAAGCCCAGACTTCTCTACAGGACAGCCCTGCCTGCCCGCCCCGATAGAGCAGAGGCGCGCTGGAGCTCAGGCCCGAGAACAGCCGGGTTACTGCCAGGCGCTCCTGTCACACCCTCCCCGTGTTCCCTTAACACAGTGGTTCTCAACCTTCTGGCCCTTTAAATACAGTTTCTCATGTTGTGACCCAACCATAAAACTATTTTCGTTGCTACTCATAACTGTAATGTTGCTACTGTGATGAATTGTAATGTAAATATCTGATATGCAGGATGGTCTTAGGCGACCCCTGTGAAAAGGTCGTTCGACAGCCAAAGGGGTCGCAACCCACGGGTTGAGAACTGCTGCCTTAACAGCTCCTGTGCCTGAGCCCTTACAGGACAGTGCGCACTGCTCTGAGGGGAGTGACCTCTCATGTAATCGCAGACGCGTTCAGGAGGCCCGGGTGGGAGGCACGAGAACTGCCACACGGATCCTGGCGCTTAGACCCCAAAACCATCCTGCAGGCTGCCTTCACCCTCCCGTGGCTTGGTTGGCCCTTAAAGGAAGGACCAGACCATAGCAGGGCCCTTGGGACATTGCCATCTGTCGACGCCGTCCTCCACACCTGCCTCCTCTTGGGGAGTCCCTGGCCTGCCTGCCTGCCTGCTGGGGATCTGTAGTCTTCTATGACAAAGCCCATAGGAGGACCGGCCCCTGGTCCGCACTCCACCCCTACTTCAGTGAGAACCTGGCCCAGCGGAAGGAGTTGGCCTTGATCGCTGGCGTGTTATTTTTACAGTCTCTTCCACCGTATTTGGGCGGAAGGAGTTGGCCTTGGATCAGGGCTCTGGCGTGTTATTTTTACAGTCTCTTCCACCGTATTTGCATTTTTAAAAATAGAGTGCTGAGTGAGCCCTCTCCGTCTGAGTCTGCTTCGGGAGGTAGGATGCGTTTGCAGGGAGTGGCTCCTGATCGATCCTCACGGCTGGGCGCATGGATGGAGGAGCCGAGATGCGCTGGGAGGAGGTGAGGCTGGGCATCACGGGCCGCTGGGGGACGGGTGAGCCCTCAGCTCTTTGCCGACCAAAGATGACGTCATTTTGAAGATTCTGTCATTTTTCTGAGGGTTCGCTGTGGGAAAGTGAAGGAGGGGGTGGGAGCATCTGTAAGCCGAGGTTCTGGGGGCCATCCTGCAGGAGGGGGAGCAGGCAGGGACAGGCCCTTCCTGCCAGGGCACGTCTTTCTCAGACCTGGAGCTCGTAGGTGCTGGGAGAGCCAGATTTTAAGCACCAGCTTGTGCCCACCCAGGAACCAGCTCTACACACCAGGTTCTCGTGGTCACAGCGTGGCCCGGGAGCTGCCTTCTGCCTGGAAGGTGTCCCCAGGTATCCGCGGTGCTCTGGCCTTTGCCAGCTTGGCAGCAGCCGGCCTGGGTCAGGTCCCTTGCCTCTCGGTCAGCGAGGTGCTAAAAGCTGTCCCAGAGTCTGCGGCTTTGTCCTTGGTGTCTGTCTGGGACCTGGCCTAGCCCGGAGGCTGGACCACCTGAGCAGAGCCAGCCAAAGTCGGGGCCACATCACTTTGCGGACCTGGTGCATGTGCATCTGTTCCAGGCGTGTGTCAGGGATGCTGAAGGCGGTGCCAGTCAGCCCTCACTTGTTAAACCACCTCGCTTCTGCATCTGGAGCCCCAGATTTATGTCTTTAAATTCTTCTAAAATTAAAAACAAATGCCCTAAGTAGTTGGGGTTCTGTTTCATTCTAGAAGAAAGGGAAACTTACTGGTTAAAGTGGAACAGTTGTAACCCGGGCCGTTATTAGTCTCGCCCAGGAATGTTAAGAAACAGATTCTGGTTGATCTAGAGCAGGGTTCCTCAAACTACGGCCCGCGGGCCACATGCAAATACAAATATTGTATTTGTTCCCGTTTTGTTTTTTTACTTCAAAATAAGATATGTGCAGTGTGCATAGGAATTTGTTCATAGTTTTTTTTTTAAACTATAGTCCGGCCCTCCAGTGGTCTGAGGGACAGTGAACTGGCCCCCTGTTTACAAAGTTTGAGGACCCCTGATAGAGAGTCATTCAGCAGGTTGGTTAAAAAATCAGGAATCTGTTTTTTAAGAGAGACCTGAGGGTTCTAATAAAAGCGGCTCTCACACCTGGTCCTGCGTGACTGTCCCGGCGGTGGCTGCAGTTGATAGTTGTCCGGTTCCTGCCGACGGGGTCTGTCCAGTCATCAGATCTGCCGTGCGATGGCTCCGTGCGTGTCTGTCTAAGAAACCCGGTCCTTCTCCCCCCAACGAACCTGTCAGGGCTGCCTCGTTTTTCTTCATAACCCTGCTGTTCCAGCACTGCCCAGGTAAATCCCTAGACCGTCCCCTCAGTTTCCGTGGGGCCAGTTCCAACACTTGGTCCTCAGAGGCTGCAGGTGTGATCAGCGAGCCTCCCTTGCCGTTGCTGATCCAGAAGCGGGTGCTGTCGCTTGGTCAGTTTCCCTCCCTCGCCTCAGGCCTGCGGCCTCCTCCAGGCCTGTGAGGACGAGTTCTGGCTGAGAAGTCCTTCCTAGGGCCCTAAAGGAGCCTGGAAGGGAGGAAGCTCCGAGCCGAACTGCAGAACCGACCGCCGGGAGGCCGGGGTCCTGTCCACCAGTTACCCTGCTGCCCGACACCGCAGGGGCTGGAGGTGTGGCAGGGAGTGAGCTCTGGAGCTGGCAGTTTGGTCCTTCATAGCAGGTTGCCAAGACAAGGGGGCTCCATGCCCGCTCTTCCCACCAGACGCACCAGGACGCTGCATCCCAAACACTGTGCCATCCGCAGAGCTGCGGCCCCGGCTCCAGCTGGCCTTCTGCCAGCGCAGCTCCCAGGCCTCCCTCACTCAGCAGGCAGTTGGGCTCAGTCCCCTTTCTCTGTCCTCCCGGCCATTGCAGCTGGCAGCGGCAGTGATGCAGTCCTGCTGCACCGCAGGCTTCTGGTCTGCAGTGTGCGGGCAGGGAGTGGGCTCCGGGGACAGGACCCGGCCGGTCCCTGGGTGGCCCTCGAGGTGGAGAATACAGAGGCCTGGCCAGTTCTCACCTGCAGCAGAGGGGGTAGGGGTGTCCTATTGCTGCCGCTTTCCTGCATCTGTGCAGTGGGCCCTTCACGCCTTCCCCCTACCCGCCTTCCCCTACCCGCCTTTCCCCACCCGCCTTTTCCCGCTGCCTTCCCCCACCTGCCTTTTCCACCTGCCTTCCCCCACTGCCTTCCCCCACCTGCCTTTCCCCACTGCCATGCAGAAGCAGGAATTTGTGTCCCTCAACCCAGCTCAGCAGTGTATTCGCTTGTGTATCAGTGTTTTCAGGTATTTTATTTTGGGCCCTCCGGTAAAGCCAACGCACATTCCTATATGTTATCTTCCTTTCTCATTCTGAATTTACAGAAAACACTCAACAACTATTGAGTTGATTGGCCTCCGTCTTTAGTTTTCGAGGAGCTTCTGTTGAATGGGCTCTGAGGCACATGATTGACAGAAGGTTCTAGTTAGGGGCACCAACGCCTGTCTTTTCTTCTGCTCAGCCATTTCCCACTGCCCTCCCTCCCCCCAAGCACAAGGCCGTTTGTGATTTGCTGGCAAATCCTCTGTCCTCAGGTGGGCAGGTGCGATCGCTGGCTGTCAGGGGCACAGCCACATGATGCCAGCCGCTCTGAGAACATCCTGACACTGGCCTACTCGAGGGTCTCACAGTCACGTCCCCAGTCCAGTGGGAACTGGAAACGGCTGAGGGAGAGGCGGTGAGAGGAGCCCAGCTCCAGCCACAACCAGCACCCTTCCTGCCTCTCCCGCCTCACTGCCCTGAATCCAATGTGCTGGCGTTTTAAGTCCAAAAGCGTTCAGAGTTCTCCACCCCACAGTGTCTGTGTGTAAGCGTATAGATCTTGGGTCTTTGTTTGTTGTTGTTGTTTTTTAATATGTTTTTATTGATTTGTTAGAGCGAGGGGAAGAGAGGGTATGTGCCCTGACCGGGAATCGAACCGGCGACCTTTCAGTGCCTTCCAGTGTCTGGAACGACACTCAACCAACTGAAACACAGCGGCCAGGGCAGTGGGCTTGTGTTTTGGCTCCAGACCAGCTGCTGATGAGAAGCGATGTCATTCTCCTTGATGTAACTGGGCGAAACCCCAGCCAGAGACGACACCGCAGTCAGAGGCCACAGCAGCAGCCTCCACAGGCCCGACGTGGAGGGAGCTTTTACTGCTTTTTATAGCCAGGAGAGTGGCTCTCAGAAAGTGTGGGCCTGCAGAAATATGGTCCCTCTGCTCTCACCCGCAGCCCGCGGGCAGGCTGGACTCTGGAGCCAGCGGCCTGAGCTCACTCCACCTCTCAGGAGCCGCGGGGCTGTGAACAAGTCCCTCCTTGTCTCTCCGTCTCAGTTGACGTCTCTGTGAGATGGGAAGGGCACTGACAGTGCACTTACTCCATGGCTCTCTGTGCTTACACACGGACACTGGGCGGAGGGTCTCACAGGCTAACACACACAGCGCCCAGCAAATGCCTGGAGAGGAGCAAGGGCCGGTGCTGTCGCCTAGAGGCAGAGGACTCCCGATCGGCCCCAGGAGCACAGCCGTCCCTTCCAGATCAAGTGCAGGGAGCACGAGACGGGAGGAGGGAGAGGAAAGGACACGTGAAAGGGCCTCTCAGTGAGAGGCACACGATGGGAGGGCGGCTCTGTGGAGAAGGGCAGTGCTAGGACGGGGACACAGGGATGGAGCGGACGTTGGGGACCCTTTCAGACCCCATTTGCTCGTTTTCTGGAATTGCCAAGGGCAGGGAATGTCGCCAGGGCAGAGGCCACCGCACCCCTTTCCTCTCCCTGCCCTGGGAGAGGAGCTTCCCGGGGAGTGGAGTCACACCGCAGAGGGCCAGGCTCAGGTCAGGAGAGCCCCGGGGCTGGTGCTGGCCACCAGGCTCCCGGTCCCAGGAGCACTGAGCCGAGGCGCAGTTCGGCAGAGGGGGCAGGAGAAAGCCCCCTGGCCTCGCAGTGCGCCAGCTCCCACGGCTGTGCTGTTCCTGCCTGGGCCTCGGAGCAGGAGCTCAGCCCCGTGAGTCTGCAGTGAGTAGGGCCTGTGCCTGTGCCCCGTCCCTCCCTGTCCTGGAAGCTCTCTCGGGGACCAACACACCGCCCCGGTGGGGACACGATCTACAGACTCACCTGCGTCCTGCTCAGGGGTCCCGTGCCGGCTGCCACAGCTCACACCAAGAATGGCGTTCCCTCCCACCCAACGCCGCCTGCGTGGTTTCTCCCATCAAATTTCCTGGGGCTGCGACTTCTGGTTTCTATGGCAACTTGGAAAGCCCTGCAATTGTGGTTTTTTGAAGTCTAAAATGAGAGCCGAGGTTTGAGATAGGGTGGGGCCCACGGAAAACGCCATGTCCCGGACAGAGAGGGCACAGAGGGCACAGGGGAGGGCGTTCCCTGACTTAGAGTAGCACCAGCACTCCACCACCCTTAGCAGCTCCACGCGCCCCCCCAGCCTCCTGGGATCTTTGAGCAGAAGGAGAAGAGGCTGTGCCTGGGGCACGGAGGCCGGCAGCTCACAGCTCGTGTCTGCTGAGCACCTCCTGTGCTAGCACCGTGACCTTCGGTGCTTTCCCTCCCTGCTCAGTCCCCGCCACTCCAGGGGGGCTGCTGTCGCCTCACTTTATACACGTGTGCACGCGTGACTTGCCTGAGGTTTCAGAGCTGGCATGTCTCCGTGTCTGCCCCGGGGTCTCATCTGGGTCAGGGCTTATGTCCCTGGAGGAAAGTCCTTGGGCTTTTATTGATGGCGGGGTCGTCGCTCCCTTTCTGTAAGTCAGTCTAGTTATAGCGGCATTGGCTTTAGTCGTCATCGCCAACATTGCGGTGACCCTGTCCAGTGTCTGTTCTCCTTCCATGGACCTCGCCTTTCCGTGCCCAGGCTTGAGAGTGGAGAGGGTTGTTTGAGGAAACAGCTCACCACCCCATGGTGTGAGGTCTTGCGGGTGCCTGTCCAAAGGAGATGGGCACAGAGACCCCCCATTACCAGAACGGATGAGGAACTACAGAGCGTGGCCCCAGGATGGGGACCAGCAAAGAGACTGGCTGGCCTGGTGGGGAACCGGCTCCCGCCTGGCTGTGGAGGGGCCCGTGCCCGGCAGAGGACAGGCAGCTCTCCGGAGCCCTGGCTGTCCCCTGGGAGGGGGCGGCTGCCGCCAGTGTTCGCTGCGCAGTTGGCCAGGCTCCCGCAGCCGGCTGTCCCGTTACTCAGCAGCCGGCAGGACCGCAGCAGAGAGATAAGGGCAGGCTGCAGCTGGCCAGCAAGGATAGCCCGGATTAGAAGGTGGTGTTGGCTGATAGCGGCTTCAGGGTGACCCGCACAGCTGGCATCACGCTCGCCCACCCTTCTCGGCCCTCATCGCAGGGCGAGGGCAGCCACTGGCAGAAAGTACAGAAAGGATTCCCTCCTAGGAAATGTTTCCCTGTGTAGAGCAGGCTCTTAAATCTCTACTTTAAATGGTGCCTTCCATGATCTGTCCCTTCGCCACACTGATCCACATGGCTGCCGTAAGCCTCGTGCTGGCCTGTGGAGGGGGAGTTAGTGCCTGGAGTTCTGTCCCCGGCCCTGGGTGCAGTGAGGGGGTGCTCCTGGGGTTCATGAAATCCGAGCGCGTGGGATTTGTGCTCTGGGCTGTCATGTGTCACCTTCCCCGGGACGCGGGGTGGAGGTGTGTCCTGGGGTGACTCCCGAGGCCACTCACACGTGTTTTCTCGTCCAGCTGAAACTGGAGGACCGCTCCGTGGTGCCCCGGGACGTGGTCCGGCACATGCGCTCCACCGTGAGTCCCGGCGGGGTTGCTTGCGGGCGGTCTGGGCCGGGTGTCGTGGTGGCTGGCGCCGGTGCGGCTCAGCCTGTGCCTTCTCCTCCCAGGACAGCCAGTGCGGCACCGTGATCGACGTCAGCATCGACTGCGCCGTCAAGCTCATCGGCACCAACTGCATCATTTACCCCGTCAACAGCAAGGACCTGCAGCACATCTGGGTGAGCCTCCGCCGCCTCTCCCTTCCCTCTCGCTCTCTGCTTCCCCTTCCAGGTGAGCCGGCCAGGCCCAGGGCCTCCCGCTCCCTCGGAGCCCTCCTGCCACTCCTGCCTCTAAGCCAGCGGTTCTCAACCTGTGGGTCACGACCCCTTTGGCGGTCGAACGACCCTTTCACAGGGGTCGCCTAAGACCATCCTGCATCTCAGATATTTACATGACGATTCATAACAGTAGCAACATGACAGTGATGAAGTAGCAACGAAAATAATTGTATGGTTGGGTCACAACATGAGGAACTGTATTTAAAGGGCCAGAAG
>NW_005371349.1:1748003-1759546 GCF_000412655.1 Myotis brandtii
ACGAAAATAATTTTATGGTTGGGTCACAACATGAGGAACTGTATTTAAAGGGCCAGAAGGTTGAGAACCACTGTAAGCCATTCAGACACGAGGTCAGGGCTCGCCCTGTGTCTCCAGCCCCAGCGGGGTTGCAGGTGTGGCTCTCTTGGCCAAGTTTCCTTTCTCCTCTAACTCTTCTCTTTCCTTTAAACAAGCTGCTTTTCAATAATTTATTTTTAACATTTATTTCAAACTTCCCAGAAAGTTGTAAGTTCTTGTAGCCCCTGCATCACCAGGCTCCTCCGCTCTTAACGTTCCACTCCATTTGCTCCCCACCTGCCCCTCCCCCACATCTCCTCCCCTCTCCTGAGCCTTTTTTCCTCAGTCAAGATGCCAGTGGCCCCCGAATACTGCAGTGTGTACGTCCCCAGGTCAGGAGCATCTCCTATGTAACTGCGTTCCCCAGGTCAGGGAATCGGTGCGTCGCTGCCCAGTCCACAGACCATTCAGTTGTCCTGCAGCGGCCTTTCCCCGTCCTGATCCAGAATCCCACTCAGGAACACACCCTGCATTTCGTGGTCACCTCTTGGACCTCCTCCAGTCTGGACCGGGCCCAGCCTTGCTTTGTCTTGCGCATCCCGTACGCCCATCGCTTGACCCTCAGCGTGGAGCTTCTGAGGTTGCCTCGGGACCAGCCTCAGCGCTGCATCCTTGGCAGGGCTGCCCCAGAAATGCCACCGAGCTCTTCCCTGGCCCACAGTGTCCAGTGGCGGCACCACAGCGAAGGTCACCGTGACCCCTGGTCACCTAGGTGTCTGCCACACCTCCCCACCATCAAGTCACCATTTACCTCTTTACAAGTAATTCTGTGTTGTGGAGAGATGCTCTGGGATTGTGTCAATAACTTGTCACACGTCAGACCCCAGCCTGCCAGCCTCAGCCTCCGTTAGCAGTCCCGCCTGTCCCGGCAGCACTGTGATGGCCGCTGGGTGATTCTGTGGCTCTCCCGTCGTCCCCCCACCCCCGTTTTTGTACAGTGGCCTGTGCCGTATGGAAGAGCGTTTTAAGGCAACAAACCTTCTGCTCATTTATTTATCCGTTCACTGTTTACCTCAGCGTGGGCCCCGAGGCTCCTGCTTTATTCCGTTGGTCAGGAGCCATTACCACCATTATTTCTTTTGTTGCTTAAATGATCCCAGGTTTGGCCAATAGATGCCCCTTCAAGCTGGCGTCTGTGACCTTTTGACTATCATGTTTCTGGTTCCTTTTTACTTTCCATCTTGTATTTTTCTGGTCCAGCCTCAGTCAGTCACTTCTCCAAGGAGCCCTGGTTCCTTCAGAGCAGAAAACCAGGTTTCAAAACCAAGATGTGCATGTGTGCTGGGCGTGCTGACTGCTGAGGCCCTTTTGGGACAGAACTCAGGCGTACGTGTGTGCGTGCACATCTAGATGTGTCAACACCTGTTCTGTGTGCAACTGAAACATGAGTTGGTTGAAACTTGGCTCTTGGCAGCCTCAGGACATTTATTTGCTTAAACCACTTCACATCCTTGTGCATGTAACTGCCCTCCTCAGCCCACTCCATTCCAGAGTCCTATATCCTTGGATGCCACGTCTCTGTACAACTTTCCCGTCACCACCTGGCAGCCCTCACACTAGGAAGGGGAGCTGGGTGCAGCCTAGAACCTGGGGAAGCCTGCTGGCTGCTGCAGTTACTAGGCCAGGACTGACCAGTCCACGTCCGGGCAGTAAGCTATGTAGACCCTTCCTCCTGTCTCCATGGAGCACAGAGAAGTTGGTGCCCTGGACACCAGTGTCGCGTCGCCTGCTGCCTCTCACCCGTGTCCTTTCCGCAGCCCTTCATGTATGGAGACTACATCGCCTATGACTGCTGGCTGGGGAAGGTCTACGACCTGAAGAACCAGATCATCCTGAAGCTGTCCAACGGGGCCAGGTACGCTCCCCCAGGGCGGGCTTCCTCTCGGCCCTGTCCAATGGGGCCAGGTACGCTCCCCCAGGGCGGGCTTCCTCTCGGCCCTGTCCAATGGGGCCAGGTACGCTCCCCCAGGGCGGGCTTCCTCATGGCCCTGTCCAATGGGGCCAGGTGTGCTCCCCCAGGGCGGGCTTCCTCTCGGCCCCTGTCCAATGGGGCCAGGTGTGCTCCCCCAGGGCGGGCTTCCTCATGGCCCTGTCCAATGGGACCAGGTATGCTCCCCCAGGGCGGGGTTCCTCTCGGCCCCTGTCCAATGGGGCCAGGTGTGCTCCCCCAGAGCGAGCTTCCTCAGGGCCGGTGCGGCAGGTGCCGGGGCCATTCAGGGCCTGACCTGGCCGGGCCTCCTTAGCGCCGGAGCCTAGTGCCCCCTCAGTTTCTGGTCTTGGCCCGTCTTGGTGTGGGGAGAGAAGCATCATCACTTAGGGTATCTGCTGGGAGCTGGGGCTTCAGTTAGACCAGTGGTTCCCAAACTTATTTGGCCTACCGCCCCCTTTCCAGAAAAAATATTACTCAGCCCCTGGAAATTAATTTTTTTAAAATTTTAGCCCTAACTGGTTTGGCTCAGTGGATAGAGCGTCGGCCTTCGGACTCAAAGGTCCCAGGTTCGATTCCGGTCAAGGGCATGTACCTTGGTTGCACGTACATCCCCAGTGGGGAGTGTGCAGGAGGCAGCTGATTGGTGTTTCTCTCTCATCGATGTTTCTAACTCTCTATCCCTCTCCCTTCCTCTCTGTAAAAAATCAATAAAATTGTTAATAAAAAAAAGAAAAAAAAATTTTAATAGCAGTTACTCATCGCCCCCAAATGCACCTGTGGCCATCACCGCCCCCCTGGATCGCTGCAGCGCCCACTTTGGGAATCACTGAGTTAGACATTTGAATGGTGCTGGGCACTCAGAGAGCGGGTTAGGGTTTTGTTCGTTTTAGGAGAATTATTTGTACCAGGCCAGAGGCTGAGCTGTGGACAGAGGAGGAATTGTGACATCTTAGGGCGTGTGACGCACGGACGCGTGGGGATAGCTCTTTCTGATACTAATCAGCATCCCCGGGTCCCGGCTGCCAGGCCTCCCCTGAGGCTCGGTCACTGTGCCGCGTGGTCACCACGCCCATGTTCACTGTTCCAGGTGCTCCATGAACACAGAAGACGGTGCCAAGCTCTACGACGTCTGCCCACATGTCAGCGACTCAGTACGTGTTGGCGGGAGAGGGGCTCATGTTCCTGTTCCTCTGGGCTGTGCGGGAAAAGGACTTCATGGCACAGAGCTGTAGCTGGCCCAGGCTAAATGCTTCTGGGCACGGTGGTTTCCTGGAAAAGGGCAGAAAGGATGAGGACTTCTCTTTATATTCTGTTGACGTCTGTGTCATCCTTTTAAAACCTCGGTGGCTTTGTCTACCGTGTATGCAGTGTTAGTGCAGCACGACGTTTTAGAGCAGGAGTTTACGGCCGACTGTAAATAAGTGTGCTGGGCGCAGTGCCGATCACACAGAGTGGGGGCCCCTGTCCTCTAGAGCCTTAGTCCCCGAATGTCCTCCCGACCAACGACATCGGTGTGGCCGAGCTTGTGCTGCTCTGGAGCCTTGGGGTTTGTTTTAGGGACCATGGGGGCCTCGCTGGGGCAGGTGTTGGGTGAGGGGGGCCGGCGAGGAGTGGGGCTGAAGGTGGCGCGGGAAGCACCATCCCCCGAGGAGGCGCTGCTCAGGAGCACTTTCCTCTGGCTCCAAATCCTGCAGGGTCTCTTCTTCGACGATTCCTACGGCTTCTACCCGGGCCAGGTGCTCATCGGCCCCGCCAAGATCTTCTCCAGTGTCCAGTGGCTGTCGGGGGTCAAGCCCGTGCTCAGCACCAAGAGCAAGTTCCGGGTGGTAGTGGAAGAGGTAGGGCTGGGGGCCGGCGGGGAGCTGGGGTGGGACCTGGAGCTGAGCAACCTGCCCCGTCCTTGCCTGTTCTGAGCGCTGAGCCCGTTGGCCTCGGGACCCTGTTCTCTGAAAGGGCTTTGAGGATAAGGAGAACCCAGGCTGTGGTCCCCCAGCCTGACCGACCCAGGCTGAGCAAGGTGGGGCGTGGGGAGTGGGAGGTCCACTGGGCCCTGAAGAGGTGAGGAGGCGACAGGGATCCCAGGGTGGGGCCTTAGTTACAGGTGGGGGCTGCTCTGGGTGTCGTACTGGTGAACACTGAAGCCCGACTCCTGCCCTGGAGGTCAGGTGGGCTCTGGCAGCTGCTTAAAGGGAGAGCTGTCAGAGCCTGCTGCCTATGGCCCTGCTCGCTCACCGCCCAGGTGCAGGTTGTGGAACTGAAAGTCACATGGATTACCAAGAGCTTCTGTCCAGGGGGCACGGACAGCGTCAGCCCCCCACCCTCTGTCATCACCCAGGAGAACCTGGGCAGGTGAGCGGCTCCAGCGTGCCACCCCCCCCACAAACCCTGGGGCCGGCCCCGAGCAAGTCTCTGGGCCACAGTGCAGGTGGGGGCCGAGAGCTGCTGGCCCAGCCCCGCTTCTCCCCCCCAGGGTGAAGCGTCTCGGGTGCTTTGACCATGCTCAGCGGCAGCTGGGGGAGCGCTGCCTGTTTGTCTTCCCGGCCAAGGTAGAGCTGGCCAAGATCGCCTGTGAATGCCCAGAGAAGCACTGCGCCCAGGGGGAGGGCTCGATGGCCAAGAAGGTATGTCCGTGGGCTGGGCTGGTGGGCATTGAGGAACTGGCCTTGAGCTGTTTCCACAGCCCGGCAGGACGGTCTGTGCTTCAGGTCGTGGGGGGCAGTCCTGGTGACCTTTGCAGGCCACGTAGGAGTACATCGCTGTCACTCCCCAGACCACGCTTCCTGGGGTCAGCCTGCCGGGGTGTCCCACTCTGCAGGGCAGGGTGCGCCAGGCTGGCTACAGCTCCTCCTGCTCTGCCTCGCAGGTGAAGCGCCTGTTGAAGAAGCAGGTCGTGAGGATCATGTCCTGCTCCCCCGACGCCCAGTGCTCCAGGGACCATTCTGCGGAGGAGCCAGGCAAGAGGGGGGGGACCAAAGCCAAGAGTGAAACGGGGTCCGCCAGCCCCGAGGAGACGCCTGACGGGTCCGCCAGCCCCGGGGAGATGCAGGACGAGGGCCCCGAGGAGGCCCTGGAGGCGGGTGAGCCGCTGCCCCCCTTCCTCCTGAAGGAGGGCGGAGACGACAGGCTGCACTCCGCCGAGCAGGACGCCGACGACGAGGCTGCTGACGACACGGACGACACCAGCTCGGTCACCTCCTCCGCCAGCTCCACCACCTCCTCCCAGAGCGGCAGTGGCACGAATCGCAAAAAGAGCATCCCCTTGTCTATCAAGAACTTAAAGCGAAAACACAAGAGGAAGAAGAATAAAATCATCCGTGACTTCAAGCCGGGCGACAGGTACACCCAGAGGGCAGGGCACCCTCCCTCCTGGCTGAGTGTCCAGCCTGGGACCATCCCCTTAACCCCCCATGTGCACACTTGGGCTCACACACAGGGTCTGCAACCCTATAAAGCAGGGGTGGGGACCCTTTTCCCTGCCAAGGGCAATTTGGATACTTATGACATCATTCGAGGGCCTTAATTATCAACTTAAAAATCAGCCTGCTATATTTGGCCAAACATTTAATTAACTCACCCCTAATGCCTTGGCAGGGCCAGACCGAATGATTTCATGGGCCTTATATGACCCTCAGGCTGAATCTTCCCCACCCCTGCTGTAAAGGCTCGTGGTCCCCAGCTGAGATGATGTCGGTGCCTGGGGTTGGCCCGGGTGGGAAGGAGAGATCTGAGAGTAAGACAGAGGGTGGGGCGGTGGCCTTGACCATTCACTTGAGCTCTCCAAACGGGATGTTCTCAGGAAGGTCATAGGCCATGGAGGCTCTAGGTGAGCACCCGCTGGCCTGCCCTGCTTGTGTGAATGAAGTTCCAGCCACCAAGCCCACAAGAGAGAGGGAGGGCAGAAGGGGGCCTGCCCTTGCTCCGGAGGCCTTTGCGTGGCCTGGCTCACTGGCCCCACTGCAGGGTGGCGGTGGAGGTGGTGACCACGATGACCTCAGCAGACGTGATGTGGCAGGACGGCTCCGTGGAGTGCAACATCCGCTCCAACGACCTCTTCCCGGTGCACCACCTGGACAACAACGAGTTCTGCCCCGGGGACTTCGTGGTGGACAAGCGAGGTAGTGCCGGCTCCAGGCGGCCATTCCTTCTCAGGGCCTGGGAAACGGGCAAGCGGGCGCAGGTCAGGAGACTCCCCTGTGAGAGTGGCTGCTCTTTGGAGGACTGGGGGAGCCTTTTCTGACTTCTCTTGACCGAGCCAGGGAACATGTGGGCTCTGTGCCCTGCTGTGCTTGACACGTAGTGGGTGGGTGAGAGGGTAGCAGGTGACACCACCAGGGCTCCTTAGTCGTGTGCTCTCTGGTTCCCTAGTCCAGAGCTGCCCAGACCCCGCTGTCTACGGTGTGGTGCAGTCTGGGGACCACGTGGGCCGCACCTGCGTGGTGAAGTGGTTCAAGCTGCGGCCGAGTGGGGACGACGTGGAGGTGAGTGTGCAGCCCTGCTTCCTCCTCGGGGGGCTCTGGTGGGCTGGGCGCAGAGCCCTGGGCTCACGAAAACCCATCCTGTGCCCAGCTGATTGGAGAAGAGGAAGACGTAAGCGTTTATGACATCGCTGACCACCCTGACTTCCGGTTCCGCACAACCGACATCGTCATCCGCATCGGCAACACTGAGGACGGAGCTCCTCCCAAGGAGGATGAGGTATGGACCCCCAAGTTCAAGTTCCCATAGCTGCGCCTCCTGTGCAGCAGCTGCAGTGCCTGGTGGTGCCACCAGGTGGCTCCAGGAGACCAGACCTCCAGTCCTCTGGCTCATCCCAAGCTGCACCGGCACCAGGAGCGCCTGCCCCCTGCCTGTCAGGTCGCTAGGGAAGCCCTCTCCTTGTCCTGAGCGCTGCAGGAACCCCCGGCTGGGAGGTGGCATCTGAGCTGGGCCTTGGAGAACAGGTGGGATGGTGGGTGTGGTCAGGCAGGTTCCAGCAGGGGAAGCAGAGGGGCAAAAGGCCTGAGGCTGGAACCCATCTGGGAAGGACAGGACGCCTGGGAGACCAGCATGCTGCGCGAGGAAGGGGGGCGGCTGGGGTGTGCACGGCGGCGGCAGGTGGAGTGGGAGTTCGGGGCACAGGGCACGTTGAGGTGTTTGAGCAAGAGGGCCCCGTGCTTGAGCTGCTCACTGGCGTCTTCCAGATGGTGCCCACTTCCCTCGTATTTTTACGGCCTCACCCTTGCCACCCCCTGCTGGCACTCCCTTTCAGAGGTGCTGGCCTCGCCCCTCCTGTAGGGCTGCACCCTTGACCCTGCCCCTTTTGCCCAGCAGCCATCGGTTGGCCAGGTGGCCCGCGTGGACGTCAGCAGCAAGGTGGAGGTGGTGTGGGCCGACAACTCCAAGACCATCATCCTGCCCCAGGTACGGCCCTGCCAGGTCCAGACCGCTCAGCTGCGGCGGCGGGGCTGGAAGCCTGGCCTGCCCTCTCCGCTCAGGGACCAGGGGCCAGGCCCTCATCCTCCTAGTGAGGCGTTTCCTTGTGGGTAACAGAGTTTCAGGGGAAGCTTGAGAGGGAGGGCGGCATGACTCGCCCAGCTCTGTGGTCTCACCCCACCTGGCAGCCCCCAGGTGCATGTAGATGTCACAGACCTCCCTGATTGGTCTGGGTCCCCATCTCCCTGTGCTGAGAAGATGCAGGTTCCTTCGCTGGGGTTCTGAGCTCAGCGCTGTTCTCAGTGCCATTCCTTCACCTCCTTGGTCGAGCCGTCCTCAGGCCCAGCTCTCCCCCTCCTTCCGGGCTGGGAACACATGTGACCCAGGCCAGCTGTCCCAGACGCTCCCTCCTCCGGCATGTTCCCTGCTCCCAGTGTAGCCACACAGCCTGGGGCCCGAGTCCTCTGGGGGTGGGGCTCCAGGTGCTGTTGCTGGGATGGAGCAGGCGAAGGCACCGCCCAGAGACACAGGTGGCACCTAGCACAGAGCGACCTGCAGAGTCCAGCGTAGGAAGGGGAAGGGTGGAGTGGGCTGCCACGGCCCCTGGTGCCGGCAGAGCTCTCAGAGGTGCTGTCTGTTCCCAGCACCTGTACAACATCGAGTCTGAGATCGAGGAGTCGGACTACGACTCAGTGGAAGGCAGCACCAGTGGGGCGTCCTCCGATGAGTGGGAGGACGACAGTGACAGCTGGGAGACGGACAATGGGCTGGTGGAGGACGAGCACCCCAAGATAGAGGAGCCCCCCATCCCACCCACCGAACAGCCGGCGGCCCCCGAGGAGGACAAGGGCGTGGTGATCAGCGAAGAGGCTGCCACAGCCGCCATTCAGGGGGCTGTGGCCATGGCCGCCCCGGTGGCCGGGCTGATAGAGAAGGCCGGCAAGGACGGGCCGCCGAAGAGCTTCCGGGAGCTGAAAGAGGCCATCAAGATCCTGGAGAGCCTCAAGAACATGACGGTGGAGCAGCTGCTGACGGGCTCCCCCACCTCCCCGACGGTGGAGCCCGAGAAGCCGACGCGGGAGAAGAAGTTTCTGGATGACATCAAGAAGCTGCAGGAAAACCTCAAGAAGACCCTGGACAATGTGGCCATCGCGGAGGAGGAGAAGATGGAGGCCCTGCCGGACACAGAGCGCAAGGAGGACAAGCCCGAGGCGCAGTCTCCCATGAAGGCCGAGTGGCCCAGCGAGACGCCGGTGCTCTGCCAGCAGTGCGGCGGCAAGCCCGGCGTCACCTTCACCAGCGCCAAGGGCGAGGTCTTCTCGGTGCTGGAGTGCGCGCCCTGTGAGTCCCCCTTTGGTGTTTGCAGATCTGGGGGCAGAGCCTAGTCCCCACCCAGCCCCTCTGCTGCTCCGGGGCCCGGGGGACAGACACTTCGCTGTGTGGCCACTGGTCCTGGTGGCAGGAGAAACGGGAGGGAGGGGGGGAGAGTGAGGGGGGGGACGGAGAGAGTGGGGACGGACGGTGGGCTGCTCACCTGTCTGGGGAGCACGCACGGCAGCTGCCCTTCTAGATGGGGTGCTCAGGCCTCGCATCAGGGATTGCATGGTCTCTTTCCCCCTCTAGCGAATCACTCTTTTAAGAAAATTGAGTTCCAGCCCCCAGAGGCCAAGAAGTTCTTCAGCGCAGTGCGCAAGGAGATGGCGCTGCTGGCCACCTCGCTGCCCGACGGCATTGCAGTCAAGACTTTCGAGGACAGGATGGCAAGTAGCCCGTGGGCGGTGTGGGCAGGCGCAGATGGGCACTGTGGGCCCCTGGCCTTCGGGCCTGATGGCACTGAGGCCGCCCACACCTGTGATAAGGCGGGAAGCAGGCTCGGTCAGGTCGGGGCAAAGTCCAACCAGGTGGCTCCTTCTCTCCTCCCTCTGTTTTAAAGTTCGTCTTAAATTATATCATTGTTACCCGAGTCCAGTCTTCTTTTTTTTAAGCATATCTTCATTGACCTCAGAGAGGAAGGGAGAGGGAGAGAGAGACAGAAACATAACTGATGAGAGAGAACTATTGATCAGCTGCCTCCCGCACGCCCCCACTAGGGACCGAGCCTGCAACCGGGCAAGTGCCCCCGACCAGAATCGAACCTGGGACCCTTCAGTCCTCAGGCCAACGCTCTATCCACTGAGCCACACAAGCCAGGGCCCAGACTTCCTTCTGAAAACATTAGCCCATTGCAGAAAGAGCTGAGGTTGCCTTTGGCCACTCCCCACCGGCCCTCCGGAGTCCTGACTTGAGGAGTTCGGTGCATTTCCTTACGGATGATGTTTTTTATGTTTTTACATTCTCATGCATCATCATAAACACAAGCTATTTTGTACGATTTGTTTTACATAAATAGCATGGCATTGTGCACATCACCTGTAACTTGCTTTTCTCGCTTAGCAGGGTAATTTCGAGACCTACGCAGGTTGGTTCATATTGGTCTAGTCCCTCCCTTTTTAGCCACAGAATAGCCTTCATGTGACAACATCACACTCCTCTCTGTCCTGGTGGCGGGGCCTGGGGTTTGAGTCATGCCGCCCATGCCGTGTCATTGCTTCCTCCTTTATTCCAGGAAGGGCAGGACCCTCCCCATTCCCCCCTTTCTTACTCAGCAGACCTCTGCTGGGCCTCCTGTGTGCCAGGCGCCCTGACGTGAGCTGGAGTCTGACCGAGGCCCCAGCTCAGCCCAAAAGAGAGACCACAGAGGGTGCTGCTCAGGGCAGGGCTTGGTTCTTCTTGGCTTTCAGGAAACATCTTTTTGAAAATTCCAACCTCTGCTGAGGGAGAAGGGAATAGTATTTCTTTGTTGTTATTTTGTTCTGTTTTTCCCCAAATCTCCCTCAGAGGGGAAGGGACGCAGTGCAAGAACCTGAGGCCCACGGTGGCCCCGAGGGAGCACCCACGGTCCATCCCTCACCGGCAGGGCCACGGACCCAGACCTCGGTGTCTGTGTGGCTCTCCCACGTGTCCTCCTGGAGTTCACATCCCCGTCCCTCTGGTTCCCTGAAAGCAGGCGCGGCCGCCATCCGGGCACTCCTTCACCCCTGATGGTTGTCAGTGTTCTTGCCTTGTTGGGCCTGGGTCAGGGCCGGTGTTTGCTGAAGCCTTCTGAAATAATGGTTAAAGAGAAGTAAAACCTGGAAAATTCCTTTTATGCCAGGAGTTAGACATTAGGTGGGTCTGTACAGAGGGTTTGCATTGGCGTCTCACCGCCGGCCTTGGGGAGTCGCAGGTGCTGCTCTGCCCGCGCGCGCTCTGGAGACCCGTGTGCAGAGCCCCTGCCAGCCACGCCTCCCTCCTCTAGGACCTCTTCTCAGCCCTGATCAAGGGCCCCACTCGCACCCCCTACGAGGACGGCCTCTACCTGTTTGACATCCAGCTCCCCAACATCTACCCGGCCGTGCCCCCCCACTTCTGCTACCTCTCCCAGTGCAGTGGCCGTCTGAACCCCAACCTGTATGACAATGGGAAGGTGTGTGTCAGCCTCCTGGGCACCTGGATCGGAAAGGTCAGTACCATGCCAGCACCCGTCGGGATGGGGGACAGGCCATCGGGTGGTGTCTGGGACAGAGGTGACCGTCCGTGTGTTTCAGGGGACAGAGAGGTGGACGAGCAAATCCAGCCTTCTCCAGGTGCTCATCTCCATCCAAGGTACAGTGGCTGGGGCTCCGGGTGGTGATGGGCGGGCTGGAGGGCACAGCGCTGGCCGCCCCCTTGGGGGTTGAGGTCAGCCGGTCCTGATGGGCTTCCCCCTCGCAGGTCTGATCCTGGTGAATGAGCCGTACTACAACGAAGCCGGCTTCGACAGCGACCGGGGCCTGCAGGAGGGCTACGAGAACAGCCGCTGCTACAACGAGATGGCGCTGATCCGCGTGGTGCAGTCCATGACCCAGCTGGTGCGGCGGCCCGCCGAGGTCTTCGAGCAGGAGATCCGGCAGCACTTCCGCACCGGTGGCTGGCGGCTGGTGAACCGCATCGAGTCCTGGCTGGAGACGCACGCCCTGCTGGAGCAGGCCCAGGCACTGCCCAACGGCATCTCCAAGGACAGCGGCTCTACAGGGCCGCCTGGCGTGGCCGAGCTCTCGGACAG
>NW_005371349.1:1759747-1761313 GCF_000412655.1 Myotis brandtii
CCAGCAGGGACCACACAGACCAGGCCTCGGAGGCAGCGCCGGACGCCTCAGTGCCCCCCAGTGTCAAACCAAAGAAGCGGAGAAAGAGCTACCGGAGCTTCTTGCCTGAGAAGAGCGGCTACCCTGACATCGGCTTTCCCCTCTTCCCGCTTTCCAAGGGGTTCATCAAGAGCATCCGGGGCGTCCTGGCCCAATTCCGGGCCGCTCTGATCGAGGCAGGCATGCCTGAGAGCACAGAGGACAAGTAACGCCAGCCCCAGGAAGGAGGATCGTGGTGGGAGAGGCCAGCACCTGCTCACTCCCTCCTCCAGGCCCTCCCCGCTTCCCGCTCTCTCCTGTCTCCTGTCCCCCGCCCCCCCTCCTCGCCCCCCGGGTGAGTTTGATGCTGACGTGCAAGGAATTTCTTGAGATGCTGCCATTTCTGCTCAGAAGCGATCTTCCAACAGGCGAGCCCTGTGCCACGCATCTGGACCCTGTTGCTGACTTTCCACTCTCACCCCAGGCGGGATGTCGGCACCCGTCCCCTTGCCGTCTCCCTCTCGGGTCGAGGTGGAGTTTTCCGGGCCGGGCTCCGGGGCCCAGAGCTTTGCAGAGCAGCAGGACGAGCGGCCGTGCCTTGCATGAAGTGGGTTGCTCCGGCAATCTCCCCGTCCCTTCCATCTTCAGTGCCATTGTAGCTTCCCCATGTCCCAGGCCACTGCCTCTAGGTCCCCCCGGCCCCCAGCACCACTCTCTCCCCTGGGCGTTGTAGCCACTGTCACTGACGCCTGGCTCTGTTCTGGCCCTTGTACCACAGGACAGTCCTCAGGCCTGTGGCCCTTGTACCACAGGACAGTCCTCAGGCCTGTTGAACTTGCTCCTAAGAGGCCAGGCGGGGGCTCAGGGTGACACCCAGGCGAGGTGGTGGCCTCACATGCTAACACGCAGTGAGGACTGGGAGCTGCTGGGAAAGAAACAGCTGTAGGTGCCTTGCTCTTCCTGCCCACGTGGCTGGGGGCAGTTCTGGCTTCACGGCCTCGCCTGCTTGAACTGAAGCCAATGTCCGCTCCCGGCTCAGTCCTGTCCCGGGACCCCAGGGGCGGGAGGAGCAGCACACCCAGGGCCTGGGCCGCGCTGGGGCCTCTCCCACGGACTCTGCCTCTCCCACTACCAAATGCTCACGCGGGGAGGTGGCCTGTAGCTCGTACACGGAGCACCTCTCTCCCGTGAGGAGGCGGCACTGTCAGCCCTTCGCTTACAGACTCCGCAGGCTCAGTCTGGGGAGAGGTGGCGGGCGTGGGGTCTCCCTCGCAGACGGGCCCAGAGGTTTACACGTTTTCTAAGCTTTTGATAATGTGAAGCTCCAGGTTAAGAGACGCTGTTGAGCGCATTGCAGGTATGTAATTTTTGGTGTATGTATGTAATATTTAAGGTTGAAAGAAAATAAATTTCAAAAGTAAAGATATTAACTCTTATTAGAAACACAAAACAAGCAAAAAAGAAGCCAAAGCATGATGCGTCTTGTCCGCCGCCAGCGGCTCCTCACCGAGCTGTGCCATTTCCACCCGGCGGGCAGCAGCCGCGGGG
>NW_005371349.1:1761447-1763842 GCF_000412655.1 Myotis brandtii
CCAGTGTGAGCATCCAGTGGCTGGGGGCCGTGCCTCAGTGCACCGTTCGTGTGGAGATGTGAATGCCTGCTGCTTAAGATCTGTATAAAGTGCTGTGTGATTAAACCTTTTTTTTTTACTTGCATTTTCTTTGGTTTGGCTCATTACAATGTACAAAAAGAAGGTGGCACCATTAAACCTGCCTCTGCCATTCGTGTGGGCTCTGTCGCCTTTCTTCCCCTCCGGGCACCTTACCCCCTCCCCGGGGAAGGAGACCCGTTGGCGGGAGGCCCTGGCCCTGCCCTTGGTGCTGCGGTGCCTTCCGCGTTCCCAGGAGTCACCCAAGGGGCTCAGGTTTTGGAGGGTCAGTGTGCCTGCCCTGGGCAGGGCTGTGTTTGTTCTTCAAGAGCCCGTTTCAGCAACGTGGGCCACCTCCCAGGTGCTGGGAAGCTGGCATGGAAGCACCTGCCCGGGCCGTGAGCCAAAATGGCTGCCAGTTGGGAGACTGGCATCCGCCCCTCCCTGCTGCTTCCTTTTAACTGCTGCCCAACAGTGCTCACAAGGATGGGGCAGGGTAGGGCAGAGGAGGCTGCACAGCCTACAGCCCTCCGTGGAGGGATGACAGGCTCCTTTAAGAAGGGAACAGGTGCCTGCCCCTTTAGGTTCTGGTCCTTGTTTCCCCAATGCCTCTTCCTTGAGGCGTTTTCGCTTTCAGCGGAGACTGGCTGGCTGTGTGGTCCTCGGTAAGAATGGCACGCCGGCCCCGAGCCTGGCTTCCCACATGGGGTGTCTTGGGGCTGGGCCTTACTCCCTGCAAAGATACCTGGACCCGCTCTGGGCCTGTGCCCACCAGCACAATGACTGCCCAATCCAGGAGGCACCACTGGGCATCATTCACATTAAATACTAGAGTCCGACCGAGCAAGACCCCACTCCCTCCCCACCCCTCGGATCAGACCAGCAGGCTGGCGATGCCACTTTATTTGGATTTGATTCATGGGGTGGGGCTCCCAGAACAATAGGGTGGCCTCCACAGACAATGGGTAAACCCGCTGGGCTCCTGGCCCAGGGCCTCAGCCTGGCCTTTGGCGGGCAGAGAAAGTCCTTCTGAAGCACAGCCTCTACCCACAGGAGTCCTCCTCCCCCGCGGGAGCTGGGACAGGCCCTCCAGGCCTGGGGGAGGGAGGGCCCTGAGCTCAGATGACACTAAGTAGACAGTAAGGCACAGCCAGGCCAGGGGTCATATGAGATCTTCCGGAGGCGGCACATGCGGAGGCTGCTGGCTAGGTGGCGGCGGCTGCGGCTCCAGACGGGATGAAGGCTCACTGACCATCCAGATGTAGTTTGGGTGCACCTGGCCCTGCACCGCCTCGCTGACCATCAACTCCCCGTCCACAGCAAACATCCCCTTCCCATCCTTGGGCTCCAGGCGGAAGGCCACCACGGGCACATACACCAAGTAGGGACAGTCGCACTCCATGTGCCTGCCCTTCTCCATGGCCAGGAAGAGGCGCAGCAGCATGGCCCGAGACACGCCTGCCCGCACATAGAACAGGTGCATGGCGCCGGCCGCTCGGTGGCCCATGGGGGCCGCAAACATCTCGCTGCCCAGGTGCGAGTGCAGCAGCGCCAGCACCAGCACGAAGTCCTGCTCGGGCACCACAGTCCAGTGAGCGGGCACCGGCTCCTCCAGGGGCACGAGGTGGGTGTCCACAGGGCCCTGATGGTCCTGTCGGTCCAGGGCAGGGGAGGCGGGCACCTTGGAGGCCACCCGTTCTGCGGGGAGGTAGGCTAGCTGGCCCCGGTAGACCCGCAGGGCTGCCAGGCGCAGGAGGGTGCCCACAGTGAAGCGCATCTCCCCCAGGCGCCGAAACTTCTCACTTTCAATGTCCACGTCAGCAATGAAGCCCCAGGCCAGGCTGAGCACGGAGAAGACCCGCAGCCCCGACTCCATCCGCAGGGACAGCAGGTTCATGGGCGCCAGCCGCCGGCGACACAGCAGCAGCGTGCAGTTGTTCAGGAGGTCTTCGTTGGTCACCTGCTCGTAGCTGCGAGGGGAAAAGGACTCATGCATCCCTCTGCAGACCGCCTCCCAGGAAGTGGGAAGCGGGAAGAGGCAGCCACGAGAGGGCCCCAGAACTGCGGGTGGGCGCTCCAGCAAAGAGGGAAGGGAAGTTACCCTCGCAAATGAGATTTTCTAGAAAACCAGGCAGTGGACCCGCACTGAGGGGAAACTGAGGCCCACGCTGGCCCTGGGTTCTCACCCGGCATAATGGTTCACAGAAGCTGCCAGCGCATTGCCGGAACCGGCGGGGAGGCTACACAGGGGCTTCCGGATGGCGGTCTCCCAGTCAGGCCGCTCCATGAGCCCGTTCACCACCTGTGGGAACACAGCGGCCTGAGCCTGGCTCAGCCT
>NW_005371349.1:1764015-1764654 GCF_000412655.1 Myotis brandtii
TGGTTCCGCCGCTCTAGGAGGTAGGAGGGGGAGACCAGGTGGCTATGGAGGAGGGTCCTGTCAGTGGGTGCTCCGTCCTGGGGGTGGGAGGGCACTCACCAGTGAGCATGAGCCTGTAGGAGACATCAGCCTGGGCCAGCAGGGGCTGCACGTGGCTCCGGAAGAGCTGCAAGCCCTTGCCCTTGCCGCCGCGCGGGTTCAGCAGCACCAGCACGCGGCAGGGCCGCGGGAGCAGGTTCCGGGGACCACCGGCTGCAAAAAACACGCCTGAAAAGGCCGCGTCCCCAACCGGCCACTAGGGGGCGCGGGGTCACAGCTGGGGTACCGGGATGGAAACGGGTGCCTGAAATACCCGGGTCCTGGATGCAGGAGAGGCGAGCCAGAGGCAGCGGCCTCCAGCAGGGAGCTCCAGGGGGAGCAGGGCACCCCTGACATCCCGTCCTGGGTTCCGGCCCTGCCAGTCTCCGGCCTCACCAGGGACAGCGTCCCCAGCCCCTCCCTTTTGTCCAGCTGAATGGGCATCCTTCCTGGCTAGGGAGTGAAGGGATCCCCCTATAGCTCTTCCCCACCCGGACCCCACAAACCTGGATCCATGACCTCGACCCGCGGCTCCGGCTGCCTAGGGCTCCCCGGCGCTGT
>NW_005371349.1:1764946-1765324 GCF_000412655.1 Myotis brandtii
GGAGCAGCGCGCCCCGGCATCGCTGAAGGCTCGGGGGTTGGGGACTTAGTGTTTGGACGGGTCCAGAGAGCCAAGGCCCGGTGACACCCAGGACACTCCCGTCCTGGGACTGAGCTGCCAGCCGCTGTGACGAAGGGTCTCTTCCCGGGGCCTCGGGTTCCGGCCCGACGGATGAGTCAGAACCCCGCGGCTCCCTCCGTCGGACCAGTCACCTCACACCCCCTCCCCCGGGGCTGCAGGGGGAGGGGAGTCCAGCGACGTACAAATCCCAGAACTTGACACCGTGGGGCACGAAGTTTGGGGCGAGCCATCCCGGCCCCAAGCCATCCTAGTCGCCGGGTCCCCAACCCCAGCTCCAGAATGGCCGGGGTAGCCGCG
>NW_005371349.1:1766345-1766780 GCF_000412655.1 Myotis brandtii
ATAGGCCTGGGGGTCCGCATCGGGATCGGAGAGCCCAGCGTTGGGGGCGCGGCCCTCGTCCCGACCCCGGCTCGGCCGGAAGATGCAGATGTGCCGGGAGTTTTCAGTGGAGGCAGGCGGGGCGCGTGTTGGTGGGTGTGATCTCCACAGTCACGGCGCACGTGTCCGCGACCAGCTCCAGTTCCCTCTCTGGAGCGTTGTTTGCGGAGATCTGGGGAAGAAGCTGCCCGGACCGGAGCAGGTTGGGCCAAAGTTGGGAAAAACCAAAGCCCTGCAGGGGGCTGAGTGGTCCAGGCCCAGGCTTCACCGAGCTCACCCGCCCCCACCTGCCCCCTCGCGGCCCCCACACACCTCTCCTCATCGCCCCTTAAAATCGAGAAGGGGCAGGTCCGGCCACGCCTCCGCGGCCGCGCTTCCCAACACCTGGGCGAGGCC
>NW_005371349.1:1767072-1772351 GCF_000412655.1 Myotis brandtii
GCGTGGGGAGGAAAGGGCTCCGCGTGGGAGCCGGGGGCCAGATCACGCCCTCATCTGCCCTCCTCCCCTGTGCCCTCTCCCCCGACCCCCCGCCCTGAGCAGGGGTCGGAGTCTGGGCTTTTGGCGCCTGGAGGTCTCGGGACACGGGATGGGGCCCCGGGACATCTCGGCCTTGAAGGAAGGCGGCTGCCGGTCGGCCGGGCACCTCCCCTTTCTTCTCCCTCCCTCTCTCGGGAGGGCACTGCCATCACCTGGGGAGCCGCCGCCTGTAAACCTTGGGGTCAGATGGGAAGCAGGCTCTGGAATGGGAAGACATGGTTTTGCCTGAGTCTGCGATGAGACAGGATCGCTCTCCTCCCGGCACCCCAGGCTGGAGGCCCTGGAGTCGGGGGCGGGTTCTCTATGCGGCCTGGGGACCCAGTGGGAGGAGGTGAAGGGCAAAGCCCGCTGGCCCCAGTTCTGATCCACACAATGGCTCCTCTGTCCTTGGCGCCTCTCCCCCTGCCCCCTCACTCCCACTCCGCTCTGCCCCCTCATTCTTGTCATTCACCTCCCCCCTCCCAGGCTGCCTCTCTCAAGAGCTGTCTCATCTCTGGGAACTCACCCATCAGCATCTCTGGCCCAAGGGACAGGGTTGGGCAGGAGCGACATGCTCTTCCCCTTGTGACAATGGGGAACCGAAACCCGAGAGTTGAGGGGCCGTGTCCAGGCTGCCAGACCAGTTGTCAGCAGCCCGAGCAGCTCCGCCAGGAGTTCTGGCCGCAGCTCAGAGGCCGAGCTGCCCAGTTCCTCCCTGATGCTTGAGTGGCCTTCAGCCTGTGGGGTGCTTTCCACGGAGCTGCCCCGGGACCCAGCTGCTCCGTCTCCCCGGGAAAGAGGGAGCACAGCCACTCCAGGCTCCATCCGTCTCCCGGTCTCCCAGGTCCTGATGAAGCAACTGGCCGCTGTGCCCAGCACGGGCCGGGCATCAGTGTGATCTGACCTGATGGCCAGCCCAGAGCTTGGCGCGCAGGTAATACCGGTCTCACCGGTGAAAGAAACTGCCTTTCCATTTCCCCAGCCAACGCCCCCCCATTCCTGCTCCTGGGCAGCCTCCCCAGGGAGACACACCTGAGCACCCCCTTTTTTCTTCTCCTGTTAAAGAAAGCAGGCTTTCACGGTGCCTCGCCCCAGCTCTCTGGCAGCTCGGAGCCAAGGCTGCCAGGTGGCAGAGACTGGCTTTTGTTAGGCGAGGATTCCTGCCATCTCTCCCTTCCCCGAAGCGACCAGCTACCTCCCTTGACCTCCAGTCCTTTCTGCCCAGGAGGCCGCAAGGGCAAGGGAAGGGGCGCGGCCGCCCGCAAACTCCTTTAAGACTTGGTTTCTAGGACAGCCCCAGAGGTGACTCACCACTCAGCGCTTCCCAGATGCTGGCGGCTGCTCCGGGCCGGGCTGGTGGGGCGGCCGGGCCCTCGGGACTCTGAGCTGCTTGCAGAGTGCGTGGTGGGTGAGCTTAGCTCTACTCTTTGTTAACGTGGGTGTCCATGCTGAGGCTGGAACCCAGGTCTCTTACCTGCCTGTGGCCTCTGCCTCCCACAGGCCCGCATGCACCTCGCCCGCCCGCTCTCACCTGCAGGCCAGCTCACCCTGGCAGGGGTCGGGGCAGGTCCCATCCCCGCGCCCTCTCAGTGCGAAAGCCCTGAAGGCCGCCCGTTCTGCTCATTCCAGCTGCCTGCCCCGCATCTGTCTCAGGCAGTTGTACCCAGGTCATGACCAAGTACCACAAACGGTGCCTCCACAGGCGTTTACTGTCTCAGTCCACAGGCCAGAAGTCTGAGATCGAGGTGTGGGCAGGCCGGTGCCTTCCGAGGCTGCGAGGGGCGTCTGCCCCGGGCCTCTCCCCGGCTTCTGGTGGTTGCCGGCAATCTTCGGGGTTCCGTGGCTGTCGATGCGTCCCCTGATCTCTGCCTTCATCGTGTGGCCTTCTCCCTGCACGAGCTGGCTGAGATGTGTTCTTTTAAGGCAGCGGTTCTCAACCTGTGGGTCGCGACCCCTTTGGCGGTTGAACGACCCTTTCACAGGGGTCGCCTAAGACCACCCTGCATATCAGATATGTACATGACGATTCATAACAGTAGCAACATGACAGTTATGAAGTAGCAACGAAAGTAATTTTATGGTTGGGTCACAACATGAGGAACTGTATTTAAAGGGCCAGAAGATTGAGAACTGAAGGGCACAGTTACGGTGTTTTGGCCAGGTTCAAGCCTCGGACGAATGAAAGGACAGGGTCCTCTCATCGCCACGTGCAAGCCCCAGCTGGAAGGGCAGGGCCCTCCCAGCACAATTATAGCCAACGGCTGTGGTTGTGAGCTTGAACCTATGGTCCGAACACGTGGCCCCACGTGCCTTGTGCTAGAGTTCAGGTGCATGTAGTTGAGTGAGGTTGGAACTCACGAGAATGCTGTAAACAACGTGATCACGCCCCTACTTTGCCTCGTGGCATCTGCTATAAAATAAAGACACGGCTTGTGGGCGCTGGTGCTGTCTCCTCATCAGGGAGCAGCGTCCCACCGAGACCCAGCTTTCATTCTCTTGTCTGTCTTTTCTCAATCCTTTCACCCCCCGACTCAGGATCACCTTTGGCCGTAACAGAGAACCACTGTTTTAGGGTCTTCTGGGGCATGTCCTTTTTCAAATGCCAGTTACTCTGGGAGGGAAAACCAATAAGTTACGAGGTCTCTAGTGTTCATTAATGTACCACATTTTAATAAAAAAAAATATATAACAGCCCGGCCGGCGTGGCTCAGTGATTGAGCATCAACTTATGAATCAGGAGGTCATGGTTCAATTCCAACCTGGTCAGGCATGTGCCCAGGTTGCGGGCTCGGTCCCCAGTGTGGAGCGTGCAGGAGGCAGCCAATCGATGATTCTCATAATTGATGTTTCTATTTCTCCCTCTCCCTCTCTGAGATCAATAAAAATATGTTTTAAAACATGTACATATATAGCAGTACTGTCTTTAAAAGGGGAGATGGTGTGTGCTTGACATGGTGTGGGGGCCTGGGAGCTGGACCACCCCCCAGCATTGTCGTGCGCGCTGCTGGGAGGCGGCGTGGGTCTGCGCTGGCCCAGGCTTGCCCGCTGCTCTGCTGTGTCCGCTTCCACCTCTCGCCTCCTTCCCAGGCTCAGGGCAGGTCTGGCTTCTGAGCTGGTAGGTTTGTTCCCTGGCACTTGGAAGAACAAACGTGAGTTTTGTGTTGGAGGATTAGGTTCCTATTGTTGCAGAAAGTTACGGTCCTACGGTTCTGAAGGCCAAGGTTAGAGTGGGCCTCGCCTCTTCTCCATCCCGAGGCCGCCGGCATTCCTGGGCTCAGGACGTGCCTCCACCTCCAACGCAGCAGCGTAGCGACTGCAGGTCTGTGTCCGGCTTTTGCTTCTGCTCTCACATCTAGGACTCCCACCCGCCTGCCTCCCTCTCACAGGGCCCCCAAGATTACAGTGCCCCCCCCCCCCGCCCCCAGAACCCAGGATAACCTCTCCGTCTCTAGAGCCTGAGCTTCATCACAGCTGCGAGGCTCCTTTTGCCATATAAGGTCACATTCGTAGGTTTGGGATTTTTTCCCCCTTTTTTTATAGGTTCGGGATTTTGACGTGGACATCTCTGGGGTGCGGTTGTTCTGCAACCACAGATGGGGAGGGAGGGAGCCCGGGACCGCGTCCTACTTGGCAGCAGAGCCTTCTTTCTAACACGCCCCACCCCACCTCCCGGCACTACCAAGTGAGCACACACCGGGGACTTGCTGTCCCCAGATCGGCGTGTGCCGTGTGGGGCTGGAACACTCCTGCTCGGACCCTGCAGCCTTCGTCGGCGTCTTTGGCTCATCCCACGGAGGTCCCGACACCGGAAACTGGTTTCCATTTTTAAAAAATGACCCAGGAGAAACGGCCGTCCGTCCTGGCCACAGTCATTCCAGGCTTGCGAGGACTTTCCACCTGCGGAAGGGGCGGGACCACCAGCCCATCCTTTTGGGGCAGAATTCCCCGCCGGAAGGACTCACTGGCCACAGAGCACGGCCCCCGGGGACCAAACTGCAGCCCGTGGCCCTTTCAGATCCTGTCGTGTGACCTCCCCGTCCAGCTGCCTCTGAGCCCCTGTGGCGAGGCTGGACCAGGCCTGCCTGTGGAGCCCGGCGGCAGGGACATTCCACAGGCTCCCGCGACATCCGCTCCGGCCTGGCCTCCAAACCCAACCCGCACCTCAGAGACCCTTGTGAGGGGCGGGGTGGCCCCTCTGTACTTTGTGCTCCCTGCTCACTTATACTCATTCTGAGCCCCAGGTGGCAGGTAAACGGCCTGCTTCCAGGGAAGAGAGGCCCCCAGCCCAGCCGCCTGCCTCACCCCAGGCAGCTCCCCAGGGACCTGGCACCGGGCAGGGCGGCAGGAAGGCCAGCGCTGCTGTTGTCTTTCAGCAGCCGCTCTCCGGGGATGGGCGTGGGCATAGGTTTCCAGGGGCTTTTTGTGTTTTGCTTTCACATCTCCAAAGCTTTGTCCTTGGGTGGCTCCCAAAACAAACAGACAGTGGGCTGGACACAGCTGCCAGCCGGCCCTGCGTGTGTGCGAATGACCTGGGGCTGTTTGCTCCCGCGGGGTGGGCTGGACGCCCCTCTGAGCCCAGGGGAGGCGAAGTCCTTCCTCACCCCTCACCCCTCACCCCAGGGGGGAGCACCCGCCACATCTGGGAACACCCTCCGGGCGCCGCGCGATGGGCCCCTGGTGGCCACATCTAAACCTTGGTGCTACTCAGGCGTTCAACACGGCAGCCAATTTGGGGGTCAGAGGGGACGGTGGGGGGACAGAGCGCCTTTCAGGAGCAGAGCAAGGACGCTGGGCCAGGTACAGAAGGTCAGCAGGGAGGAAAGGCCTGGGTGCCGAGCACAGGACAATTGTAGGGGGGACCTCACCCCCAGGGAGACCTCCCCTCCCCTGGCACATCGCTGGCCATGCTGTGTGGGCCCCTGGCCTTTCCTCCCTAAGGTCACCTCCAGGCCCAGAAGAGCAGCAAAACCAGACCAGGGACCCCATGGCTGCCGCAGGCCCAGCTGCATGGGATAGTGACCCCCTGGCACTGACCAGTCAGAGACCCGGACCCTGAGAGGACACAGCTGGAAAGCTGCCGAAGATCCCATTCAGGTCTTCCCCTGGGACCTCCCCTGAGCTCTCCACCCTTAACACCCGCAGGACAGGACCCCGTGTGCTCTCCCTCCCGGAGCACGCCCTGCCTTTCCTTCCCCCCCTCC
>NW_005371349.1:1772389-1785595 GCF_000412655.1 Myotis brandtii
CCTCGCTGCCCCCCTGCCCCAGGCACCTTACGGTTAGCCTCCTCACTCCCAAGCTCCCAGGGCCCTTCCCTTGCCTCTGTAACTTGCCTCCTAAGCCCATTTCTTCTAGGAACTACTTCTTCTACCTCCGGGATTTACCCAGTAAATGTTCTCTTACAGCGCAGTCTTGGCTCTGAATTCTTTCCCAGCCAGAACCCAGGTCCTGAGGTTGCTGAACCCCACTTTGGCCTGACGCCTCGGGTCTCGCACCCGGTGCCCTTCCTGCCGCCGGCAGCACTTGGCGAAGCACCAAGCAGACGCGGAGCCTGGAGCGGGGCCCGCCTGCCCCCGGTGCTTGTTCCCTACCCCCCCAAATAGGCATCAGAGGAATCGCCGTCCGGAGGTCCCCTGCTGCGGGCCAAGCCCTCCGGCCCTTTTCCAGACACAACCCCAGGAATTGGCCATGATTATACCGGACGGCTGGGCCGCTGGACGGCTGGGCCGCTGGGCGGGGAAGGCGCTGAGGGCAAGGGACGCTGTAACCGGCTGCCACATGTGCCCGGAGCCTCCGTGGAGCGGAGTGATGCTGTGTGTCTGGCAGGAGGGCCATTTCCCAGAGTCCCTTGTCCTCTTGGCTGGCCGCCCTGGTCCTGACCACGCGGCGTGGCTGACATGAGGTGGCATTTCTCCTTCGAGGCACCGTCAGATGGTCCCTGCAGCCCTCCCTGAAACTCACTGTTTCAAAGCGGAATGGGGAACCCAGTGATGACCTGTCAAAGCTCACAGACTAATTTGCTAGTGAAATCATTTTGCTAAAAACAAACCAAAAAGTGAACCGGGCTTGGAGAGGGCTCCTGAGCGGGGAGAACATTCTTCTTAAAGTATATTTTTATTGATTTCAGAGAGGAAGGGAGTGGGAGAGAGAAACGTCAATGATGAGAGGGAATCATTGATCGGTTGCCTCCTGCACGCCCCCTACCGGGGATCGAACCCGCAACCCAGGCATGTGCCCTTGACTGGAATCAAACCTGGGACCCTTCAGGCCGACGATCTATCCACCGAGCAAAACCGGCCAGGGCTGGGAGGAGCTTCTAGGTGCTGGCCGGAGAGCAGTTCTCTTTGTCTCCTTCCTGGGGCCGAGTCAGCACAATTCTGCACAGAAGTCCTGGGAAATGCCTGTGGTCTGACCTCCTCCACCGCATCCCTCTGGCAGACGTGGCTGAGCCCAGCGCTCCGGGGAGGGAGCGGCATCTGGGTGCCAGATGGCCGCTGAGCCTCAGAGAGCCCAGGAAGGGCACGGTCCCCGCCTCACCTCCTCCTGGCTGGCTGATGGGTCCCCGGAGGCAGGGACAGTCGCTTCCTGACTGGGCCAGGCCTGGAAAAACGCAGAGCATCCGAACTGGGTCCTTGCAAACCAGCACAAAGATCCTCCCATTTCAGGCTGAGTTCCGGTTGCCGTGGGGCAAGCACTACTTGCTTCTCAGATTGAGACCTTTGCGCACTTACAGCGGAAGACAGTGACTGCAAACTGTGGTGAGGGTGGGATCAGACTGGCGCCTCCATCCCCTGGCGGGCTGGTGTGGTTCCTAAGGGCAGAGGCACTTGGCGTTCTGTTACCCCAATTTGCAGTCCCTAGCGGTGCCCAGTGGGAGCCACGCTGGCTGGGAAAAGGCTGAGTGGCAGCCAGAAGCCACGGGGAACCCCAGGACGCCAAGGGCCACGTGAGGTCTCAGGCGCTTCTGAAACCCTGGGGACCCAGAGGGGAGCAGCAGGAGCCTAATTCTAATTCTAAACCGAGACCTGCATGTTGTGAGTACTCAGCAGACTAGCAGGTCAGCCATGAAATACGGGTCCCGAGAGAGACGTGGGAAAGCGCGGGGATTACCCACCAGCCCTAGAGAAAAGCAGCTTTTAAAAACAGAGACTCGCCCGGCGGGTGTGGCTCAGCGGTTGAGCGTCAACCTATGAACCAGGAGGTCACGGTTCGATTCCTGGTCAGGGCACATGCCCGGGTTGGGGGTTTGCTCCCCAGTAGGGGGCGTGCAGGAGGCAGCCAATCAATGATTCTCACTCCTCATTGATGTTTCTCTTTATCCCTCTCCCGTCCTCTCTGAAATCAATACAAATATGTTTAAAACAACAACAACAAACAGAGACTCAAGGTTCCTCAAAAAGTTAAACATGGACTTACCGTGTTGCCCAGGAATTCCACTCCTAGACATACACCCCAGAGAAAGGGAAACCTGTGCACACAAAAGCCTGTGTCCATTGCAGCTCTGTTCACAACCCAGGCACGTGCCTTGACCAGGAATCACACGTGACCTTCTGCTCACCCACCGAGCCACACCCGTGGGGCTAGAGATGGACATTTTTTAAAATCGGGCTTTTTTTTAACATCTGTGAAGACTCTACCCAATGGCTCAGACGTGGTAAGTGCTAAGAGGGTTCTAAGTGGGTTTGTTACCCGTCGGTTCAGTCAAGAGACAAAGTGCAGCAAAGCGGGTGAGAATTATTGGCCGCAGCAACGAACTCAGGACAGGGAGACAAGAAGGGGCTTAGCATAGACCAGGGGTGGGCAAACTTTTTGACTCGAGGGCCACAATGGGTTCTTAAACTGGACCGGAGGGCCGGAACAAAAGCATGGATGGAGTGTTTGTGTGAACTAATATAAATTCAAAGTAAACACCATTACATAAAAGGGTACGGTCTTTTTTTTTTTAGTTTTATTCATTTCAAAAGGGCCGGATCCTTGCCCACGGCTGCTCTAGAGTGATGCTTTCTTAATGCAAATAACTCACCTGCATTGGCTTTAAGGTCTTCAGGTGTGACCATGACAACAAATCGGATTGCACGTTCATTTCGAAACATCTCGTAGGACCACCGACGGATAGACCGCATGCATTTCACTGCTGCAATGCCATTGTTGGCAATAAGAACCTGGGAGAGTTAGGGGATGGGAATTGGAGAGAAAAATAGAAAAAGCAAGCAATGATGGAGAGAAAGAGGTGAGACATCCTGCTCACCCACCGAGCCACACCCGTGGGGCTAGAGATGGACATTTTCAAAAACCGGGCCTTTTTTTAATCTGTGAAGACTCTACCCAATGGCTCAGACGTAGTAAGTGCTAGGAGGGTTCTAAGTGGGTTTGTTACCCATCGGTTCAGTCAAGAGACAAAGTGCAGCAAATCAGGTGAGAATTATTGGCCGCAGCAATGAACTCAGGACAGGGAGACACGGAGGGGCTTAGCATAGACGGAAAGCGAGAGCCCAGGCGGGCTGCTCTGGCTCGCTGGGAAGTCAGAGACAGGGGGCCGTGGGGACAGGGTCAGGGGTGAGCCTGGGACAAACTGCTGCTGCCCAGTGCTCCCCTGGTTGCAAGTCTTCTGGGAACCCTTAGAGCAGCGGTTCTCAACCTGTGGGTCGCGACCCCTTTGGGGGTCGAACGACCCTTTCACAGGGGTCGCCTAAGACCATCGGGAAACACATATATAATTACATATTGTTTTTGTGATTAATCACTATGCTTTAATTATGTTCAATTTGTAATAATGAAATTGGGGGTCACCACAACATGAGGAACTGTATTAAAGGGTCGCAGCATTAGGAGGGTTGAGAACCACTGCCTTAGAGCTTAGGAGACAGTGCCTTTGGGGGGAGGGAATGACAGGCGGGCTCCCCTGGGGGAGAGCTGGAGCTGGGTCCTTTGGTTGAGGTATTTCTCTCTCTTGCAGGTGGAAATCTTAGGGAGGTGTCAGAGGAAGTTCTCAAGGGAATACCCAGCAGCTTTCCGGGTGAGCGCTCTCAGGTTTGCGGGCTCCGCTGATTGGTCGGCACCAGGGCAGGCGGTCATTAGTCACTGCAGCTGGGCCTGAGGCAGCCACAGGGTCACTGGTCTGGTTTCGCTGCTCTTCTGGGCCTGGAGCTGAAATACCACTGAGGCCTAGAGGTTATCTTCAGGAAGGAAAGGATATTAACCGCATGACCAGCGATATGCTGGGGGCGGAGTCCTAGTTTTCACAGGTTTGCTTCTTGCCAGACCCCTGGGGCTTTCCGCCCTGGTGACCTCTGTGTCTGGCCCATCTTCCTTGCTCTGCTCCTGTCCGTCTAGCTGCCTATTACAGGTTTGGCCCTGGGGTGTTCCTAAGGGAAAGCGGGTCTCTCAGTGGGGGGTGGAGGGTGGGAGGAGGAGGAAGAGGAGGAGGAGGCGGCGGCGGCGGCGGCAACAGGCCGTAGCCACAGGAGGAGCTAATCTAGTACCAGCTCATTCAGCACTGAGATACCCAGACAGGGAAGCTCATCGCAGCCCCCTGGGAGCTTCAACACTGCAGGTGCCTGGGCCCCACCTTCAGAGAGGGACTGAGCTGGTCTGGAGTGTGGCTGGGGCTTCAGAATTTTCCCCAGGTCCCCAGCGATTTTAACTTGTGAACAAATTTGGGAACAACTGACAGCGTAAAAGGAGGATCGGAAGCCCGCTTTCCAAGCCCACTGGAAGGACTCAGCGATTTCTGTAAGCGCCACAGAAAACGCCCCCTGGAAGGGCATCATGTTGTCGTGGGCACAGTGACCAGTTCACGTCTGGAAATGAACCGGGCCCGGTGTAGAGGTGAGGCAGACGATTCCGGCTCTTCCCACGTCCTTCCAGACACCTGCGTGGGAGTGCGGGAACGAACGGTGACAGAGTGGGCTGCCACCCAGGTCCCGGACCAGGGGGGAGTCTCTCCAGTTATTCCAGGCGCTCCCGCTAGGTGGCGTCAAATCGGGCACCCTCGGGACTTCCGAAGGTCGATGAACTCCTGCTTAACACAATTTTGGAAACGCTTTTTCTTGACATCTAATTGGTATTCGCTGGCAGGGGGCTCTGTTTCCCCTGGTGTGTAAGCGGAAGATGAAGTGATCTCCGCACGGTGAGGACTCGGACACCTCGCCCTGCTGGCTAGCCTCAGTGCTTCGCGGTGAATTCTCCTGGCCCCTTGGCCGCACTGCATTTTCCCATAGAGGTCGGATTTCTAACAACCTGACGTTGTTTCTGTGGTGGTGGTTTGGAAATAGTGGTGTGACGTTTATGGAGAAATGGGAGAGGAGTGTCGGGGAGGGGAGGATGGAAAGAAGAAGAAATGGACAGGTGGGGCCCAGCTGGCGTGCATGGCTCAGTGGTTGAGCGTGGGCCTATGAACCAGGAGGTCACAGTTCGATTCCCCGTCAGGGCCCAGGCCCAGGTTGTGGGCTCCATCCCCAGTGGTGGGGGGGAGGGGGGCGGCGAGCAGAAGGCAGCCAATCAGTGATTCTCTCTCATCATTGATGTTTCTATCTCTCCCTCCCTCTCCCTTCCTCTCTGAAATCAACAAAAATATATATATAAAAAAGAAGAAGAAGAAATGGGCAGGTGGGGAAGGGGAGCACAATAAAAAATATATAAAATATCAATAAAAAAAAGAAGAAGAAGAAGAAATGGGCAGGTGGGGAAGGGGAGCACAAGGCCGAAATACCTGGCGTGTGGGTTGGTCCTGTGTGTGAGCTGGACCTTGGCTTTGAGCGGTGCTTGGTTTGTATCTTCCCACCAGCCCCGGTAGCCCGCGCGTGCAAACCCTTCCGGACAATCACTAGAAAGACAATTAACTTTTCCTCCCAGAAGGAGCATGTGTTACTGAAAGCACTGACTCCCTCGGGGAGCGTCCCACTTCTCTGTTTCTGAGGATAAATTACCCTGAAACCTGGTGGCTTGAAGTGCTCGTGCGTCAGGTCCCTGTGGGCTGCCCGGACTCGGCGGGGCGGTTCTCGCTGGGAGTCCCACCTGGTCGCCGTGTGGACGGGCTGAACGCCGGAGGTGGGTCCCTCACTTGGTGACAGTGGAGGCAGGCTGTCAGCCAGGAGTCCAGCTGGGGCTGTCACTGCGGGTGGCCTCTCCATGAGATGTAGCAGCATGGGTTCCAAGAGGGAATGTCCTGTGAGCAGTGATTCCAGGAGGTGCAGGCGGAAGGTGGCCCGGACGTCACTGCGGTCATTTCTGCTACGTTCCACCGTTGAACAGGCCACTGTAGAGTCTTCACAGATAAAAACTTAACAAACTCACCCCTCACAAATCCATTTGGGATTTCAGGGGAGGGAATGGGGAGGGGCAGAGGGAATGGGGAGGGGCAGAGGAAATGGGGAGAGGCAGAGGGAATGGGGAGGAGCGGAGGAGGGATGGGGGCGGGGGAGCGACTGGAGAGAGCCACCTTTGAGAGGCAGTTCCTTAGCCCGGGAAGTAAGAATGGGACAATTTACCCGGCCGGCGTGGCTCAGTGGTTGAGTGTTGGCCGATGAATCAGGAGGTCACAGTTCGATTCCCGGTCAGGGCACATGCCCAGGTGTCGGGCTCCATCCACAGTGTGGGACGAGTAGGAGGCGGCCAATCAATGATTTTTCTTATCCTTGATATTTCGCTATCTCTGAAATAAAAAAAATATACATCTAAATAAAAATGAATTGGACAGTTTCAGGGACCTGCCTCAACTGTAAGGAAACTGCACTGTATCTGAAGAACAGACTCCTTCTAATATGTTTTCAGGCCCCGGCGAAACAGCCACCGATGGCATCCTGCACCACCCCACTGGGGATCCAGACCTAAACCCGGGAATGTGCCCTCAATGAGGAATCCAGCCGGCATCCGCTGGGTCATGGGATGGTCGTCTGGACTACTGGGGTGTGGTCTGGACCCCGATAAAGGACTGGATGCTGGGTTGGAAGTCTGGGCCCGGGCATGAAGGTCTGGGACCCGGATGTAGCTCTGAGCCCCTGATGGAGGTCTGGGTCCTAGGACAGAGGTCTGGGCCCCGGGTGGAGGTCTAGGTCAAGGGCTGGACCTCTGGGTCATGGAATGGTGGTCTAGACGACTGTGGTGTGGTCACGACTCCAATAAAGGACTGGATATTGGGTTCGAAAGTCTGAGCTCGGACATGAAGGTTTGGGACCCGGATGTAGCTCTGAGCCCCAGATGAAGGTCTGGGTCCTGGGACAAAGGTCTAGGCACAAGGCGGGGGCCTGGGCCTTGGGTGGAGGTCTGGGTCAGGGGCTGGATCTCTGGGTCATGGAATGGTGGTCTGGACTATTGTGGTGTGGTCACGACCCAAAAGAAGGACTGGGTACTGGGATTCAGGTCTAGGCCCGGACATGTAGGTCTGAGCCCCGGATGGAGGTCTGGGTCCTGGGATGGAAGTCTGAGCACTGGGCGGGTGTCTGGGCCCAGGTGGAGGTCTGGGTCAGGGGCTGAACCTGTGGGTCATTGAATGGTCATCTGGACTACTGTGGTGTGGTCTGTACCCCGATAAAGGACTGGATACTGGGTTCGAAGTCAGGGCCCAGGAATGAAGGACTGGGACCCGGATGTAGCTCTGAGCCCCAGATGGAGGTCTGGGTCCTGGGATGGATGTCTGGGCACTGGGCAGGGGTCTGGGCCCTGTGTGGAGGTCTGGGTCAGGTCCTGGACCTGTGGTTCATGGAATGGTGGTCTGGACTACTGTGGTGTGGCCACGATCCCAATAAAGGACTGGATACTAGGATCAAGGTCTGGGCCTGAGCATGAAGGTCTGGGACCCGGATGGAGGTCTGGGTCCTGGGACTGAGGTCTGGGCACTGGAGGGGTTATGGGCCCCGGGTGCAGGTCTAGGTCAGGGGCTGGACCTGTGGGTCTTGGAATGGTGATCTGGACTACTGTGGTGTGGTCTGGAACCCAATAAAGGACTGGATACTGGGATCGAGGTCTGGGACCCGGATGTAGGTCTGAGCCCCGCATGGAGGTCTGGGTCCTGGGAGGGAGGTTTGGGTACTGGATGGTGGTCTGGGCCCCGTGTGGAGGTCTGGGTCAGGGGCTGTCCCTCTGTGTCATGGATGGTGGTCTGGAGTAGTGTGGTTTGAACCTGGATTCCGGGTTCGAGGTCTGGCCCGTGGCATGAAGGTCCAGGACCCGGATGTAGCTCTGATCTCCGGATGGAGGTTTGGGTCCACCGAGGGAGTTCTTTGCTCTGGAGGGTGTTTGGACCCCGGGTGGAGGTCTGGCTCATGGGCAGGACCTCTGGGTTATGGGATGGTGGTCTGGACTATGGATGGAGATCTGGTCCCCTGATACAACACTGGATTGTGTGTTTGAGGACTGGGCCTTGTGATTGCTCCTGGGGTCTGGCATGAAGGTTTATGACCCGAATGTATCTCTGAGCCCGGGATGGAGGTTTGGGTCCTGGAATGGAGGTCTGGGCACTGGAGTGTGGTGTGGGCCCCGGTGGAGGTCTGGGTCAGGGCTGGTCCTCTGGGTCATGGAATGGTGGTGTGAACTAAGGATGTAGTTCTCGGCCCCCAATACCGGACTGTATTCTTTCCTCGAGGTCTGGGCCTCAGAATGGCATTTTGAGAACCGTCATTAAGGTCTGGATCCCGGATGTAAGTCTGAGTCCTGGATAGAGGTCTGGGTACTGGAAGTTGGTCTTGGGCCCTGGGTGGAGGTCTGGGTCAGGGGCTGGACCTCCGTTCCAGCACCCTGATTTCCATCCGGCCTTCAGACCTACATCCGGCCCCAGACCTTCATGCCAGGGCACAGAAGGCCACCCCAGGGTCCAGTCCTCGAACCCAGTATCCAGTCCTTTATCGGGGTCCAGACATCCACAGTATCCACACCACCAGGTTCCAGGGTCCCGGCACTCCCCGAACCAGCCTCTGTTTGCCTCTCATCATCCCAGCACAGCTGGGCCTTGCCCCCTCTGCAGATCTGAGTCCCTTGGGACTCCTCCAGGTTCTTGCATCCCGCAACCCAACCTCTCCTCTTGCTCCCCTGCCCTGGAGGTGGGGTTGTTGCTTCCTGCAGTTACTCTCTCGCCCCCCTGTGGCTGCTTTCTGTCATTTTCATCCTGCAATAACCATTGACCATTCTCAATAGTAAGGTGTTAAAAATCAACATGGATTGTTTTCCTGGTCGCCCCGACTACTAAATTGTGGGGAGCCGGCACGGCCATGGCATACTCATGCCAGCTCAGCCTGGTTCAGTGACCCTGAGTGGGGGCGATGAACCATTTCCGTCCTACAATAACCATTGACCATTCTCAACAGGTAAGGTGTTAAAAATCAACGTGGATTGTTTTCCTGATCGCCCCAACTACTAAATTGTGGGGAGCCGGCAAGGCCATGGCATACTCATGCCAGCTCAGCCTGGTTCAGTGACCCTGAGTGGGGGCGATGAAAGGCTTAGAAAAGACAGAGAATGAAAGCTGGGTCTCGGTGGGACGCTGCCCCTCAGATGGAGAGAGACAGCGACCACGCCCACAGCCGTGTCTTTACTTTATAGCAGATGCCACGAGGCAAAGTAAGGGCGTGATCAAGATGTTTACAGCATTCTCGTGGGTTTCAATCCTACTCAACTATCTGCACCTGAACTCTACCAAGCCCACACCACTCAGGCACGTGGGGCCACGTGTTCAGACCACAGGTTCAAGCTCACAACTACAGCTGTTGGCTATAATTGTGCTGGGAGGGCTCTGCCCTCCAGCTGGGACTTGCACGTGGCCATGAGAGGACTGTGCCTTCTCCTCAGTCCAAGGCTTGAACCTGTCCAAACGCTGTAGCCACGCCCCATACTAAATAAGTATGAATGTTTCCCATCTCCTCTCATCTCACAGTTCTTCCTCTTCTAACATCTTGGCATGTATTAACTCACTCCTCACAACTCCCTTCTAGCTATTATTATTACCCTCACCCGATGGGGGAGGACACTGCACCAGGGGAGGCTCCTTGCTCGCCAAGGTGACACAGCTGATACAAGTTGGCTCCTGAGACAATACTCACATCTCTGGGCACGTCCCTGACCCATGTAGTGTTTCAGTTTCTGGATGGAGCACGGAGCTGCCACTTGAGCTGTTTGAGGGTTTTCGCTGTTAGAGAGCTTAGATCCCCCTGAACCTGACAAATTTGCCACCCTGGAGCCAGGAGCCTTGCGACTTCCTGAATTATTTGGTCCTTGATTTCCTACAACCCGTGTCCTTACTGTCCACCTCCTCCCTTCTCAGCCCCTCGGGCGCTGGCCTGCTGGCCTCTTTCCTCCCTCCACCTCTTTCTACTTGATCCCGTCTTGCAAGTGCAGCTGTAAATCTGGTGATACGGGAAGTGATATGGGAACTAGCTCTTCTTTGGCTGGCGATTCTGCGGAAGCTCTCGAAGGCACTAGATGGCTTCTCCTTGAGCCAAAGTCTTCAACGATGTACGAGTATTTGTGATTCCCTGAAACACCTGTCCTGGGCGTTACTGACAGCCCCAGGACCGGGGAGGGTCTGTCCTACGGAGGACTGTACGGTGCGATTCCATTTCGGATTTTTCCAGCGGCCACCGCAGCAGCTGCTGTCTACCACTGTCCTTGCTCAAGTTGGGAAGGGTCACTCCCAGCGTGCTTGGCTCTGCCTGCCCAGTATTTTGCTCTCACCCCAGCGTGGTTCCCGGTGTCCTATAGAGAGAATCCGCTTAGAGATCCAAGTTGATATTATTTTTAGAAATAAAGACATTCCGCCTCAGCTGGCGGAGGCCTGTTCAGAGAAGGAAAACAGAGGAAGGCCCAATATTTTCCCCAAGTTCAAGCTGGAGTAGTGCAAAGTGGAGGCAAAACTCCTGACGCGTTGCCTGGAGTGTTCTTCTTTGTTGCAAAGATTGACCTTGCCTTCCACATAATTCAGCTCTCGGGACAGGGCTGAGCGGTCCCGGACACAGGCCTCTTTGTCTTGTCCTGCCCTCCCCCGGGCAATCCCTCACGCCAGGCCTGAACCTGTGCCACCCCTTGTCTTCTTGAAAACCGTGCAGACCACATTTCCACAAATCCTGCTGAACCTGCAGCCCGGTTAACAACAGGATCATTTTGTGAAAACTTGAAAACTGAAATTGGGTGGAATATGGAAGATGCCGCCGTGTGCTGGGCAGAGCTGTTCTTGTCTTCGTGGGAAATGCCCAGCAGGTCTGGAGCCTCAAAGGCCAGCCTGGTCTATAGAGAAACATTTAAAACAAAAAACACTGCATCTGGTCAAGTGAAGTCTCCCTTCAAACTTCGAAAAGGACGGTCTTTGCAAATGAGCAAGGTCCTTTCTCCTTACCTCAGACCCCGTGTGAGGCAGGGTTCTCCAGAGAAACAGAACCCACGTGATGTAGATACGTGGCAGATGTTGGAGAACGAAGGGAAAAAAAGGCACTCGACAATCACAAGCGGATTAAAAATAACTAAGCTATGCCTTTGGACGGAGTGGCTCACTCAGGCTCAGTTGCTGGTTTGATTCCCGGTCAGGGTACATGCTTGGGAATAATTTTTTAGAGAGGAAGAGTGAGAGAGAGAGAGAGAGAGAGAGAGAGAGAGAGGGAGAGAGAGGGAGAGAAACATCAATGTGAGAGTAGCTCATGGATGGGCTGCCTCCTGCACGTCCCTGTCTGGGAATCAAACTGTGATCTCCTGGGTCATATATTAATTTTTAAAAAATATATTCTTATTGATTTCAGAGAGGAAGGGAGAGGGATAAAGAGCCAGAAACATCGATGAGAGAGAAACATCGATCAGCTGCCTCCTGCACGCCCCCCACTGGGGATGTGCCCGCAACCCAGGTACATGCCCTTGACCGGAATTGAACCCAGGACCCTTGAGTCCACAGGCCGACGCTCTATCCACTGAGCCGAACCCGTCCTGGCTAAAAAATATATTCTTATTGATTTCAGAGAGGAAGGGAGAGGGATAAAGAGCCAGAAACATCGATGAGAGAGAAACATCGATCAGCTGCCTCCTGCACGCCCCCCACTGGGGATGTGCCCGCAACCCAGGTACATGCCCTTGACCGGAATTGAACCCAGGACCCTTGAGTCCACAGGCCGACGCTCTATCCACTGAGCCGAACCCGTCCTGGCTAAAAAATATATTCTTATTGATTTCAGAGAGGAAGGGAGAGGGATAAAGAGCCAGAAACATCGATGAGAGAGAAACATCGATCAGCTGCCTCCTGCACGCCCCCCACTGGGGATGTGCCCGCAACCCAGGTACATGCCCTTGACCGGAATTGAACCCAGGACCCTTGAGTCCACAGGCCGACGCTCTATCCACTGAGCCGAACCCGTCCTGGCTAAAAAATATATTCTTATTGATTTCAGAGAGGAAGGGAGAGGGATAAAGAGCCAGAAACATCGATGAGAGAGAAACATTGATCCTGCCTCGCCCAGCACCTGGGACCCAGGATTCCCTCCTCCGGCCAGTTGCAGGCACCCAGCAGCTGCAGGGGACTGTGGGCAGGCAGGTTTGCCTGGGCCGCAGGCGCCCGGGACCACGGGAAGGGCGGCTTGTCCCTCTCTGGGGCCACAGCCTGGCTGGTCCCCATTCCTCTCTTGCGAGCACATTTGTGCCTGGCTGGTCCCCATTCATCTCTCCCCAGTGTTGAGTGTCTGAGCTGTTAGGGCGTGACCACGTGAGGGCGAGATGACCATTTGCATATTAGCTCTTTATTTTATAAGATATATTTAAATACAAGCAAGTATACATGGTGTGGCTGGACCATGTGACGTGGTGGTGGGGAGCGGGAAAGTGCTTACTGTGATTTGAGGTGATCTAGAGAAACTTCGTGGAGCAGATGCTTCATGAGTGGGTCTTTGAGGAAGGAGGACATTATTCAAAGCAAAGCAAAAACAAACAAAAAACAAAGCAAAGGCTGTCGGAGTGCCTTGGACTCGTTCAGGAAACCTTGCCTTACTTGCAGATACAAGGTTGGATTCCGGGAATAAAGATCAGGCTCCGAGTCCACCACCTATGGGGGGAACTTCGGTACTGCAGGCCCCCAGCGGGGAGTAGCCCGCCCTCCACCTGTTCTAGCGCTCCCAGCTGAGCGCATGCGCCTGGCGGGGCTAGCGCGGTGACCATAGAGGCGCAGAGCTAGATCGTCGGCCTCCTCGGAGGCAGACATTTTGAATCCTGGCAGAAAAGTTGGAGAGGGCTGGGACCACTACCAAGTCATTCTGCACAGCCCAAGGACGTGACAGAAAAAGACCTCCTGTGGGGCGGCAAAGCCTAGCGGCGGAGCGAATTCGTGATGCTCCTCTAGGGAGAACAGGCCGCTGGAGTTGCCCACCGCCTTGCCCTCATCCGAGATGGCGGCTCTGCGGGCGCTCTAGCCGGCGCCTCTCGGTTTCCCGGATGCCCGGAGGGGGCGGCGGCCTTCCCTCTGGGTCCCTGGAGGCTGCGGCGGCGGCGTCGGT
>NW_005371349.1:1786451-1789554 GCF_000412655.1 Myotis brandtii
TGGGAACGAGGCAGCTCCGGGCGAGCAGATTTGTGGGTGCGGGGGGGCGGCGACAGAATCGATGGGTCTCCCCGCAGTTTGCACGGCGGCTTTAGGTTGGGTCGGCCATTGGAAGTACAGTCTTTGCCTTTGTACCTCCAGCGGCCGCTTCCTCGCTCTCACACTGGGCGGGAGACTTGATTTTCCCCAACTTCATGTGTAAAATAGGGATGATTCTGCCTGCGGGCAAGAATGTTGTGAACGTGAGCCACATGCTGTGTACATACCAAGCGTGCAGGGAGCAGAGGCTCAGGGTGGCCCCCTGACCAGCACCTGCTTGATAAGGGGCCTTTTTAGGGGCCTTTTTTCTAGTTGGCTGGCGGGGGTGGGGTGGGGGGAACCCTGGAGCCCCAATGTAAAGAGAGGAAGGGAGAAGGATAGAGAGTTAGAAACATCAATGAGAGAGAAACATTGATCAGCTGCCTCCTGCACACTCCCCACTGGAGATGTGCCCGCAGCCAAGGTACATGCCCTTGACTGGAATCGAACCTGGGACCCTTCAGTCCGCAGGCCGACGCTCTATATCCACTGCGCCAAACCGGTTAGGGCAGGAAGAGCTTTCTGAGCCCTCCAGATAAACGTACAGACGGAAGGAATCGCTTGTCAGCTGACATTTGAAGTCATTTTCGCATTTTAAGTAGTTTACACGCACGCTCCTGGGACGTCTCCTGGGTCGGACAAAGGCCCGGTTACATTTTTAAATTCCCGATGGAAATGCAGAATGCTTATCTGCCTTCCAGTCGGAATGTTAAGTGAAAAGAGTGTAAAAAACAGTCCTTGTGCAATCGACTGCCGTGTGTCTGTTTCTAACCTCCGACTGTTTGTCTTTGCTTTTTGAGACCAACTAAAACGCTGACTCTAAATAGCAAGCTTGTGTGTGTTCACTCTGGCCAGGTTCACCCCATGGACCTTGCTGAGAGAGAACGGAAAGTTGGAGGGCACTTTTTGAAATTATTATTAATTGTCCCCCGAGGATAGGTTTCTATTGATTTTATACTTAAGAAATGGTTTTATGGATTTCAGAGAGAGGAAGGGAGAGGGAGAGATAGAAACATCAATGGTGAGAGGGAATCGTCGCTCGGCTGCCTCCTGCACATGCCCTGATGGGGGACCTTTGGGAGGATGGGAGGATGCTCCAACCGACTGAGCCACCCGGCCAGGGCTGGAGGGCACATTTAAAATGTCACTGTGTTTTGCTTTTTTTGTTTTGATATTAGGTTCTTCCCTGCCTTGGTCCAAAAAGGTTTTAAGTGACTGTGCATAATAAATATTGTAACTACTTCTCTTATCTGTTTCGTATGTTGAGTTTCTCAGAGAGATTTTATTTGAACAAAGGGTTTTACTGCTGAGCAAAGTTTGAGGATCATTAAATTGGATTGACCTCTGAGGTTATATTTTATTTCCAGGATTCCTTTCGGATCTAAATGTCACGCAGGGATTTTAAAACGTTTTTGATGACGACGTTTATTAAGAAAACAGGTGCACTGCCTTCCCAGGGTTTGTGCAGATGACGTGTGTGTTGGAATGAACCCCTGTCCTTCATCCAGCTCCCACACTTGGGTAATCTTGTTTCATCTGCTCCACCTATCCCTCACCTGTTTTGATTAGAGTACTTAATGGTAAAGTAATACGTATCAAAATTTACCATCTTAGCCATTTTATTTAATTATTTATTTTTTAAAATGTATTTTTATTGATTACAGAGAGGAAGGGAGAGGGAGAGGGAAACATCAATGATGAGAGAGTATCATTGATCGGCTGCCTCCTGCACATCCCTTACTGGGGATCAAGCCCAAAACCCAATCATGTGCCCTTGGCCGGAACTGAACCCAGGACCTTCCAGTCGGTGGTCCAAGGCTCTGTCCACTGAGCCAGACCAGCCAGGGCCACCTCAGCCATTTGGAAGGGTACTGCTCGGTGGCATTAGGACATTCACACTGTTGTGCACCCATCCCCACGGGCCATCTCCAGAACCCATCTTCCCAGGCTGAAACTCTGACCCCTTGAAGCACTCGCTCCTCATCCCCCCTCTCCCAGCCCCCGCAACCTCCGTTCTACTTCTGTGCCTGTGAATTGCCTCTTCTGGTGCACCTGTAAACACAATCATGCAGGATCTGTCTTTTCGTGTCTGACTTGTCTTTTAATTCTTCAAGCTTCATCCGTGTTGTAGCATGTAACAATGTAACGGGATTTCACTCTTTATTCAGGCTGAACAATCTGCCTGGAGTGTGGTTAAGCAGATTCCAAGCTTACATCACGTCACTGCGCTCACGGAATGGTAACGCTAACCACTGACCACAACAGCGACACAAAAATCCACCATTAGCTCCTAATATCGTCCCGCAGCACCTTGTTCCTGTTCCCGATTGTCTCAAAAAGGGCTTTTCATACTTGCTTTGTTCTCATCGGGATCCAGGCAGGATTTGCTCTGCCTTTGGTTAATGGCTCTGAGGTCTGCGTGCCTTTGACCGTGGAGGCATTAACCTTTGGCTTGTGGTTTGGGAGTTACTGCTAGTAGCCAAGTCCTTGTTTGGGAGTGATTTTCCAGGACAATTACTGCTCATAAAACTGTGAGCTGGCCGAGCAACTTGGTTGTGGGCTGGTTCCGGTAAAGACTGCGTTACAGCCGGTGAGCGCTGCTCGTGGACTCCCACGGACTTTCAGTGCCTCACGAATTAAACTTTCTCATGGTTTCTTGGCAAAGAACACCAGGCTGGTTGTGTCAGTCTTTCTGTTCCACGTGCACGCGGACTGGAGTGTTTTGGGTGGAGCGCTCTTTAATTGCCTTTTCTTTCCCCATAGGCGTCTTGGTGCTGAGCTGGGGAAGTCTGTGGTGTATCAAGAGACCAATGGAGGTAAAGTTACACTTACTTCTGAAGCATCCTCTGTCCTCTGAACTATGCTTTCATTGGCCGGCGTGTATTTAAACGGCAAATATCACCCTAACCGGTTTGGCTCAGTGGATTGAGCATGGGCCTGTGGACTGAAGGGTCCTGGGTTCAGTTCCGGTCAAGGGCATGTACCTTGGTTGCGGGCACATCCCCAGTGGGGGGTGTACAGGAGG
>NW_005371349.1:1789712-1805401 GCF_000412655.1 Myotis brandtii
ATTTTCCTCTAACATTAGAGGGATAAGTCATCATTCTGTACTTCCTTGAAATCTCCACTCCTTTGTTCTCCTTAAAGTGTCCTTTCCTCTTTTTCCAAGATAATGCAAGTGTCCTGTCATTTGGGATGAAAAAGGGGAGCTGTAGACGGTTCTCTCTTCTATCCTGGGCTGTGCGGGTGATGCTCCCTGCTTTTATCTGTCCATTGGGCCATCAGCAGCATCGTGAGCCACCTGGGCGGCAGCCTGTAGATTCCGGTCAAGGGCACGTACCTTGGTTGCAGGCTCTTCCCGGGCTTGGGCCCTGGTCGGGGCTTCTGCAGGAGGCAGTCAAATGATGTGTTTCTCTCGCATCGATATTTCTCTCTGTCTCTCCCTCTCTCTTCCACTCTCTCTCTTTAAAAAAATCATTGGAAAAATACCCTTGGGTGAGGATTAAAAAAAAAAGAGCAATCTGGTTCTAGGTGATGGTGACATTAAAAAACTCTTTCTATTCTTTTTACCTCTCAGTTTTTCTCTCAAGTGTCTTGTAGACTTTCACTTAGGCTGGTACCTGTTTCACTGCCCTCTGGGTTTCCCGGGGGAACCCTAACATTAAGTGATCATGTTGAGGTCACGTTGCTGATGGCCAGTGTCCTAGGAATGCTGCCTCGTAAATCTTCTGGCGGGGCGTGTGCTTCTGGTTAAGGTGCCCTTGGTCCTTGCAAAGACAACTTAGTATCCAATGATTTCGGATTCTTTTTTTTCAAGGTGAAAGCCTGGATTCATGATTCCACGCTTCCTTTTCTCTTCCTGAGCTCTAATTATCTATGGTATGAGGAGTGCTTTTCTTAAAGCTACAGGGCATTTTTATTTTTCAGAAACAAGAGTTGAAATAAAAGAATCTGTTCGAGGCCAAGATGTTTTCATTATACAGACAATACCCCGGTAAGAGTTAGCACTGCTTTGACACAATTCATTGTCGTTTCCTATGAACAACAATTTCGTGTTCTTGAAATGATAAATGTGTTTGCACGTTAAACAGTTTTCCTGGGTTTTCTGAGCCATTCTAGCAAATTCATAACCTGAGGAGAGGGTCATAGGAGCCTCTGATTCATAGCAGGTGGGGATGGGGTGGTGGGGGCAGTCTTGTTGGTCTGAGCCCCTAGCCTGTGGGAGCTGATGCTGTCCTCCCGGTAGATAGTGTCAGAAATGAGAAGCCTTTCAGGACTCGCAGCTGTTGTCCGCTGGTAGATGCCTGTAACACCCGTCTGGGCCGCTTATGTTAAATCGCTGTGGTCGAGATCCTTGCCAGGGGCGAATCGATGAAATTAATCCCCAAACACAAACTTGCGCTGTTTCAGAGACGTGAACACCGCTGTGATGGAGCTCCTGATCATGGCTTACGCACTGAAGACTGCCTGCGCCAGGAATATTATCGGAGTCATCCCTTACTTCCCCTACAGCAAGCAAAGCAAGATGAGGAAGAGAGGCTCCATCGTGTGCAAGCTCCTGGCGTCTATGCTGGCGAAAGCGGGTGAGTTAGGACTCGGCGCTGCCGGTTGGGACTCCGCCCGACCTGAGACTAGCCCATGCCGCCCTGATGGGGGTGGGGACCCATTTTCTCCCAGTGCCTTCACTGAGTATGCCTTGTTTCCTTTGCTTGGTGCTGGTTAGGGATAGGTGAGCTGAGGCAGGAGTTCCTACCTTTTTCAATGTCACTCTAAGGCAGTGATGGCGAACCTTTTGAGCTCGGCGTGTCAGCATTTTGAAAAACCCTAACTTAACTCTGGTGCCGTGTCACATATAGAAATTTTTTGATATTTGCAAGCATAGTAAAACAAAGATTTATATTTTTGATATTTATTTTATATATTTAAATGCCATTTAACAAAGAAAAATCAACCAAAAAAATGACACGCGTGTCATAGGTTCGCCATCACCGCTCTGAGGCTTAGAGTGACAGTGTCTTTCAGTGTTTCCCACTCTTCTCCGATCTTGGCCTTTGACGTCGTTCTGTCGTCTTCCTTCACGTTTCATCTTACCTTCATCACATTTATACTGGCAGTCTGGGCACTCCTGACCTTCTGAGTTTCAGGTCTAGATTCCCGTATTTGCCTTTTTGCTGCGTTTTATTTATGTACGTAGTATTCAACGGGGGTTTTCTTTTGCTACTTCTTCAGCTTATGTACTCCTCTGTTCCCTTCCTGGGTGTCTTTCTGTATAGCAGCTCCTTTGCTTTTATTCTGATGTGTTTTTGTAGCAGTGACATACTAGCTGGCCTATGAATCAAATGTAATAGCACTTTACAATGATGGGAATTTTATTTGCGTGATGTTTATTTAAAACTCTAACAAAAGAAAAAAAATTGAACAGATTTGAGTCCTCAGAAACATACACCTCTTGTTTAGCCCTGTTGATATATCAGTCTGTCTTCATTGTTTTTCTATAAGAATATTTGATGGCCCGTTCTTTTATGACAGATAGAAATTGTTCTACATCCTTCAGTATCTTATCTTTATATTACATGATTTCTTTTTTTTAAAATTATGTACATTACTTTATTTTTGCTTTCTTATTCCTTCTGCCTCCGCCACAGTCTTTTCGCATTTCTTCTTAAACTTTTTAATCAAGGCCTTGCTATTTTTACATCAAATTTTGCTTCAGTATTTATTAATTTCATCTTCATATTTTTGCTTCTACCTGCGTTTTCTTTTCTCGTTTTTGAGGACCAAGCTAATAGTAATAGCAGCAGAAGAGAGCACTTCTCCCAGCTTCAAGGCTTTGTCTTTGTGGAAGGTTAGAGACGCCCTCACAGGAGGCTGCGCACATTTTTTAGAAAGAGAGGAAGGGAGAGGGAGAGAGAGATAGAAACATGAATGATGAGAGAGAATCATTGATTGGCTGCCTCCTGCACGCCCCCTACTGGGTACTGTGCAACCCAAGCATGTGCCCTGACCAGGAATCGAACTGGGGACCTCTTAGTGCCCAGGTCAGTGCTCAACCACTGAGCCACACTGGCCAGGCTGGGCACATTCTTTAGTTCGTTAGATTTTGTTAAGGTTGCAGATAAAGTCTATAAATCATGTACTTGTTAACAGTACCCCCGGCCTCCAGTCTTTTGTTAGGAAACAGGAGTTGGGCGTCTAGTGTGTGTCCCCTGTAGTCATTAACTTGCAGGGGTGAACTTGTAATTCTTTGTTTTAAAATTTCAGGTTTAACTCACATTATCACTATGGATCTTCACCAAAAGGAAATTCAAGGCTTTTTCAGCTTTCCCGTGGACAACCTTAGAGCCTCACCTTTCCTGCTTCAGTATATCCAGGAAGAAGTGAGGAGCCGCCCCAAACACCCTGTCCTCCATGTAGTGCTCTCTGGTGTCCGACTTCCACACTGAAAGGCACACGCGTGCCCTTCCCCTTAGTCTTGATCCTGAGGCAGCCAGATAGGGTCAGCACTTAGGCATGGAGGGTCATAGAGTTCAGAGACTAAATCTGGATTTCCTTCTAAGTATCTTTAGCAGTTGGCTTATGTGTTCTTAAACGAAGGTTTTAAGAATTAATTACTTTTTTTCCTTCTTGATGTAACAGTACTTTTGCAATGACATTAATTGATAAGTGTTAAAATTCTAAAATGTGTGAATGAAATTCTAGCATATGTGATTGCTAGTGTGGATTGTTGTTATAAGAGGAAAGAATGTAATACCAGCATCCAGGTATAACTTTTCAGTATTTTCTTATTTTTCCTCCAAATCTAGATTCCAAATTACAGAAATGCAGTCATTGTAGCTAAGTCTCCTGATGCTGCAAAAAGGTAACTACTCCAGATACTGACGCAAGCCCTGGGGGTGCTCTCTGAAGTCAGAATGAGCTGCTTGGGGATCAGGGGCTGTCCTGTCGCGGCCGCGGAAGCTCATTGGCCTGGACTCGCGCCACATCTCTGATAATGAAGTGCTTCCTTCACACTCTTAGGGAAAAGAAGGCAGAAGGGCTGTGAGCACTTTCAGGCAGGGGGTTATTGTTTTTTAAATATGTTTTTACTAGAGGCCTGTTGCACGAAAAGATTTGTGCAATAGGCCTGGGTCCCGGGTGCTGGAGGAAAACCGGTGTTGCTCCAGCTGGAGCCGCCTTCAGTCTTCGCTCCGCCACTTCCCGCCTACATATGCAAATTAACCGCCATCTTTGTTGGCTGTTAATTTGCATATCTTGCTGATTAGCCAATGGGAGGTGTAGCGAAGGCACGGTCAATTTCAATCTTTGTCTATTATTAGATAGGATTGATTTAGAGAGGGAGGGAGAGGGAGAGAGAAACATCAATGATGAGAATCATTGATCAGCTGCCTCCTGCACGCCTCTGACTGGGGATGGATCCTGCAGCCCAGGCATGTGCCCTGACCGGGAATCGAACCGTGACCTTCTGGTTCCTAGGTCAACACTTAACCACTGAGCCACACTGGCGGGGCAGCAGTGATTTTTTTTTTAATATATTTTTTATTGATTTTTTACAGAGAGGGATAGAGAGTCAGAAACATCGATGAGAGAGAAACATCGATCAGCTGCCTCCTGCACAACCCTCACTGGGGATGTGCCTGCAACCAAGGCACATGCCCTTGACCGGAATTGAACCTGGGACCCTTCAGTCCTTAGGCCGACGCTCTATCCATTGAGCCAAACTGGCCAGGGCAGCAGTGATTTTAAGAGACCTTTTTTAACAAAGTGTTTCCTTCTGAAGAAGAGTTAGGTTATTGGACAAAGGCTAGAACCAAAATGATCTAGAAGCAGATATTCGTCCACATCTCGGCTCACAGGCCTCTGGAGGCTTTTACTCTTTGGCCTGGGCCCACATCTGGTTTGTATACATAATTCCCTGTGTGTCCCTAAGAGGTGGAATGTTACTTTCATTTTGTGATTAATAAAATGATGGAATAGTGATGCTCGGGTTTTCTTCCCAGAAGTCCCCCACCTCCCTCGTGTTTCTCTTAGGGCCCAGTCATATGCTGAGAGACTCCGTCTGGGCTTGGCTGTGATCCACGGGGAGGCTCAGTGCACCGAGCTGGACATGGACGACGGCCGCCACTCTCCCCCAATGGTCAAAAACGCCACGGTCCACCCCGGCCTGGAGCTGCCGTGTAAGATTAGCTCTATTTCTTACTTTATTTGGAAACTGAAGAAAGTCTTGGATGACATGAATGGCTAGGAATTAATACTGATGTGGACTTGCCGTCTTGGTATCTTAAATAACTATGGTGATGGTTTTGCATTGATTTTGCCTTTTGTGAAAGGAGGTTGTTGTACACATTTGCGGGCTGTGTAAGACAATTGCGAGAGGGTGAGATCATTTCAGCTTTAGTAGAACAGTTGTATGTGTGACGCTCTGAAGCCTAAGCTTTCTATCTCGGGCGATGGGCGATGGGCGATGGCCACGCTGGTCAGATACCAGGCTTTGGTGATCGGGCGCTTTCGCCCCGAGTTAGTAATAGAGCTGATGACCTGGTGACTGACAGACTGTAACTGACCAAGCAGAGTGGAGGTGTGTGTTTCCATGGAACTTTTGAGTGGCAATAACCAGCATTCTCAACTGGAAGGTGTCTTATGCTTCTTATATCTGAGGAAGGAGTTTATTATTTTTAAAAATGTGTATCCATTCGCCATGCCTCAGAAACAGACAGACATTAGCAGGTGGCTGTAGAATGCTCACACCTAGGTTATTTCAGACAGGCTCCTGTCGGAGGTGTCAGCGTTCTAATGTTTATAATGACCAGCCTCAGGAAACGAACCTCGTTTTCATTCTATTGTCCAATCTTCAGACCTTATTCAGATTTTATCAGTCGTCCAACCAGTGTCCTTTAGAACAAAAGAGAACACCTTTCTCTGGACTAGCACCCAGTAGAGGTGACACGCTGCACTCCATCGTCACTTCCCGTTAGTCTCAGTTCGTCTAGAACGCACCTGTTCTTGTCTCTCGTGACCTTGGTTCTCCTGAAGAGCACAGGCCAGGTGCTCGGTAGAATATTCCTTAATTGGGCATGTTGTTTCCTCGTGATTACTTGTTCCTGTGGTTGTTGACAAATGGTCATCTTCCCAGTTCCCCCTCTCCCTCCTGGCTCATTCCTTTGTATCATATGGATTCATAGAGTCCTACTTTATTCAGTGTGTTACAATCTAATTCATTGCTACTATTTTTTTAAAGAATGTTTTCATTTTATTTTTTATTAATCCTCACCCAAGGATATTTTTCCATTGATTTTTAGAGAGAGTGGAAGGGAGGGGGAGAGAGAGAAAGATAAACATCTGTGTGAGAGAGACACATTGATTGGTTGCCTCCTGCACGCACTCCAACCAGGGCCGATATGGAGCCTGCAACCGAGGTATGTGCCTTTGACTGGAATTGAACCCAGCATCCTTCAGTCTGCGGGCCGACGCTCTATCCCAGGGGTGGGCAAACTTTTTGACTCGAGGGCCACAATGGGTTCTTAAACTGGACCGGAGGGCCGGAACAAAAGCATGGATGAAGTGTTTGTGTGAACTAATATAAATTCAAAGTAAACATCATTACATAAAAGGGTACGGTCTTTTTTTTTTTAGTTTTATTCATTTCAAACGGGCCGGATCCGGCCTGCAGGCCGTAGTTTGCCCACGGCTGCATCCCCTACCAGTGGTTCTCAACCTTCTGGCCCTTTAAATACAGTTCTTCATGTTGTGACCCAACCATAAAATTATTTTCGTTGCTACTTCATAACTGTAATGTTGCTACTGTTATGAATTGTCATGTGAATTTCTGATATGCAGGATGGTCTTAGGCGACCCCTGTGAAAGGGTCGTTCGGCCGCCAAAGGGGTCGAGACCCACAGGTTGAGAACCGCTGCAAGCCAAACCGGCCAGGGCGGAGAGCAGAATCCTAATCGTAGGGTGGTGGAAGCACCCTTTATCCCCTGTCTTCACAGTACATTACTTTTACTGAAATTTTAATTTAAAAAAAAATTGTTTTTAATTTCCTGTGAAAGCGTTCCACCGCCAAAGGGGTCGAGACCCACAGGTTGAGAACCGCTGCAAGCCAAACCGGCCAGGGCGGAGAGCAGAATCCTCCTCATCGTAGGGTAGTGGAAGCACCCTTTATCCCCTGTCTTCACAGTACATTACTTTTACTGAAATTTTAATTTAAAAAAAAATTGTTTTTAATTTATTGATTTCAGAGAGGAAGGGAGAGGCAGAGAGACATAGAAACACCAATGATGAGAGAGAATCATGGATCGGCTGCCTCCTGCACGCCCCACACTGGGGATTGAGCCCGCAACCCGGGCATGTGCTCTGACTGGAAATTGAACCATGACCTCCTGGTTCATAGGTCGACGCTCAACCCCTGAGCCACGCCAGCCGGGCTGAAATTTTAAATGTTTGGTATTTTATTTTCTGGGCAAGCTGTTGGGAAAAAATCGGGCTTGTTTTTTTTAAGCCTGCCAGGCGCTATTTTTCCTGTGGACCCTGCAGAAAGCTTGTCTCTGTTTGTAGGAGACATCAGTTATGTGTCAGGTTTAGCTCGTTATGCGCAAGGAGTGGGCATCTGGGAGCCGGGCTTGCTTTTCAAAGCCCTGGGAAGCTAAGTCTCCTCGCTGAGCTCTTCCTCGTTTCAGACGGACAGGTGCTGGGGGGGAGGCGGGTCAGAGAGCCGCGAACCGAGCGCCACGGCCGGTTTTCTGCCTCAGACTGGAGCTGATTCTCTGTTGGTCTTTGATGAGGGATCCTGGCTCGCAACCTTTTCCTTTTTTTAGTCAAGAAAAGGGACCACCTCTCTCTAAGGGGCGGTAAGCTTCATTAAAGACAGGATTTGAGGAGGCCTTTCCTAACGGCGATTTAGTTTCTTCCCTTGGGTGAGGTTTATATACAGAGCCTTTCTCACTGTCCAAATGCAAGACACTGCCCTTGTGGCTGGGAGGGGGAAGCAGGAAGCGTCTGAAATTGGCCAGTAAAATAGTGCTGAATTCACCTCGGCTAGTTTGCTGGGAGAAAGGCACAACCCTGTTCGTTGAGGGTTACAGTGCCCATAGGAGGGATCAGCTAAACTGGGCGGGTAATTACCAAATGGCTGATAACTACTCAACGGCATAATCGCCCTGAATTTCATTCTTTCCCCTCTCCCACTACGAGCCTAAGAAATGTTTCAGAATAGTAAACAGCTTTCTAAAGCGTAGGGTCCCGGCCTGTCCTTGCAAGACACATTCCTTCTCCCCCGGGGACTAGCTCTTTAAGGGCGAGTTCTCGTCGCTCCGCTGTGTCTGTCCTCCGTTTGCTCTGTGCACTGATGGCCTTTCCAGGGAGGGTTTCGCAGTGAGATTAGAAGCCTCTACTCTGAGGACTAATTAAACCCGGAAACGTGGTGGACTCGTAGTTATTGTTCTCAAGTTCCTGATTTTCAGGAAACTCTGATGATGTCATTCGTGTTAATCAGGTCACATTGTCCAGTGAAGGTCATCTGGGAAGAAAACGAACGCCAGCCTTTCCCGGGGTGGTTTTCTGCGGAGTGGCATTCGTTTCACGTTTCTCCGCCCGTCTCAGGCGGGCGTTTCTCGGGAGTGGTGGGCGCTGCTGGCTCTTCTCGCCTTGCTGCTCCGTCCACACCTGTGCCAGCCGGACGGTGGCTGCCAGGCTCACATGGCTGGTCTCAGCTGGGAAGCGCTGTGTGTAATATGCACACCAAATTCCGAAGACTTAGTATGAAAACCATGTAAAACATTTCTAATAAATTTGCATATTGATTACATATTGAAATAATATTTTGGCTGTATTGGGTAAAATAAAATCTATTCATTTCACCTATGTGATTTTACTTTTTAATGTGGCTACTAGGAAATGTAAAATTATATGTCTCACCGTCTGTTTCTTTTCTTTTTTAAAAAGAGGAAGGGAGAGGAAAAAAGAGATGGAAACATCAATGATGAGAGAGAATCATTGATTGGCTCCCTCCTGCGTGCCCCTCACTGGGAAGTGAGCCCGCAACCCGGGCATGTACCCTGACTGAGAATCAAACCATGACCTCCTGGTTCATAGGTTGATGCTCAACCCCTGAGCCCTGCCAGTGGGGCTCATCGTCCGTTTCTGTCGGACAACGTGCTCTAGACAGGCGGTTTCTGAGAGACCCTGGCTCCTTGAAGAGGAATCTGCTTTCTTTTTTTTTTTGTCTACAGTGGTTTTGCCACCACTTCCAGAGGGTGAGATTGGCTGTGATCACAGTTACTTAGTGATGCATGACTAACTGGGTCTTGTCATTTGTGTCGTTTTGCTAGTGATGATGGCCAAAGAGAAGCCACCGATCACCGTGGTCGGAGACGTTGGCGGGAGGATCGCCATCATAGTGGTATGTCCGTGCGTCTCCTGGGCGGAGCGGGCACCTCTGGCTTTCAGTAGCTTCTTTCACTTTGGGTTGTATTTCCAGTAACGATGATGGAGTTAAATGGATCCGTCTTTCCTTTCTCACCCAAACCCCTTAGGATAAGGAGAGATTTTTATGTAGATGAACAGGAATTTTTATAACCGACAGCTGTAAGGAGAGCTTGGTAACTCCCATAAGAAAGTGCACCCCCATAAGTGACCTTTGTCTTAAGCTGTAAGTCCCATCCAAGCAGCTAACACCCTCCACCTTAAACTTTAGGGCGGAGAGGTGAACTAGGAGGAGCCGTTCCATTTTTTAAAATATATATCTGTATTGATTTCAGAGAGGAAGGAAGAGGGAGAGAGAGAAAAACATCAATGAGAGAGAATCATTGATTGGCCGCCCCCTGCGTGCCCCCCACTAGGGATCGAGCCTGAGATCTGGGCACATGCCCTGACTGGGAATTGAATTGTGACCTCCCGGTTCGTACATAGGTTGATGCTCAGCCACTGAGCCATGCCAGCCGGGCAGAGCTGTTCCATTTTCACTAGAGAGCAAGTGTTCTATGTGCTCCCAGCTCTAAATGCCTTTGCTGGGCCAGAGGATGGTCCTTTGCAGTGGCTCACTTTCTGTGTGCCCCCCCCCCCCCCCCCCCCCTTTCTCAGGAAAGTGCATGGGGCACTGGCTGTGTAGGTTGATCTGACATTTGACACCGGAAATGAGCCCTAGGGGTCATAAACTCCGGCTGTAAATGTCACTTGTGACTGGAAGGCGTTGCTCTTTGCACCGACAGCCACGCAAAGTGCAGTCCGCGCAGTCCTGTTGCCGTTGCTGGGTGTGCGACCTCTGACCGGGTGGATGGCTCTGCTTGTGACTCGCGTCCTCTGCAGCGGGTGCAGGGAAGGGCAGAGTGTTCCCAGGCGGCCCCGGGAGCTCCTCCCCCCATCTCTTCTCAGGACGACATCATTGATGACGTGGAAAGTTTCGTTGCTGCTGCAGAGATCCTGAAGGAGAGAGGCGCCTACAAGATCTACGTCATGGCCACGCACGGCATCCTGTCCGCGGAGGCCCCCCGCCTGATCGAGGAGTCCTCCATCGACGAGGTCTGTCTGTCTGCGGGGCTCCAACACTTAGCTTAGGCCCAGGCCTGCTGCCTTGCTGTGAGTAATGGAGGGACTCGCTCAGTGTTGCCGACCCTCTCCAGAGGCCTGTCCTGGCAGCGTCTGTGTACTTCAGTGTAATTCGTACTTCCATATGGTTTGATGCCCAAGTAGCATTTCTCTGGGCTCAGCGCAGGGCCTCACCCTGTCACTTCTGCACACCAGCCCGTGGCGCTCAGAATCTTACGTTCTGAACCACGAAACCTCTCCTGTGTGAAGTCGGTTAGTCCGTTTGTAGAAACCAGACTCAGCAGAGTAAGGTTCTGTGGGTTGGGACTGGGGCTGGGGCTACTAAATGTTGGATAAACTTTTCCGAGTGACCACGGGGGGCACGGCGGTTACAATGCTTGTTCTCCGTGTTGCCATGACCAGGTGGTGGTGACCAACACCGTCCCTCACGAGGTGCAGAAGCTGCAGTGCCCCAAGATCAAGACGGTGGACATCAGCCTCATTCTCTCTGAAGCCATCCGCAGGATCCACAACGGGGAGTCCATGGCCTACCTTTTCCGGAACATCACTGTGGACGACTAGCTTTCACGGTGGCCTTGGCCTGGGACTCCTGAGCAAAACAGTGCCATCAATTATGTACCTGGTGTTTCCTTTCAAGGGAGTCGGATCGACTCCCGCCAAGTGTGGTCGGTGGGAAGCATTAAAATAGTCGAGAGGGAGACAAAGCTCATGGATAAATGGCCTTAAATGTGTGCCCTCACCCTCCTGTTCCTTAAAGGAAAGCTACCGGCACTTTCCTGAGAAGAACCAGAAAGCCTTACGGTGTTGACAGGACTCACCACAGGCAGTTTTCACTCTAGAACGTTCATTCAGTTGTTTCAGCCGCAGGGAAATGCGTGTCATGTTCAGCCCGGGGAGGGAAGCCAGTTGTCCTCCAATTGTCCTCGCCTTAGGCAAGCGCAGGTGAACCTTCTGGAGAGAATTGCGTTTTCCTGGAGAAACTGCTGTGTCTGCAGCCAGTGAGCAGTCGGGCGGCGGAATGTTGCTCCCCATCAGGACGCAGGTCAGAATAGCGCCCTCTCTGGTGTGTGCCTTGCGCTTCAGTTGCAAATGAAAGGCTCTTCACGCCGTGGCACAGCCACTCACTGTCGTGCCTCCTGGTGACTAACTGGGTCCAGACTCTGCAGGAGACGAGGGATACAGTAAAGGGGGGGGTCCGTGGTGGTCCCAGTCCCAGGCCGCAGCCTTTGCAGGTCCTGTCCTTCCACCCATTGGAGTGAGATCCTCGTTGAGTAATAGGGTTAAGATCTAAATTTGTAAAACAACTAATTGTACGTTTCCCAGTTGGAGGTGAATCACTTATTGAATCACTTAGGACTGCACTTGGCCTTTCTACCCAACATTTAAACTTACACAGTCAGAACCCTGACTTGCACCCGTTTGTCAAGGGGACCTTGCTGCCGTGTGGTGTAAACTTTCCACCCTTCTGGTCTGATCCGGGTCAGGGCCGAGTGTAGTGATGGGAAGGAGGGTGTCTGCCCGGCTGTGACCCGGAATTGCTTATTGGGTCTGGTAGTTCCTCGGAGACAATAAAGGCCAATTTGCACATTTTGTACAGTTGTGTTTCTCTGCAGGGAAGTTTTGTTGACTTTTTAAAATATATATACATTTTTGCCCTAACCGGTTTGGCTCAGTGGATAGAGCATCGGCCTGCGGACTCAAGGGTCCCAGGTTCGATTCCGGTCAAGGGCATATACCTTGGTTGCGGGCACATCCCCAGTAGGGAGTGTGCAGGAGGCAGCTGATCGATGTTTCTCTCTCATTGATGTTTCTAACTATCTATCCCTCTCCCTTCCTCTCTGTAAAAAATCAATATAATATATTTAAAAAAAAAAGTCAAGACTCTTACATCATCAGGGCTCAGAAGACCCTTAGAAAATGAGTTATATATACACATTTTTATTATTTCAGAGAGGAAGGAAGAGGGAGAGAGAGAAACATCAATGATGAAAGAAAATCATTGCTCGGCTGCCTCCTGGACGTCCCCCACTGGGGATCGAGCCCATAACCCAGGCCCTGACTGGGAATCGAACCATGACCTCCTGGTTCATAGGTCAATGCTCAACCACTGAGCCACGCCGGCCGTGCTCGGTGACATTTTTATCCCTTCCCTAAGGACTAGAAAAGTTTCTAGCCTGCAGGCAAGACTTTGAGCCCGTTAGCTTTTCAAGCGTACAAATAGGTTGCTGCTGTTACGAGGCCAAGTTGGGGCATTTTGAGCAAAGAACTGAACTATGAAATGAGGAGCGCGGGCAGGGGAAGAGCCACAGGCTTCCTCAGGAGACCTGGCTCCCAGCTCAGCCAGGCGGCTCGTCCTTCCTGGGCCTCTGTCGTCCGCAGTATAAAGAGGTTTGGAATTGAAAGCAAAGGTCCTTTCAACCAAGTTCCATTTATACCTCCATTTAATATTTCCCCAAGTGCATGTACTTAGTGAAAGCATTCAGTAGAATGTATTTCCTGGGATTAGAATGAGGACATATTAGAATATGCCCTTTCCACTGGCAGAAAGTCCTCATGTGCCTGGCATGATACCAAGTCTCGGATGAACATGGAAACGGGCCCGGCTGGTGTGGCTCAGTGGTTTGAGCATGGGCCTATGAACTAGGAAGTCACAGTCCATTCCCAGTCAGGGCACATGGCTTGGTCCCCAGTAGGGGGCGTGCAGGAGGCAGCCAAGCGATGCAGCTGATGAGTGATTCTCCTCATTGATGTTTCTATCTCCCTCTCTGAAATCATTAAAAATATATTTTAAGATGAAAACAGGAGGAGTCAGGGAGCTGAGGTTCCAGCCGTGGCTAGTGAAGTAGCAGTAACAGTCTTGCGGAAAGTCACTGAGCTGGGGATGGAGAGAGCGCACGCACCGCAGCTTCCAGTGCGGCCAGGCCTGATCCCAAGGCTGTGGCTTTGTGATCTGGCCTTAAGTTCCCTAAGGTGAGCGCATGAGCGTGCAAAGAGTTTGTTCTTTTGAAAATACCAACCACCACCTGCAGGCCTGTGTGCCAGGCTCTGAGAATAGAACGGCGAACAGTCCGTGGTGGAGTTACAGACTCGTGTTTGTTTCATTGATTTTTTTTTTTTTTAAATCCTCACCTTAGGATATTTTTTCCCATTGATTTTTAAATAGAGTGAAAGGGGGAGAGAGAGAGAAATACGATCTGAGAGAGACGCATGGACTGGTGCACATGCCCCAATCGGGGCCAAAGATCAAACCTGCAACTAAGGCTCACACCCTTGATCAGGGATCAAATCCCAGACCCTTCAGTCTGCGGGTCGACGCTCTAACCACTGAGCAAAACTGCCAGGGCTAGACTTGTCTTTAACTCCATTTCCAGGGAACACTGCTTTTGTGGGGGGTGGGGGAAGGGGGTGTCCATAAAGGGTTTCAATTACGTTGTACCAGCTCAGATTAAACTAAAACCTTGAATGTGAAAGCAGTTAAAATAGTACGTGCAGATGCATCCGCAGGCTTGCTTCCGCTTTCCTGACGTCACAGCGCCGTCTGCAGGAACCTGGCACCGGGCGGGGGAGCTTCACTTGTCCAGACACCACCTTGGTCCATGGTGGTGCCATCCTGCCTGGCAACGAGCTGCAATGCTGGCACCTGCCCGCTGTGTGTGTTCTGAGGTCAGGGAGCACCAACAAGGTCTAATTCGGCAGCAGAAAAGGCCCGTCACCTGGCGAGTGATTGAGACACATGGGTGGTGAGTGGTCTTTTCTGTTCTCCTTCCTTCCGGTTGTGCAAAATGAGAGGGGAACTGTCCCCAAGGGGCCAAGGACGCAGGACCGCGCCCTAAGTTTGTGCCGCTGCTCTGCGTAATGGAGCCCGAAGGACACTCGGCATAAGGCAGAGTGAGTGAGTCCTGGGCCTTTCTGGGTCAGGGAGGCTGGTATCGGGTGCGCCTTCGGAGGCCTCCCCTCCCCACGCCAGTGTGTGCTCCCTGGAAAAGTGCCTGCGACAGTCCCTCGCCACCTTCCCTTGGGAGCGCTCACGGAGAATAAAAATGAGTGGCGCCTTGGAGTGTGGCAGCCAAGTCTCCCCCAGATTCCCACGGGAAAGGCTCCCCCAGTGCGCGGGCAGGTCCCGACAGGCGCCGCGCGTCCGCGCGTCCCCGCGTCCGCCCCTCACCCCTCGCGCAGCGCGTGCGTTCTTCCGCGCGCGGAACCACACAACGGGGCGGACCCCGCCGCCCGTTCCAAACGTCCACCGACACCCTCCCGAGGGGAGGGCAGCCCTGGGCTCCAGCAGAGACGGACCGGTCAGCAGACGTTGGTGGCGCCCCCACCCCGCCCGGGAGGCGGGCGCTCCTCTCCAACCTCCAGGCAGGCTCCTGATGATGGCTGGTGTCCAGTGCGGCTGGGCCCAGGGGCAGGGCGCCCCGGGACTCCTCAGAGGCGCGAGCAGTGAGGGGGGCATGGCCAACCGTCTGGCTGCCGAAGCTGAGCGCACCTGAGGCTGCACACGATGCCGCCCGCAGGCTTGGTCACCCTCCGGGAGCTGGCCGACCTGGCCATCGGCACTCCGGAGGTGGGTGCCGTCAACTTCAATGCTCTCCACACGCTCCTCGTGGCCCTGCTCAAGAACCTCAACATGCAGGACACCCGGGTGGACTACCAGCCCCTGTCTGAGCGGAGGCTCTCAGCGATCGCGCGGGTCTCGCTCAGCACCCCGCGGGGCTCGATCAGCACCCCGCAGGTCGCTGTGTCCAAGGAGAGGCGGAGGAGCAGCGTGACCAGGGTTCCGTCCGTGGTGCTGGAGAGCCAGGTGAAGGGCCTGGGCGGGCAGGTCCAGAACCTGGACGGGCAGGTCCAGGACCTCGACCGGCAGTTAAGGACCATGGACAGCCAGATGCAGGGCGTGCTGTCCCACATCCAGTACTTCACCTCTCTGGTCGGTGGGATGGACTCGGAGACCTCGGAGTGGCTAGAAGAGCAGGCGAAAGCCTTTGGCTTGGCCGAGGGGTTGGGTGCTGAGAGGACCCAGCTCATCATCGAGCCGGGCGCGTCCACCACCGAGAGGGGCGCGCCCATGACCGAGAGGGGCGAGCTCATAGCCGAGAGGGGCGAGCTCATAGCCGAGAGGGGCGCGTCCATTGCCGAGAGAGGCGCGCTCATGACCGAGAAGGGCGCGTCCATCGCCGAGAGGGGCGCGCCCATGGCCGAGAGGGGCACATCCATGAC
>NW_005371349.1:1806104-1809985 GCF_000412655.1 Myotis brandtii
CCGAGAGGGGCGCGCCCATGACCGAGAGAGGCGCGTCCATGACCGAGAAGGGCGCGCCCACCATGGAGAAGGGCGCGCTCCCGAAGACCAAGCTTGTGCCGGGGATGGGCAAGGCGGTGCCAGGGATGGGCAAGGCGAAGCCCGAGACAACAAAGCCTCTGCCGGGGTTGGTCTCGCCTGCACCGAGGGTGGCCCCGCCCACTCCGGGGATGCCCACGACCGTGCCTGGGATGGCCAAGCAGATGCCCGAGAAGACGCGAGCGTTAATGAAAATGTGGAAGGAAGGTCCCCAGGTGAGAGCATACCGGCCTCCTCCAATCCGCTCTCCAGCTCAGGCTGGAGCTGACCGCCATCACGTGGGGGTGGTGCCAAGCCTCGTGCAGCCCCGCCCATGTGGCCCCCACTCGCCTTGCAGGTCATGGAGATGCTCCAGCAGGTCATGGAAGACGTGAAAATCTTGAAGGAAGAACATGCAAGGGCGCAGGAGGTGCCGGAGTTCAACCCGCTGGTGAGGCGGCGGGGACCCCACCCGTCTCTCGCAGCCCCCTTTCCGGCCCCTTTTCAGGGAGCCCCACCCACTGCTCATCAGACACGCAAAGATCCCGAAGCCACCCAGAGGGAAGCCGGTTTGGCTCAGTGGATAGAGCGTCGGCCCTCGGACTGAAGGGTTCCAGGTTCAATCCCGGTCACGGGCAGGTACCTCGGTGTGTGTTTCTCCCTCTCCCTTCCACTCTCTCTAAAAATCAATGAAAATCCTCGGGTGAGGATTCACAAATAGGTAAATAAGGTGGTCGGTACTGAGAGACAAAGCTCAGTTTCGGAAGAGGGGGGCAGGGATGGAGAGAGTTCTGGGGTCACCCCTTCAGCGCCCCCAAAGCTCAACCGCAGGCGCAGCAACACTTTCACTTGGAGCAAGACGCGCAGGTCCTTCCCCAGATGCTGCCCTGTCCGGGCTCCTGCCTCTGCCCTGGAGGCCTCCAGAGGGGACCAGGGACCGGCCAAGACAGGCGGTGGGGAGGGAGGGCTCAGAGGCAGAAGGGGGGGGGGGCAGGCCCAGGCCCCGCGGGGGGCTCCGCCCAGAAGCCTTTTTGCCCCCCTGGGTCATTCTAAGCCTTGAGACCCCAGCGGTGCTCATTTTTGTTGTGGGAAGCTTTGCTTTTTAAAAATAATATTTAATAATTTTTAAAAATATATATTTTTCTTGATTTCAGAGAGGACTGGAGAGAAACATCAATGATGAGAAAGAATCATTGATCGGCTGCCTCCTGCACACCCCACACCAGGGGTCGGCCAGAAATCCAGACATGTGCCCTTGACCGGAATAGAACCGTGACCTCCTAGTTCATAGGTTGACGCTCAACCAATGAGCCACGCTGGCTGGAAAGCTCTGCTTTTGTTTTTTGTCAATCCTCACCCCAGGATATTTTTCCATTGATTTTTTTTTTTTTTTTTTAGGGGGAGTGCAAGAAAATGGGAAATACAGAGACAAACATCCATGTGTTTGTGAAAAACACATCAATTGGTTGCCTCTTGCACAGGCCCCTCCCAGGGCCGGGCATGAGAGGAGCCTACAACCCAGGTATGTGCCCTTGACCAGAATCGAACCAGGACCCTTTGCTCCACAGGCCAGCACTCTATCCACTGAGCCAAACGGGCTAGGACAAAAGCTTTGCTTTTGAAAGTGTGGTGTTTATATGGTTTTATGGTTTTGGTGTTTAGAGAAGAGGCTTTTTATTTACTCTTAGAATCTTAGATGATGGATGTTTGCCGAAGTTACAAGCTTCAGCAATTTGCTTTTATTTATTTTTAAAAATATATTTTTATTGATTTCAGAGAGGAAGGGAGAGAAAGAAACATCAATGATGAGAGGGAATCATTGATTGGCTGCCTCCTGCACACCCCCTATGTGCCTTGCCTGCACAGCCAGGGGTGAACCTGAGAGGGGGCAATGAAGGATGGAGAAGACAGACAAGAGAATAAAGCCGGGGCTCCGTGCGACATTGCACCCTCTCAGGCACTCGCCACAGCTTGCAAGCCGAGTCTATTTTATAGCCAGATTCCAGGAGGCAAAGTAAAGGCCATGTCAAGATGTTTACAACGTTCTCGCCGGTTTCAAACCTACTCAATTACAGGCACCTGGTCAAGCTTTGTTTACTTGCTGCACCTCCCGCAGCCCACATCACTCAGCCACGTGGGCCCACAGGTTCGGACCATAAGGTCAAGCTCACAGCCACGGCCTCTGGCTGCCACTGTGCTGGGAGGCGTTGCCCTCCAACCTGGGACTCGCACGTGGCTTTGCCACGAGAGGACCGTGCCCTCGCATTAGTCCGAGGCTTGAACCTGTCCAAACGCTGTGGCCGCTCTCCACACCCCAGTGGGGATCGGGCCCTGGATGGGAACCCAACCTGGGACCCTGCAGGCCGCCGGCCAATGCTCTTTCCACTGAGCCAAACCAGGCAGGGCGGGCGGCAATTTGCTTTTAAGCAGCAAAGTCCTCGCTACCCTCGTCCTTGGAGGCAGTGTCTCCTCAGTGGTTTGTCTGAGGTGGATCCAGGACCACAGGCTCCCATCCCAGCAGTAGCCTTTGCTCCTGGCACATCTGTCCCTATTCCCACCCGCCCTGCCCCACCCCGTGTCCCGTTCTTGTTGGCTTACCCACCTCTGTCTGCCCTCTGCTCCTCTCCCCTGTGAGGATTGGGGGTGGGGGGTCCACAGGAGCGCCTGCTTTGACCCGCCACCTCTGCACTCTTCTTCCAGGAATTCCTGCACCGGGTTGAGGAAGTAGAAAAGAGAGTCAAAGACTGGGAGGAAATTCTGGTAATGTCCGCGAGGGGGTGGGGGAGGAGGGGTGTCTGCAGCCTGGCCCCATCTCTTGGGCTCCCCCAAACCCCCGCCCTGGATGTCTGTGTCCCTCCGAGTGGGGATGATGTGTACACCCTCTGCCTCTGAAGGGATCCTTTCCATGGCTGCCCAGCGCTCCATCAGGGCCCAGGGGGGACAGGAAGCCAGCCGCCCAGGGCCCAGTAACTTCTCCTGGGGCCAGGGCTGTGGAAGGAGCCGCTGGTCCTGTGAGCTCGACTCTGTCCCTGAGACCGCCGGATTCGGCTGGGTGTGTGTGCGCAGGCGCACCCATGTTCTCTGTGCCCTCAGGAACCCCTCTGTCGGAAGATGACTACGAAGCCTCCTGGAGAATTCACCATGGTCACCTGGGAGGAGCTGGAGCAGGCGATTACTGATGGCTGGAAGGCCTCACAGGTGGTGCCCATGTGGGCAGGGGCTGGGCAGCGGGCTCAGTGGGTTTTCCCACATCTCTCCCTTTTTATGTATGTATGTATTTTTAGAGGGAAAGGGAGAGGGGTAGAGAGAAACATTGATGAGAGAGAAGCATCGATCTGGCTGCCTCCTGCATGCCCCCTATTGGGGATTGAGCCTGAAACCCAGGCATGTGCCCTGACTGGGAATCGAACCAGAGACCTCTTGGTTCCTGGGTCGATGCTCAATCGCTGAGCCACGCCAGCTGGGCAACCTCTCCCTTAAAAGAAATTATATCTTCTACACTAATAAAAGACAAAGATGCTAATTAACCATACCTTTGCTATGCCCAAGCCACGCCCACCAACCAATCAGAGCGACTATATGCAAATTAACCCAACCAAGATGGTGGCCAACAGCCTCGGAGCTGGAGCAAGCCGGAGGCTTGGTTGCCCCAGCAATGGAGGAAGCCAAGCTTCCCGACGGCTGTGGCCTCCGCAAAAGGCAACAAAGTTTCCATTATAGAAGCTAAATAAATCCCAGATACCTGCTTCCAGCCAGCCTCCACTGGGAGCTTGGGTGGCTGGGGGCCATGGCCAGCCTGCAAACAGCCATCAGTCCCTCACTCA
>NW_005371349.1:1810672-1813621 GCF_000412655.1 Myotis brandtii
ATGAATTGATTTTTGGAGAATGAGGAAGGGAGAGATAGAATCATCAATAACTACATCCTGCACGCCCCTCACTGGGAATTGAGCCTGAAACCCAGGCATATGCCCTGACTGGGAATCGATCCTGTGACCTCTTGGCTCCTGGTTCGATGCTCAACCAACTGTGCCACACCGGCCCGGCTCTCCCTTTTTACAATCGTACAGGGTTCCATTAGGTGGATGTTCATAATTTATTTCACAGTCTCCTGTTACGGGTATTCTAACTTTTCCCCCAATTTTATGACCAGGTGCTCCGTGTGACGTTCACACGCGTGCACACACCCCAGGGCACATTCCCGGAGGTGGCAGTGCATGTGTGACTTGGCTGGCTTTGGGCCAGTCGCCTCGCGTGGGTGTGGCTCCAGGTTAGAGCCCTGTCAGCAGCGCAGGGGGGAGGTCGGTTCTCACGGGCCCCACCAGCACTGCCTGTGGGTGGCCCGGGTCTTGGCTTGTGGCCAGCCGGCCGGATGGACAGTGGCACCGGGCTTCCTTCTGCAGCGTTCCCGGGCTCGTCTCCAGTCCGCCCTGAAATGCCCGGGTCCCTTCACTCTTAGTGGGTGAAGGTGGCAGCCACCCCTGGAAATGAAACCTCTTGAGGGACCCCTTGCTCACGGTGACTGTTACACTCGGGGACACGCTCACAGGGAGCTGTTTGAACCCCCAGCCTCGCTTCCCCGGACAGAACGGGCATTTGCAAATGGCCTTCAGGGGTGAGGATCAGCTGTCTCCCCCCACACCCCCACCCTCGATTTTTTTTTTTTTAATCCTCAATGTTTTCCATTGATTCTAGAAAGAGAGGGATGGAGAGGGAGAGAGAGAGAAACATGGATGTGAGAGAAACAACCCGTTGCTATGACCGAACCGGCAACCTGGGCATGTGCTCCAACCGGGAATTGAACCCAAGACTCTGGCCACTGAGCAGCACCAGGCAGGGCTCAGCTGTCCTTTTGGTCTTGACATTTCCCTTCTCCTGGCTTTGTGCATCTGGGTTCCTCAAAAAGGGTTCTGCAGATATGCAGACCCGCCCCAGGGGAAGAGAGGGAATCCTTGGGCGCCACCAAGTGGCCACCTGGGGTGCGACAAATATTGACTGGGTACAAAAGACACCCCGCTAGCCCCCAAGACTGTTTTCTGAATTCTGGGCCCATCTTTAGAGGAAGGCACCATCAGAAAGCACTGGAAGGGGGCGTGGCCTAGGAGAGGGTGGCTTCTGCGTTCGCTATTTAAAATATATATTTTTTAGATTTTTCAATTATAGTCGCCATACAATATGCATTTCAGGTGCACAATAGTGACTAGACATTTCTATATCACTGTTTAAAGTGCAAGCTGTTTGCCCTTGCCGGTTTGGCTCAGCAGATAGAACATCGGCCTGTGGACCAGAGGGGCCTGGGTTCGATTCCCATCAAGGGCATGTACCTCGGTTGCAGGCTCCGCCCGGCCCAGGCCCTGGCCAGGGCTCCTGCAGGAGGCAACCAATCTGTGTGTTTCTCTCACATCGATATTTCTCTCTGTCTCTCCCTCTCTCTTCCACTCTCTCTAAAAACCACACACACAAAAAAAGGCGCGAGCTGTTTTACCACTGCCGTGTGCTTTGAGTGAGCACGTGTTTTCTCGGGGTGCCAGCAGAAGGGGTGCCAGACCTACGAGTAAGCACCCACGTGGGCCCTGAGGCAGCTTCACGCCTCCCAGAGCTCAGAGTGTCCGTGTTTTGACAGTTGCTCCTAGTCCTGAGTGACTCCAGGAGCAAATGAGAATCGATAGAAACGCTGCCTGATTTTGAGAAGCAAGAGGGTGAGCTCAGGTTCCGGCCGGCCACAGCCGGGCAGTCTCACCGTGTCCAGGCGGGACAATACCGCTCACCAGACACCATCTTCTCTGGCATGGCCGGTGGGGCCCTTCGCATACCTATGAAACGGGGGTTTCCAAAGGAGGCGTTTTTAAGGTCCATTATGGGTTTTGGCAGGTGGGTGGTGACGACTCTTCTTTTTTCAAAATATATTTTTATTGCCCTAACCGGTTTGGCTCAGCAGATAGAGCGTCTGCCTGCGGACTCAAGGGTCCCAGGTTCGATTCCGGTCAAGGGCATGTACCTTGGTTGCGGGCACGTCCCCAGTGGGGAGTGTGCGGGAGGCGGCTGATCGGTGTTTCTCTCTCATCGATGTTTCTAACTCTCTATCCCTCTCCCTTCCTCTCTGTAAAAAATCAATAAAATATATATTTAAAAAATATATATATATATAAAATTGTCAAGCCCAATGTTATGGAGCTTTCTCCCAATGCTTTCTTCTAAAAGATATAGTTTCAGGTATTATGTTTAAGTCATTAATATATATTTTTTTATTGATTTCAGAGAGAGGAGGGAGAGGGAGAGAGAGAGAGAGGGAAACATCAATGATGAGAAACATTGATCAGCCCGTGACCTGGGCGTGGGCCCTGCCTGGGAACGCCATTTGTTTCCTATATCTGTCTTTTCTGTTCCTCCGTTCCTCTACTCTGTGCCACTTGCATTCCCTTGCTGTTCCTTTCCCTGTATGTTTCTTTATTTATTCTTTAACTCTTCCTTCCTTCCCTTCCTTCCCTTCCTTCCTCCCTCCCTCCCTCCCCCTTCCCACCCCGACCGGCGTCTGGGCACCGCCGCCCCAGCCTCGGGGCGTCTCCTCACGTGTGCGTGCTGGTCATCTCGCTGTGGACACCCGAGGAGGACCCGCTGCGACCTCTGAGTCATCTTTGTGCTTCTCCTTCCTTAGGCAGTTTAGTTGCCCCACAGTGTATCCTTCTACCATCAGCAACAGGCCAATCACCGGGCAGACTTCATATTTTAATTTTTAAAAAAAATATATTTTATTGATTTTTTACAGAGAGGAAGGGAGAGGGATAGAGAGCCAGAAACATCGATGAGAGAGAAACATC
>NW_005371349.1:1813661-1817616 GCF_000412655.1 Myotis brandtii
AAAAAAATATATTTTATTGATTTTTTACAGAGAGGAATAGAGAGTTAGAAACATCGATGAGAGAGACATCGATCAGCTGCCTCCTGCACACCCCCTACTGGGTATGTGCCCACAATCAAGGTACATGCCCTTGACCGGAATTGAACCTGGGACCCTTGAGTCTGCAGGCTGACGCTCTATCCACTGAGCCAAACCGGTCAGGGTCATATTTTAATTTTTAAAAAATATCTATTTTATTGATTTCAGAGAGGAAGGGAGAGAGAGAAACATCAATGATGAAAGGGAATCATTGATTGGCTGCCTCCTGCATGCCCCCTCCTGGGGATCAAGCCTGAAACCCGGGCCTGTGCCCTTGACCAGAATTGAACCTGGGACCCTTCAGTCTGCAGGCCAACGCTCTGCCCACTGAGCCAGACCGGCTAGGGCCCTCATGCTCTTTACCTGTAGGCTCTGCGAGAGTTAGCATGGATCGCTTGTACTTTTCAGTGAACCCTTCTCTCTCTTAAACCTGGGTATGTGTCCTGACCAGGAATCAAACGGAGACCTTTCGGTGCACTGGACGGTGCTCCAACCAACTGAGCCACACTGGCCAGAGCTCCCCTGTCTTTTATGAGGAAAGTTACATATTATGATGCCGTCTGCAAATGTACAGATTCTCAACAATCTGGGGACCTTATCCTTCAAGAGCGTCCAATTCTGCCCTGGCCGGTGTGGCTCCGTTTGTTGGCGTGTCGTCCTGTACCCCGAAATGCCATGGGTTCGAGTCCCGATCAGGGCACATGCCTAGGTTGCCGATTTGGGTTCGATCCTGGTCAGGGCGCCCACAGGAGGGGAGGCAACCAATCGATGTTTCTCTCTCTTTTCCTCTCTCTCTCGCAAATCAATAAACATATCCACAGATCCTCGGGTGAGGATTTAAAAAAAAGTGTCAAATTCTCTTTGTGTCCAGCTTAGTTTGGGGGCCCAGGGGGTCTTCCCCGCCAAGGGCCTTCAGCTGTCCTACTCAGATACCCCAGATTCCCTCCCCGCCAAGCCTGACAGCGCTCTTACTTGTAGTCTCTGCTTCCTTCCTTCCTCCTCAACCAGGGCCTAGAGTCCATGCCAGCAATTCTTAAGCAGAAAGGGAAACCTCCTGCATCACCGCATGACGTGAGTCCAAGTGCAACCTCCACCGTGTATCCAGGTGCCGACCAGGCCCTGGATGCCGCTGGTGGTTTTGGCCCAGATCAGACCTTGCCGGGACCCGGCGGATCAAGACACCCCTCCGAAGGGGAACAAAAACTGCCCTCTGCTCCTGGGTTTCCTGAGAGAGAACCACACCACCCAAGGGGCCATGATGAAGCCGGGCTGGCAAAACCCCATCACCTCCCTGCGCCCCAATTCAGAACTGAAGCTGATCAGCACAGGCCTGGAGAGCGGCCCAGCACAGCAGGTCTGAGAAGAGATGAACGGGACGCACACCCTGGCCCAGTTCGACAGGACTTGCCCACAGACCGGCATCATCTCACCCACCCGGATGCTCCCGGGGGGATGACCCCCAGCCCGGGTCAAGTCATGGACGCCAGGCCAGACCAACTGGCGCCAGGGCCACCTGGCCTGGATCAGCTTGAGTTTCAACCTCCTAGCGCTTACCCAGATGGCCTCCCCTTCCGGCGGGGTCTGATGCCACCTGGGATGGAGGAACAGGGACTGGTACTACCTGGCATGGGTCAGCAGGATGTGATGCCACTGTGGGTACCTGCCAGAGATCAGCAAGGATTGGGACTCCCTAGTCCCGCACAGCCTGGTATGGTTCCACCTGGCGCACAACAGTACGGTGTGAGATTTCCTGGCCCGGACCAACGTGCCATGGAGCGGCCTGCCATGGACGGGAGTGGTGTGGGACCCATTGGCACAGATGAGCATGGATTTCCAATATTTGGCATGGATCAACAAGGATTGGTTCCACCTTTTAGAGATCAGCAAGGTTTTGTACAGCCCGGTTTGGAAACGCCTGGCTTCATACAACCTGGCACACCGCAGTACAATGTGCTCCAACCTGGTGCAGCTCAGCCTGGCTTGGTCTCACCTGGAATGGACCAGCCTGGTTTAGTCCCACCTGGTGCAGGTCAGCCTGGTTTAGTCCCACCTGGTGCAGGTCAGCCTGGTTTGGTCCCACCTGGAGTTGATCAACGTGGTTTGGTACAGGCTGGTAAATATCCACCTGGTTTTGTACAGCCGGGTGCATATCCACATAGTTTGGCTCAACCTGGCGTCTATCCACATGGTTTGGTCCAGCCTGGTACATATCCACATGGTTTCATGCAGCCTGGTGTGGCAGGTCATCCTGGTTTGGTCCCACCTGGTGCAGGTCAACCTGGTTTAGTCCAACCTGGTGCAGGTCAGCCTGGTTTGGTCCAACCTGGAATGGATCAGCGTGGTTCAGTCCAACCTGGTGCAGGTCAGCCTGGTTTGGTCCAACCTGGAGTTGATCAGCGTGATTTGGTACAGCCGGGTGCATATCCACCTGGTTTTGTACAGCCGGGTGCATATCCACCTGGTTTCATGCAGCCTGATATCGATCAGCAGGGTTTAGTGGAACCTGGACTAGATCAGCATGGTTTGAGGCAGCCTGGTGCTGATCACCAAGGCTTGGTACCATCAGGCGCAGAGCCTCATGGCTCTCCACGCCGATATCAGCATGGCCTGGCACCTCCTGGCAGAGATCAACATGGTCAGGGGTCACCACGCCTATCCAGGCAAGGTTGGATGTCGCCTCGTATGGACCAAGAGGGTTTGGTACCAACAGACACTTATCAGCGAGGCATAGACCAGGGTGGTGCACGCCCAGAGCAGCCTGACCTAGATCAGCGTGACCGTGCATCCTCTGTCCTAGACCCACATGGCCTCATGTATCCTGGCCCTTACAGCCCAAGGTACTCGGGTGTCGATCCACATGTCCAAGCACATTTGGATCCACAACAACGTAGCGGGTATACTCAGCCTCCCCCAACTCCAAATGTCCCCTGGGCTCAGAGTGTGGACTCCCTTAGCGAATCCAGGCAAGTCTCACAAGAACCGAGCACTATTGAGCCTAAGAAACACGATTCCCTGGAGAAAGTGGCTCCTAGCTTCCCCATTGCGGTGGAGACGTTCCGCCTGATGGGAGAGCTCATCGGCCTCTACACGGAGCTCAAGGAGAACCTGAAGACCCTGGATGTGCAGAAAGCTGGCGAGACCGACCTGGAGAAGATCCAGTACCTGCTCGCGATGATGGGTGGGTAACACTTGCGTGGAGGAGAGACCACGTCTTCATTCTAAGTTGACTCCATCCTTTTCCCCACCTTTTTCCCCTGGCGGCCGCTCTTCTGCCCGAATCCCCGAAAATAGAATGTCTGCCTTCAGCCATTCTGGGTTCTCCTAGAGCAGGGGGTGGGAAACCTTTCTTTTCTGCCAAGGGCCATTTGGCTATTTATAATACCATTCGTGGGCCATACAGAATTATCAACTTAAACCCTAGCCTGCAAACATTTAATTAACTCACCTCTAATGCCTTGGCAGGGCCAGACCAAATGATTTCTCGGGCCTTGTGTGGCCCGCGGGCCGGACAATCCCCACCCCTCCTGGAGCCTTTAGGGTCTGAAAGAAGGAATTAAACCTTTGGAGTGAAGGAGCCTCAGGAGAAGAATGAGGCAGATTATGCCTCTGCCAGGCTCTCTGGAGAGCAGCTGGGGAAATGCTGGGGCAAAGGAAGCCAGCAGCATCGGGTGGGGGTCAGAGGAGAGAATGTTGAAGAAGCAAACGTAACCTTTGTCTATTCGCAGCTCTGGGTCCATTCGCAGCTCTGGGTCCAGAGAATAATGGAGATTTTGGAGTTGGGTGCAAACTATGGGCCAGTGGTCCCAAAGCCTTATAGGATGTTAAGCCTTTGGTGGAGTTTTTATGGGCTGCGGACACTCCTGTCTCCTTTCTCCCG
>NW_005371349.1:1817813-1819286 GCF_000412655.1 Myotis brandtii
CGGGGGGGGGGGGGGGGGGCTGGAAGTGGGGATTAGATGCCCACGGGGATCTAAGCCTTCGGACTCTGAGCGCCCATTTCCCATAGTCCAAAAGACCATCCCACCAGACCTGCAGGAGCAGCTGAAGTCCATCAAGACCCTGACCAAAGAGGTTCGGCAGGAAAAAGCAAAAGTGAGTGAGGGAGGGCCTGTTGCCGGCGCCCCCCTGCCGTTTGCCCGTGGATGGCCCGCAGTCCTGTCATCGCTACCAGCCTATCAGGCGGGGAATGCGGCTCAGACGTTGCCGCGGTCACTCCCTGGGGGAAAACCTGGAGCCCGTTCTCTCACGCGGCCATTGCCAGTGAAGGCCAGGCCAGCCCGCGGGCGCAGCGCTGGGACCCAGTGTGTGGGACTGTCGGGGGCCAGTGGTCATGGCGAGGGCTACCGGGCCTTCAGTTGTCACCTTTTTTTTTTATCCTCACCCAAGGATATTTTTGCATTGATTTCCAGAGAGTGTGGAAGGGAGAGGGAGAGACAGAGGGAGAGACATCCATGTGGGAGAGACATCGATGGGTTGCCTCCCACACTCGCCCCAAACAGGGCCTGGGAGCTGAGGTACGTGCCCCTGACGGGAATTGAATCTGCACCTTTCAGTCCGCGGCCTGATGCTCTATCCACTGAGTCAAACCAACTAGGGCTTTAGCTGTCTTTTTATATATATATATAGTCCTCATTAGAGGATATTTTTCCATTGATTTTTAGAGAGAATAGAAGGGAGAGGGACAGAGAGAGAGAGTAGCATTGATGTGATAGAGACACATTGATTGGTTGCCTCCTGCATGCGCCCTGACCAGGGCCAGGGATTGAGCCTGCAACCGAGGTACGTGCCCGTGACTGGAATCAAACCCAGGACCCTTCAGTTTGCAGGCTGACACTCTACCCACTGAGCAACACCAGCCAGGACTTTAATTGTCTTCTTACTGAAGACTGTCTACTCAGTGGTCAGCAAACTGCGGCTCTTTGGCCTCTTGAGTGTGGCTCTTCCTAAGCCTTAGGAGAACCCTAATTAAGTTAATAACAATGTACCTACCTATATAGTTTAAGTTTAAAAAATTTGGCTCTCAAAAGAAATTTCAATCATTGTACTGTTGATATTTGGCTCTGTTGACTAATGAGTTTGCCGACCACTGGCATAGACATATGCAATATCTGTGCAAAATTATCCCATACCTGGGATGGGCTGGAGGGCGGAGGGCTGCCAGAAGTGGGGAAGGAGGTGGCAGCTGGTCCACTGAGCTTCCAGCTGGGTCTCCTCAGGTAAATGCCCTGCGCCGGCTGACCCTGCTCTCAGCCGAGCAGCTGGGAGCCAGCCTGGTTGGCCCACACCCCATCTCTGGCCTGGGTCGTGTCTGCTCTTCCGGTTGCCCACATCTAGTGCAAGCTGCTGGTGGGAGTTTCCCAAGTTCCTGAAACAGCGCAGCACCAGGACTTGGA
>NW_005371349.1:1819963-1822288 GCF_000412655.1 Myotis brandtii
AGCTGGAAGGGAGTGCACTAGGGCCCTCTCTGCAGGGCCAGGCCCCGCCTGCCACAGCGCACTGGGCACCACAGCTGGCACAGCAGGGCTGCCGGCTCCCAGCCAAGCTGGGACCAGGCCCTGGTCCATCCCCCTCCATCCCTGAGGGCCGGGCTCCGCACTGGGGCTGGTGGTGAGCCAGGCCATCTCTTGTGCCACAGAGTCAGCGTGAACGACATCGAGAAGGAGCTGTCCGACCTGAGGGAGAGCCAGGAGCAGGGCAAGGTCAACATGGAGCACTCGGTCTCTGAGGCCTCCCTTTACCTGCAGAACCAGGTGAGGAGGCCACGCTCTCAGCACAGGGACCAAGGCCCTTCTCAGAATTGGCTGACCCCTCCATCCCTCCTCCGTGTGTGTGTGTGTGTGTGTGTGTGTGTGTGTGTGTGGCCGTGCCTCGCTCACTGCCTTGCGCCTGCCTTCTCGCCCGCACCCAGTTGGACAAGCTCAGGACGATCATCGAGAACATGCTGGCCTCGTCGTCCACGCTGCTGACCATGAGCATGACCCCGCGGAAGGCCCCAATCACCTTGATCCCTGGCCAGATTGACCCCAAGGCCACCTGCCCGGCCTGCAGCCTGGACCTGAGCCACCAGGTCAGCACGCTGGTGCAGCGCTACGAGCAGCTCCAGCATGTGGTCACCAGCCTAGCGGCCTCGCGGCCGTCCAAGAAAGCCAAGCTCCAGCGACAGGTGAGCCGCGGCTCCCTGGGCAGCCGCACGCGGCCCGGGCAGATGCACCGCGCAGGGAGTGGCGGAGAGTCCCTCGGCTTAGTTTTCCATGATGGAGCCCCCAAAAGTCCCGGGCCTCCCACAGGGTACCAGCGAGTAGTGCTGGGGAGGCGGGGCCCTGGGCTGGGAGGGCACAGCTGGCTGTGGGTGGAGCAGGGCCCCCCCAAGCCGTGGGGGCACCGGCACAGCTTCAGGAAGCACCCACTCTCCCTCCCAGGCCCCTTCCCACTTCCCTCCGGAGGGCAGGCTTGCTGGCCGGTGGGGACAGGCACAAGGCCCTGCCTCCTGCCTCTTGGATCCTGGGCTTCTGGTCAGCCCCGGGCAGGTGGGGAGGCTGTAGCCCACATGCTGACTCTCAGGGCCGCAGGGCAGCTCACCCCTCTGAGCCTTGGTCAGCTCTACTGATCACCCCACTGGCCAACCAGGCCCCCAAGGAGGCAGGGCTGAGGCTCTGTCGGGGCGGGGGGTGGGGAGGGGGCACAGAGAAAGCATGGGAGCCTCCGGCTGTCGGAGGGACATTGTGGAGACAACCAACCGGTTGGAGGTTGGCCAATCCGCTGGGTGATGTTGTTTTTTGTTTGTTTTTAATATATTTGTATTGATTTCAGAGAGGAAAGGAAAGGGAGAGAGAAATAGAAACATCAGTGATGAGAGAGAATCATTGATTGGCTGCCTCCTGCACGCCCCCCACTGGGGATCAGGCCCGCAACCTGGCATGTGCCCTGACTGGCAATCGAACCCTGACCTCCTAGTTCATAGGTCAATGATCAACCACTGAGCCACACCTGCCGGGCTGGGTGATGCTTTAAGGGTCAGCTTCTCGGGGCAGCAGGACGGGCCTGGGGAGCCCCAGCCGCCTCCGTGAGCAGGTCCCTCCCGCCGCAGGACGAGGAGCTGCTGGGCCACGTGCAGAGCGCCATCCTGCAGGTGCAGGGCGACTGCGAGAAGCTCAACCTCATCACCGGCAACCTCATCGAGGACCATCGGCAGAAGCAGAAGGACATCGACGTGCGCGCTGCAGGGGGCGGGGGGGGCAGCGTGCGGCGTGACCCCAGCCACCCTGCCCTTCAGTCCCTCGCTCCTCATTCTCCCTTCCTTGGCCTCCCAGGTGTTGTACCAGGGTCTGGAGAAGCTGGAGAAGGAAAAGGTCAACAGGGGGCACCTGGAGATGGAGATTGACGTGGTAAGGGCCGGGCTGAGGGGCCCTCCTGCCCGGGAGGCCGGAGGTGGAAGGGAGCCGGGAGGGGGGGATTTAGGCTCAGCGTCAGGCTGACGGCTCAGGGGGCCCTCCACGGCCCTCTCCCATCGGGCGGCCTCCTCCTCTCTCCGGGCAGAAGGCCGACAAGAGTGCCCTGGAGGCCAAAGTGAGCCGCATGCAGTTTGATGCCACCACGGAGCAGCTGAACCACATGATGCAGGAGCTGGTGGCCAAGATGAGCGGGCAGGAGCGGGACTGGCAGAAGATGCTGGACCGGCTCCTGACCGAGATGGACAGCAAGGTGAGGGCAGCGAGGCTCCAGGGCCCCTGGACTAGGGCAAGGCCACCTTCTCCTGCCCG
>NW_005371349.1:1822569-1824927 GCF_000412655.1 Myotis brandtii
CGCGGGGCTGGAGGGGGCGGCCGGGGGTCCCTGAATGATCAGCTCCCCCCGCGCAGCGACCGCCCCCCAGCAGGAGTGACGGTGTCTTAGGGCTGAGGTCACCCCATAGGACAGTGAAGAAAGAGGGGAGTGAGGCTGACACTCTCGGGCCATGGGAGGGAGTCCCCAGTCCCCAGAGGTGAGAGCACGCAAGGGGGGCGGGAACCTGGCCCATGGCCGCCTGACCCGCGTTTCCATGACCGACCGCCAGGGGGCCCCCGAGGCTTACACAGCGCCCCTCAGGGCCGCGTGGGTGAGGACAGGTGGGTGCGGGACCCGCACCAAGAGGGGGCAGGTCTGGGAGGGGGTGGGTCTGGGAGCAGGGACAGGACGGGCCTCCAGGCCGGGGCCTGTGGGTGGGCCGGGCTCTCCACGCTCCGCTCCCCACCCTCACGGGTCCCATCCCACAGGCAGCTCCTGGCACATTTCCACTGCCTGTCCTGCGACCGTCCCCTGGAGACAGCCGTGACTGGACAGTGAGTGCCCACGCCTGGTCGGCCCCACTCCCTGCCCCCCTCCCTCGTGGGCCCACTCCCGTCTGCCTGGCCTGCTGCCCGCCTGGTCCTCGCCCCACCCCCAGCAGGAGGGCTCCCGGGGCAGGAGGCCCGTGGGGAGGGGGTGGGGGACGGGAAGATGGGATTTCTCACACTCGACCCTCCCTTCCCTCTGCCCCGCCCAGGGTCCTCCCCACCACGCCCGTGGGGCCCAGCCTGCCCGGGCACCGCTCCACCCGCCCCTACACCGTCTTTGAGCTGGAGCAGGTCCGGCAGCAGAGCCGCAAGTACGCAGGGGAGTCGTGGGCAGGGCTGTGCCGGGAGGCAGGACAGACAGCGATGCGGGCTCCCCCTCACCGGGGACGCCTCTGAGCTGGCACCAGCTCTCCCAGGGCAAGAATGGGGCAGGCAGAAGAGGCAGGACCAGTCACACCTGCCTTCGGAGTCCTGGGGGGACCTCGCCAAGGCTGCCGGCCACCTTCCCTCCTCACCCCCGTTCCCAGGCCCTCCAGTGCCTCAGCCGTGGCTTGGCATCACTCGGCGAGAGGCCGCTCGGCACCTCTGGAGCTCGGCCCACACCTGCAGCCTTTCCACCTCCTGAGGGTGGGCTCAGAGGAAAGGGGGGTTTTCAAACTGAGCTGAGGAGCCTAGGGGTTTCCGGTGCGCAGGGCGAGGCACCGCCCCCCAGGCTGGCTGGAGGAGCTGGCTTCTCTCCGGGCGGCTCCTGCACTGCCCACCTCAGCAAACCTTCCTGGCAAGCCTGGGCGTGGTCCCTTGGGAACGGCGGAAAGGGCTCCCGCCCACCTGAGTCCCGCTGAGCTGGGGGTAGAGAGGTGGTGTGAGCCGGGCGTGGACTCCGGCCTGTGCATGGGGTCCGGCTGTGCGGCCGCCTCACCCTCCTTTCTGCCCACACCCGCAGCCTCAAGCTGGGCAACCTCGCCTTCCCGCGGGCTGACCTGGCGTCGATGGAGCGGAGCGTGGGGCGTCTGCGCACCATGCACTCCAAGATGCTGATGGACATCGAGAAGGTGCAGTTCCACTACGGGGGCTCGGTCAAGGCCAGCAGCCAGATGATCCACGAGCTGCTGCAGGCCCAGTGCCTGGGCGGCCCCTGCTGCAAGCGGTAGGACAGTGGTGCAGACTGAGCCCACCGCTGGAACGCCCTGTGGAGGGAGGGTGTGTGTGGGGGGGTGGCCCTGGCCGGTGTGCTCGGTGGTTAGTGTCAGCCCACGGACTGAAGGGTCTCAGGTTCAATTCCAGTCACGGGCAGGTACCTCGGTTGCAGGCTCGATTCCCTTCCCTGGTCATGGTGTGTGCGGGAGGCAGCCAGTCGATGTGTCTCACTCACATTGGTGTGTCTCTCCCCCTCCCTTCCACTCTCTCTAAAAATCAATGGAAAAATATCCTTGGGTGAGGATTAACAAAAAATAGTGTGTGTGAGAGTGTGTGTTTGTGTGAGCGTGAGTGTGTGTGTATGTGAGTGTGTGTGTATGTGAGTGAGTGTGTGTGTGAGAGTGTGTGTGTGTGAGAGTGTGTGTGTGAGCGTGAGTGTGTGTGTATGTGAGTGAGTGTGTGTGTGTGAGAGTGTGTGTGTGTGTGTCTGTGTGTGAGAGTGTGAGAGAGTGGTCCTCACGATGGCTGGCCAGGAGGTGGCTCTGCTCACTCACCCGCCTGTCTGCCCCTTGCTCTGCCCTGGCCCCAGAGGCCCCTGAGGACAGCTGCCCCCTCCCTCTGGCAGGCCCCCCCCCCGAGGTCACCCGTTCCGTCCCCCGCTGTCCTCCTCACAGGGTGTCGGAGATGACGGACTACAGCTTCGCCACGGTGT
>NW_005371349.1:1825215-1826084 GCF_000412655.1 Myotis brandtii
GGCCCCAGGGCCCCCAGTCCTCTGGAGACCCACCGAGGGCACTTCATCCCGCCCTCGGCCTGGAGGCAGCTTCATTTTTTTTTTTAAATATATTTTTATTGATTTCAGAGAGGAAGGGAGAGGGAGAAACATCAATGATGAGAATCATCGAACGGCTGCCTCCTACACGCCCCCTACTGGGGGGATCGAGCACAACCCGAGTGTGTGCCCTGACCGGAATCGAACCCGGGGCCCTTCAGTCCGCAGGCCCATCTATCCACTGAGCCACACCAGCCAGGGCGAGGCAGTTTCTTAGACCCAGTTAAAGCCTCAGGTTCTTGACCTTGGCTGGGAAAAGAATGCCATCCTGGCCACCCACCACTGGCCGAGGCCTCCAGCAGGGGCCCTGAGAACAATGGCACCCCCACCTCCTTCCCTGTCCACCTGCCTGGTGCCGCCCGGCGCCCCGCGAGGGCTGAGCTTGGTGGGTGCTGGAGTCGGGGGGACCGCGGGCCGCGCCCAGGCCACAAGGAGACAGGGCCGGAGGGAAACCTCTGTGCGCCATGTGGTGATGCCCCCGCTCACCTCCCCAGCACCACGAAGTGGACATCCTGGGCCTGGATGGACATATTTACAAGGGACGGATGGACATGAAGCTGCCAGGCATCCCGAACAAAGACAGTGAGTGTCCAGGTGGCCCAGCTGCCTGTAGGCTCCGCCTCAGCCCCCAGGATGGCGCCGCTCCTGGAAGGCCAGGCACTTGAGGCCTGGCCCCTGGCAGCCTCCTCTACCTCCGTCTCCAAACACTCCGTCCCCCAAAGCCCCGGCCACTGTGTGCAGGAGCAGACGGCCGCCCAGCCTCAGCTCTGAGCCGGCACGCGGGCCCTGTC
>NW_005371349.1:1826145-1830329 GCF_000412655.1 Myotis brandtii
GCGCCAACATGATGGCTGGCGGCACTTCAGGTAGCTTTCCTCTGGGCGGAGCCCTCCCAGGCCCTCTCCGGGAATGGCTGGGAGACGCCCGGTTTCCCCGGGAGAGGCAGGGCCGGGAGCTGAGGGCGGGGCCTGGAGAAGAGAAAACGCATGGCCCCTGAGTGCCCGGGGACTCCGGTCTGCGGGGCAGATGCTATGAAAGGCCCCATTTCACAGAGGAAAGGGACAGGGTCGCAGCCCAAGACTCTGGCCCCCGGCCCAAGTCCGCCCCTGCCCACGCGCGCTCCCAGGCTGTGTGGCGGCCCTTGAGCCCAGGGCACGACAGCCCCACGGACCCTTCCGTCTGCTCCTGCCTGCGAGGCCTCCTCCTGGCCCCCAGCTCGGAAGGTTCCCTGGAAATCTCCTGTCCGCGTGTGGGGCTCAGTCCCGCCTGGAAGGCAGAGGGCTCAGGGCCTTCAGGAAGGGCGCCGGCCTGGAGCCCGGAGCACCTCTGGGCCTGTTTGCTCCGTCAGTGACGGGCATTGTGCTCGTGCCGCTGGGGAACCCAAGGAGAGGCGTGCCCCCCGCCCCACCCCCACCCCCCGAGGTTTCGGAGCCACAGCACTTGCAGAGGCTGGAGGTCAGGGCCCCAGGCCTGTGCGCTGCGACGCCTCTGCAGGCCCAGCTCCGGGAGCGGCCGGGGGAAGCGAAGCAGCTGACGGTGGTCAGGGCACCTGCCTGCACTGAGGGCTGCTCAGCTCACCGGCCGGCGGTGGAGCTTTACACGTGGGAACAATTGAGTCCTCGGGCCAGCGTTAGGGGAGGGCCCTGCTAGCCTCACCCACACTGAGGACCCGGGCTCTGGCCCAGCTGGGAAGCAGCAGCGCTGGGTGCCCAGCCCAGGCTCCGGCCCAGGTACGAGGCTGCGAGAGGGGGCTCAGAGGCGGACAGAGCACGGTTTGTGGCTGTTTTCTTGGGGGCACTGCACTCCCTTCTCCCTGGCACCCCACTGTCTATGCCAAGGGCACTTGAAATGTCACGGGAGCAGGAGGGGGGGGGGGCGTCCTCAGACATCCCTGCTCACGTGTGATTATGGCCTAAACAGCCCCTGTTCACGAGGAAACTTGACCGAAGCGGGGCTCTCGGCTCCGGTGGAGGCGGGTGTGGTTTCCACTCGGCGATGATAAAGGAGCTTTGCTTCGGGGCTCCCGTGCGGACTGCACCCCGGCCCAGGGCAGGGCCCTCCAGCACTTGCCCCCTGTGCAGCAAGGGGCTGCGGGGCCGCTGGGGGCCGTGGGGAGCGAGGCAGAGCCCTCTCAGCCCCTCCTGTCTTGCAGCTACTTCTCGGCAACACACAGACCGACCGGTCTCCTCGCAGGGGCGCCTCTCCCAGCCGAATGTGGGCCACCCGCCCAGCCCCAGCGGGATGGCGATGCACATGGACATGCCCCCCGGGGAGGGCATGGAGGAGCCCACCCGGGGGCCCAGGACCCCCTCTGCTCACTGAGCAGAGCTATAAATAAATGTTTCGGAAGAAGCTGGCTTCCCTGTCCTGGCTCGGAAGGTGCAGGCAGAGGGAGGGTCCCGGGGGCCAGGTGCCTCCAGACGGCTCCCCGGCCCAGGCGGCAGATCTCTGGGAGAGGGCATCTGGCTTGTAGCGTGAGAATCAGGTCAGTGCCCCCAGACGGAGCCATCCTCCGAGGGAGCGGGCGGAACAGCTCTCCCCTGACCAGGGCTGGACGGGCCGCTGCCGTCCCTGCCATGGCCCTGCCTTCCTGTCGGACGCGCGGTGTCGGGGAGCAAGTTGTACCTTGGAGCAAAGGTGAGGGTGGCAGCTGCCCGCTGCGCTCCTGCCGCGGGCTCAGGGCAGTGCCCAGCTCCTGGCGCAGAGCCCGGGAGCACTGCCACCAGCCACCTGGCAAGGTTTCTGTTTGAGGTGCTCAGCTTACCCCGCGGGGGCAGGAGCCTCAGAGCAGGGGCTGCCCGGCCTGGGCCGTTCTCTTCCCTTCTCCTCCCAACCCCGAAAGAGAGAAAAGGGGGTCCCGGAGGCCCCCCTCCTGCCCCCGCCCTTGAAGCTCCCTTGCTCTTGTCCCCTTGCCCCAACAGGCAAGAGGGCTCGGTGCTGGGTCCTTGAGCTGAAGATCCGGGCAGGTGGGGGGACAGGAGCAGGCGTGCGCTTGGTGCAGCAACTACACAGGACCGGCCCCGTCCCCTCACCCCAGGGACAAGGCAGAGCTGTCCCCCCAAGGACTCTCAAGTCACTGCAGCAGTTCTGTGCCTCAGGTCTGTTCTCATTGGCTCCCTCCTCAAAGGTGGGAATCCCCCACCCCCAGTCCCTCTCCCACCCCCCATGGGAAAGCAACCTGGGGCCAGAGGCCTGCTTTAGGGTGTGAGGGGAGGGGTGACAGCCTCACAGGAAAGTGTGGCAGGAAACAGCCCAGAAAAGGGTTTCTCCCCAGTCCCCACCCCTGTGGGCAGGGAGGGCGGGGCTGCGAGGTGTCACGGGAAAGGCAGGTGCTCCCCCTCCCCCCAGGGGCTCCCCCTCCATCCCCGTCTGCGGGGGACGCCATTCATCTCTAATGAGGGACACTCAGGCTGATGGGGGAGGGGCAGTCCGGTGGGCACCCCCCCCCAGCACCCTGCCCCCACAGGCAGGTGAGCCAGGCCAGCCCCCGCTCCTGCCGGGCTCCTGTTTCTCTCGCCCTCGCCCTCACCCTCGCTGAGAAACGCAGGTCCCTGGCTTAGAATCCACTCGCCAGCCTGGGAGGGAGGGGCAGCCGCAGGGACAGGCAGCCTCAGCGCCAGGCCTCCCCCGCCCCCCACAGGACAAGGGTGACACTCCCCAGGCGGCCAGGCCGGCCACGTGGGGGCGGAAGTCCCAGCAGGACCACCCCAGGCGCAGGGGCTGTCCCCCCAGCCTGGAAAGCACAGGTGGGCAGCTGCAGGGGTGCCTGTGGGAGGAGCCTCAGGGGTTTCCAACCAGGAAACAAAACTGAAAGGACAAACCCAGCCTCAAAGGACAGGATCACACGGGGGCGCAGGGGCAGCTGCACCGGCTCCCCTCCCACAGGTGCAGCCCCACAGCGGCCCGAGCGGGTGGCCCACGGTGGGGCCAGGGGCTCGAGGAGGGATCCGGCCCTGGGCCAGCCCCGGCACAGGGAACAGGCTCCTCACCCACCAGCTGCTGCCCCGCTGGTCCTGCCCCGCATGGTCCCTTCTGAGCCCGCCCGGCGCTGGGCTCCCCCGCAGCCCTGGCTGACCTTTGGCCCCGCCACATAACACGCTCACAAGGACCCGCTACCCCCGAGGAAGGAGGCCAAGGGCAGCGACGGCCGGGCAGAGGTGGGCCCAGTAGGAAGGGGCTGGGCGGCCACCAGGTGGAAGGAGCAGCCCCACACTGTAGCGGAGACCATGGCTGCGGCCGAGCCCGGCCTGTGATGGGCGACGGAGGAAGGTCAAGGAGCGAGATCACAGTAACCAAGTCATGACCCGTCCTTCCCCCCCACATTCAACTGGACCAGCCTGTCCATCAGGCCCTGGTCTGGACCCCCAGCCCCGTGCCCAGGGCGCAGCCCCCGCTCCCCCAAGGAGCGCCTTCCCTCCAGGACAGACAAAGATCCTGGGAAGTCAGAAAAGCCTTTAAGTTTTACACGTGAACTTCACCTGGTGAAATGATGGACTTGGGAACCGAACCCAAAGGCAGGCGCTCCTCCCGGCACCCACTTGGCCAGGACAGGGTGCGAGAGGCAGGCCCCGAGCGAGCGAGGCCGAGGCTGGGCCCTGGCCCTGATGGCTCTTCAGTGCCAGCCTCCACCTGGGGGTGGCGATGTCTCGTGATGGCAGGAGGCCCCCTCACCTTGGGCTGCCAGGCGCCTCCGGTGGCCCTCTTCCGCCCAATTCCAGAAGCATGACCATGACTTTGAGAGCAGGCAGCTGGCAGACACCGTGTGCCCGCACATCACACACCTGGCCGTGCAGCACCTGCCCTGGACTGGAGGAGGGGGTGCTGGCCCCTCCCTCTGACCCCAGTAGCCCAGACCAGCCAGCACCATTCACATAGTTAGTCATATTTATATATTTATATATTACAGTTATATATTAAAAACAGAAAAAACTTGCCTGAAGAGAAACTCCTGAAGGACCCAAGTGGCTCAGGAAGTTTGCTATTCCCCCCACCCCCCAAAATTCCTTTATAAAATCTTCCA
>NW_005371349.1:1835126-1838374 GCF_000412655.1 Myotis brandtii
GGGTGGTGGAGGTGGTGGAAGCTGTGGGCCGTCGGGGAGGAGGGCGGCATCCAGGTGGCCTGGTGGCTGGGCGGGGACGAGGCCCAGAAGGGGCTGAAGTTTGCAGGGGGCGAGCAGGCCACGGCCGTCATGGGGCTGTTGCTGCTCTGCAGGCCCTCGGACGTGCGCAGCTTGGAGAACATGGCCAGGGCGTCGGGGAAGTTGGGCGGCGTGGCCGGCGTGTTGCTGGGGGTGCACATCTGCTCAGAGAGACATGGGTGTCGGGAGGGCTGTCCACCGGCCCGAGTCCCAGCCTCACTGCCTGGCCCCAGGGCCTCGGTGGGGCTCACCCCGCGGCCCCCTTTACTCCCAGCTGCAGCCCGCAAGCAGCTTCAACAGCACAAAGCACGCCTCTCGCCCATGCCAACAAGAACAAGAAAATAAGAACACACCGGCCAATTTTACCCAAACCAGGGGTGCTTCCTGTGCTGAGTAAAGGGTTAATTCCCACCAGCAGCTGGGGTCAGGTTAAAGCGAGGCCAGGGAGCAGCCAGGACACCACTGTGGCCTCAGCCCGGGTAGGAGCCCATTGGCCCGTCAACAATCCGCCTGATGTTCCGAGGTTGTGGGTCCAGGGAGGGCGGCCAGACCCCGGGTCTGCCTCCCAGGCCAACCTTGGAGAGGCCCGTGTGGGTTTCAGGCCACGGTAACACCAGCCGCGAGGGTCTCACTTCTCACAGCCACGTCAGGTCTTCCCTGTTACCCTCTCTAGACCGCAGATGAGGAAACTGAGGCCCAGACCTGATCGCTGGACAAACACCCCCTGCAGGGGCCGAGCCGGAAGAGGTCCGCAGGCCCCAGCTCTGAGCCTCACTCAGCCCTTCGCCAGCTGCACACAGTCAAGTGCCACTTTGTGGGTGGGCTCCCCCAGGACAAAAACCGGGGTTTCGGTTTCCTGAGTCCCAGCATCTCCCCCCCAGGCTGCTCTTGGCCGAGGCTGGCAGAGCATCTGTCTGTCCAGCCCCTCTCAGCCCTCTTCCTGGGGGTCACCACAAACACCCCATCTGCTGTCTTCTACCCTGGGAGGGGGCTCCCCAAACTCACTATCCCTTGCCATTTCTGATGAGGGAACCCCAGCCAGGAAGGGCAAGAGCTGGGGTGGGGGCTAGAACTGGCACTCTCCCTGTGAACCAGGGACAGTATGGGGGGGACGGAGGTGCCATCCACCCTCCCCAGGCGCACCCCGCCAGGGGCGCGGGAAGCAGAGAAGCCCGCACAAAGCGGTCGGTTCTGACCTCGCCAAGCTTCTCCCTTTCCCAGGAAGCCACGGGAGTCTATCTTTGAATTTCTCCTAATTTTAGCAACACTGGCCCCTCCCCCAGGCCCAGGATGGGGAGCAAGATACTAGGACTCTTCACCTGGCAGGGAGGGAGCTTCCAGGGTCTGCAGCTAAGCCCCAGCCTGACCCGGACCTGTTCCCGGGCGGCCGCTAGGGAGCTCTGACCATTGTCTGCCTCAGGGCAGCCACTGGACTCAGTGCTGCCTGGCCTCACCCAGACCAGCCTGTTTCCCTCCTCCCTTCACTATTCCCCACCCCCACCCCAGGGCTGACTTCTCTGCAGCAGGAAACAATGAATGGGGGGGGCGGGGGTAGAAGCCAATTGCATCACAGCATTGTGACCAACTTCCCCAGTTCACTAGCCAGCGTGTAGAGTAGACTGTCTCCTGAAACAGCCACCCTGTGTCTGCCTGCTGTGTGAGCTTGGGCAAGTTCCTTAACCCCTCTGGTCCCATAAAATCAGGAGCTTGATCCAGATGCGCTAAAGGCCCCTCCAGCTCTGCTTTTCTGACAACTAGAGACGAGCTTTCCAGCGCTTAAGCACACAGGCCCACTGCACCTGCCAGTGTCCCCCGGCTTCCAGTCCAAGGGCTTCTCCCCTCCCCACCCCACCCAGGCCCCCTTCTCTGAGACACCTCCAACCATGAGACTGTACAGTCACCGACAGGACAACCACTTCTCAACTGCTCACACCCTGGGTCACTTCTCATGTTGCTATTGCTTGTATTTAACTTTTCCCTTTGATTTACTGTCCCTGAGAAACGACTAGCTCCTTGCAGGCAGGGTGTGCACTGGGCCGTCCGGTCCTCAGTCCTCGGTGCCCGATGGGTGCACTGATCACAGGCCTGTTACACAACCCAACACCGGCCTCGGGCGAGGAAGCTTCAAAGGGCTGCCAAACCTCGGGACTGGCAGATCAGGGGCCCCAGGACCTAGGGGGACCTCCAGCCCCAGTTCTCGCCCACGAGCCTCCCTGCCTGAGCACCACAGAACGGCTGTTCTGGACGCCGTGGGTCTGGGGGGCAAGCGAAGGCCCCTTTGAGAGGAGATGGGGCAGGGTGCCCCGGGTTAGCGGTGTCAGATGCAGGGGAGGGTCGGCCTTAGCAGCCACAGCCCCGACCAGCAGTTCTCCTGTCATAGCCAAGGCGTTTGGTTTGTTATTTCTGTACAGCACGAGCCACCCCGGGAAAAGGCTGGTTAAAGGGCCAGGCAGACCCTTCTCCATGTGTCCTCACAGGGTGAGGGCGACACGGACCCGACACAGAGGAACCACTTGCAGATCCTCTGAAAAGGCAGCCATGGGCAAGGACACCAAGTGTCAAAATGCCAAAAATGCACTCCCAGCACCACAACAGATCTCCAGGGAGCGATGTTTTACAATCCCTGGGGCTGGGGCTGGGGCTGGGGCAGCCCCTCCCCCCGCCCTCCCAGCAGGGTAATAGGTAACCAGGGGGGAGCGGGTGGGGGGACAGGCCTTCAAGTCTCTCAGGGAAGGGATGTCCCCTGCGTGGAAAGCAGGGGTCCCCACGGCCGGGAAGGCATAGGCTCGGGCCTGGGGGCCGGAGGGGAAAAGAAGGCAAAGCCAGGCCCGACCACTCCTGTTCCCTGCGCTTCTGTATGTTCACATGCTGAGATGAGAAGCAAATTCCTGGCATTTTCTGGTCAAAGTCTGTATGTCCTCCGTGCTCAGGGTCTGTCCTTTTTTCCATAAACAGGAAAGAGAGAACGTACCCCCCTGGGTTGAGGCCGGCCAGGGTGGATTTATCTCCTTCCTGTTCCCTGTGGAGCTGGGCTGTTTGGATGGGGGGCTGCCAGCGCAACAGCAAGAGGGGGCTCCCCAACAGCAAGAGGGGGCTCCCGGGGAACAGACAGCCCAGCCCCCAGCCCCTCCGGGCCCTCCCTGCCCGGGGCTCCCGGGGCCCAGCCCGCT
>NW_005371349.1:1839555-1843799 GCF_000412655.1 Myotis brandtii
TCGTGATTGGCCAAGGCCCGGCGTTTGGGGCGGAGCCGCGCGCGCTGATTGGTGCCCCGTGGGCCCGTTTGAACTCAACTTGAAAACCTGGAGTGCCTGCTGATTGGCCCAGGCCCCTCTGTTTGGTGTTGTAGGCTTGGGGGTGGTGCGGCCAAGTTCATTCATTACTTCATTGAAACGGAACATGCTCAGCTGGAAAAGCAAGACAGAGTGGCTTTGACTCATTTCCTCTGAAAGATGTGGTCATCTCGAGAAACAGAACGATCAAAATAGAAAGCAGATAGAGCCCTCGCAGCTGCTCCAGCCTCAGAGATTGTTTATTTTTTTTAAATCTTTCAAGCAGCTCTACTTTTTTTTTTAGCCTTTAAAAAAAATATAACGTACTTTTTTTCATGCCTCCTTCCAGTCACTACCCACCCCAAAGGCCAAGTTGTGTGTGTGTGTGTGTGTGTGTGTGTGTGTGTGTGTGTTTAGACCAAAACGTAGCTCTCTGAACATGTAAACCAATGCTAATGTACACTAAATATAATTGCAAGGGAATAAATAAGACTTTCTCAGTCACTAATATCCGACACTCAGATTTTTGTTGTTGTTGTTGTTGTTGTGAAATTGATTGACCTAACCAGATATTTAATTTCTACCCTCTTTTTCATGGGTGTGATACAGGTTCTGGCTCTCAATCCCAGCCATTTAAAAACAAAGTTTGTTTAGAGTGCTCCACCTCCTGGATTAGGATTTGACCTTCAGGGCTGTGTTTGGGAATTGAGGGGGTGGATAAAGAACTAGGAGTTGCAGCAGACTGCGGAAGGGGCAGAAATGTAGGAAGATAATAGTACTAGTAGAGGAATTCACTGTTAGAATGTCTGCTTCTTTAAAAACGTATTAAGTTTTGGATCTGAAATACCAATCCGAGAGTATCTTTTGAGGCTAAGAAGAAAGCAAGCCTTTTCTGAGTTTGCCTAAAGTGGGTTTAACGCGCCATCGAAGAAAACAGGACCATATAAACATAGAATATAAAGTGGGAAAGAGTGACACCCAATGTTTATTACTGATGAAAAACAGCCTCAGGCACTATAATGACTTTTTCCCAGTTAGTCTTTTGTTTTTGTTTGTGTTGAAGGGACAGGAGTCAGCTTTTTGCCTGATGAGACCCGTTTCTCTTGCTGTAATTACACTTGGCCTCCCACAGGGTACCTGGGCTGAGACCGGGAGTGCGGCCGGCCGGCCGGAGAGTCAAGTCCAGCACGCAGCTCTTCCCTCCAGTAATTGCAAGGTGAAAACAAAAGTGGGCAGCCAGCAGCTCCCGTCGCCAGGGCGCTCAGGCCACAAGCAGCCCTAGAACAAGGAAGTACTGTCATTGTGGGGCTCGTTTTCACAGGTCCGTACAGATGCCAGACATGCCAGGGCCGTGAGTGGCAGCATGTACCTGGGCAGAGGCATTCAGCCCGCAGGAGCCCTTAGGTCTTAAGTAAGGAGTTCTCAAGGGAGACCAGGGGCCTGAAAGTGCCCAAATTGCCAAACCTCTTGCCTCCTGGAACTGAGGCCATCTATCCTGAAGGGTTGTTTAATGTTTACCATCTGCAGGGCGCAGCTATAGGCACCTGGGAGAGGCGTGGAAGGCAAGACCCCCAAGCCAGAGAGAGACTCGGGTTACGGGGTTACGGTTCTCTCCGGTGGGCCTGAGGTCGCTCTGGGCTGAGGGATTTGCGGCTGCGAGGGGGAAATGCTTAATCGATCATTTGGCTTCTGGGAATCTGGTTGGGCTTCATCCTCCTGGGCTGGATAACCTGGGAGCGCCCGTCCCGGGAGCGCAGTGCAGGGAGAATGAATGAGGTCATGTTTGTAGAGGGCTTTGAGCTGTTGGGATGAAAGCGACTCCCAAGTGCAAGGTGTTATTAACTAAAGGTGTTATTATTTTAATCTGAGAGGACAATGTGCGGCAGGTAAAGCAGAGCCATAAAAACATGCCCATTGACAACAAATAAAACACAGTAGTGGCCTTGGAAGGAACAAAATCCTCCTTCCATGAGTGGTTTCGGCTGCAGAATGAGCCGCTGCGGCAGCTGAGATGAGAAACAGTCTTGGCCAGGATTTCCTCGGGGTCTGGATAATGAGGATGTTTTATTATATATATATATATTGATTTCAGCAAGGAAGGGAGAGAGAGAGAGGGAGAAACATCAATGATGAGAGAGGATCATTGACCGGTTGCCTTCTGCACCTCCTCCTCCCCCTCCCCCAATGGGGACAGAGCCCACAACCCGGGCATTTGCCCTTGACTGGAATCGAACCTGGGACCCTTTGGTCCGCAGGCTGGCACTCTATCCACTGAGCCAAACCAGCTAGGGCTAATTAATTTTTTTCAGATGATTTCTACTGGGGATGCTTGAAAATGAGTGAGCCTCCGTGGGGAAGGGGGCACCAGCTGTCTTGCGCAATCATGGGAGGGGTGGAGGATTGATAATCCCTACCTCCACCTCTGCAGGGCATTGAGTTCCTGTTCCCTCTCTCCTCCTTTCTCTCTTACTCCCCTGACCCAAATGGGTCCAACCAAGCTGAGGGGAACTCGAGGGCTCTCAGGTATCGAAGGCCCACCCTGTGCAGGTTCCTTGTGACACTGCATAGCGCTGCACAGCATCTCTGACTTGAAACTCCCAATTGACCTGAAGCTCAGAGAGGGCAAGGAACCCACTCAGGGTCACACAGCCCCTGCCTGATTTATGCTAGCAACAAGATCAGATGGGTTAGATCAGGTTCGATTGATCCAGGACCTCATCTCCTTTCTCCCCTCCTTCCTTTCCTTTCCTCTCTCCTTCCTTGAATTATTATCATTATTATTATTATTATTGTTATTATTTTAGTTTCTCTATTGTTGCATCAAGATGCCAAGACAAGGGGACAATGCGGCGATGTGGTTAGGAGAAGCAGAGAGATATTGAGAGAAGAGAGGAAGATGGGAAAGGATGCAAATGCCAAGATAAGAAGACACAACGGCCCTGGCTGGTTTAGCTCAGTGGATAGAGTGCCGGTCTATGGACTGAAGGGTCCCAGGTTCGATTCCAGTCAGGGCACATGCCTGGGTTTTGGGCTAAGTCCCCAGTAGTAGGTGTGCAGGAGGCAGCCGATCAATGATTCTCTCTCATCATTGATGTTTCTCTCTCTCTCTCCCTTCCTCTCTGAAATCAATAAGAATCTATTAAAGAAGAAGAAGATACAACGAAGAGAAGCAGCCCTCAGGCCCGAGGGGCAGCCCTCCCTGCAGGTCAGCCCGGGAGGCGGCAGCTCGGGTGCTAACCGGCAGGGCAGCTCCCTGCTCGCGGGGACTCCCAACGCTATTGCTAGCTCTGCCTGTTTAATGCGACCTACGTCTGTTACGACGTTTCGTTTCGAATGTGAGCCTTGTCTACTCTGTGGTGGGTTAGGCAGACCTTGCCACTTGGGAAGCATCTGTCTTTTCCTAGACTTTTTCCTTAAAGCAGAGGGGGGCTTAGTGCCGGAGCGGTCCCTCCACTGCCGGCCAATTCCAGTCCTCCCCTGTGATGACTGAGATTTGTGTCTACTGAGAATGTGCCATGAACGCAGCTCTGCTCATTTCTCTTCTTTCTTTCTTTCTTTCTTTCTTTCTTTCTTTCTTTCTTTCTTTCTTTTTTCATTACCTTAGTTAATACAACCACCCAGCGATGTCGGGACTGTGTCTATCCTCAATGAACAAATGAGAGAAATAGGATCAGAGAGGGTAAGTGACTTGCCCAAAGTCACTCAGCGAGCTCAGGCTGGAGCTGAGTTCTGAACCCCTGGTGCTCCCAAAGGTCCCAGTCTGCTTTCTAGCCTGGCTTACCCCCTGCGTCCGCCTCGCTCCTCCCTCGGTGACACTGAACAGACAGGAAAGCTTGTCTGTGCTGTTAGAAGTAGCCGGAAGGTCAAAGCTGGTTCCCCGGCGGATGAGTTCAAGCCGGTTTACACCAGATTACATTTTCATCGACTGTCACATGGCTCACAAGGGACAAAGGCCAGACCACTCCCAGCAGAGTTAATGGCATTTCCCAAAAACAGCCCTGGTGGCCTGTACTCTCTGTCCTGTACCTGCCAGCCCAGCGATAAGGTGGCCTCACCTCCAGCTGCCAGGTGTGTCCTGCGGTAGGTGCGTCCCTGGCAGTCCTTTCGAAGAGACCCCGGAGGGAGGTGGGGGCTTTGCCGAGGGGCAGAGACAGGCAGGGCAGGAGACAGCTTCCGAAGCAGCCCGC
>NW_005371349.1:1843830-1852880 GCF_000412655.1 Myotis brandtii
AGGAGACGTTGGTTGTGGGCTGGGGCCCAGGTTCCCAGCCACTTTCTCTCAATGGCTGGAACGACCAGCCTGGAGCTGGGCCTCTCTGGCCCCACCCTGGCATCCAAAACACAGGAGTCTTGTTGCTGTGGCAGCTGCTAACCTGACTGCCGCCCCCCCCTTTTTTTAAAAGAAATATATCATACGCCTCCCTAGCTGGTTTGGCTCCGTGGATAGAGCATCGGCACGAGGACTGAAGGGTCCCAGGTTCGATTCTGGTCCAGGGCATACCCGTTGGTTGCAGGCTCTAACCCCAGCCTGGTTGGGGTGTGTGCAGCAGGCAACCAATTGATGTGTCTCTCTCACACAGATGTTTCTCTCTCTCTCCTTCCATTCCACTCTCTCTATAAAAAAAAAAAAAAAAAAAAGAAATATATCATACACCAAGAGTTTGTGTATAACCTATGCACAGTTTGAAGAATAGGAAAAATCCCAACATACTAGTAGAATTTAAGAAGTCCTAGACTAGTGCCTTTAAAACCCTCACACGACTCTCCCCCAATACGTACTTTCCTCCCCCAAAAACTCATGATCCTTCAATTTGCATTAATCATTTCCTCGGTTTTCTCTGTTATATAATCCATTGTTTGTGGGTATCTCCCAACAATGCATTGCGGGCATGATAGATGGAGTCCATTGAGTAGGTGACTCACCGTTCTGCAGGGCTCAGTCCCTTTTCTCTCCACTCACCCTGCGGGTGAGCTCAGGGGAGCCCTCTTACCAATATGGATCGCTTGAAGCGAGGGCTGGCTCTCTTCCATGACTTCAGAAAACGCTAAGCCAAGCTAGCAATCATAGGTCAGAGCAGGTAGTCCTGGGAGGCTCCCTGGAGGAGGGAGAACTGAAGCTGGGAAGGAATGGGGTAGGTAGAAAGGAGAAGGAAGGAAATTTGGGGGAGAAAGAACAGTGGAAACCAAAGCACAGCGTCACCCTGAAAGCAAGTTCATAGCCAGGCTGGTTCAGGGCACCTGTTGGGAGACAGCGGGGTGAGGGAGCTGCTGAGCTTAGAGGGGCAACGGCTAGCGTCGCCCTGCTCTGGGGGGTGGGGAGGAGAGTGGTTGGCATCACTCCCTTCAGCCACACACACAATGGCCCAGGCTTTCTCTAGGTTCAGCGACCCCTCAAATTAACCAGGACAGGCAACACGCAATCCCAAAGCCTTGCCTCTCAGCCAGGCAGAGTTCGCTGCAGTCCTGCGGCTCTCAGGAAACACTGCCCTCTGGGCGGTGACGTAGTGACCCAGACCAGGAGCTCCCGGGTCTTGCGGCTCTGAGTTGGCAAAATGCAGCCCCGGGGCTGCCGCCTGCCTTGTAAAGGAAGCGTTACTGGGACACAGCTGTGCCGACGTGTTGGCGTGTGTCTGCGGCTGCTGTCATGCTCCAGCCGGGCCTTCGAAGTGGACCACAAAGCCCTCGGCATCGGCACCGGGGAGCGTGCCCGCAGGCCAGGCTCCAGGGCGGGAGCAATGCACCCTGCTGGCTCCGCTGTTCCTTGTCTGGAGGAACCACGTGGGGCTCCTGAGCACCCTCCGCACGCAGGGCCCCGGGTACGAGAACAGCAGCGTCTAAACCTGGGTGCTCCCTCCCCCAGGGCAATGCATGGACCTGTCGTCACTCGCTCATCTCTGCCTGGCTTGTCCCTGCATCTCAGCTCCTGGAGGGAATGAACATGGAGGGGCTGCTGCAGAGGGCGGAAGTGTCTGAGATGCTTCTCCAGGTCTCAGAAGTCACCATGTTGGGACCGAGCCGTGGTGCTGGCAGCGCACACGCCCGGGGCAGTGTTCCCCAGAGAGAGGAAGGAAGTAGCCGCCGGGAAGGGGAGCGCTGGCCTGTACACAGCGGAGTCGGAAACCACCAGAATGTGCCTCGTCACCAGCAGCGCCCGAGCTCCGGGCCCCAGAGCCCTCAGAGCACATTGGTGTCCTGTGTCCTGTGTCCTGCCCTCAGGGCGCTCCAGCCCGGAGCTGCCCCGCTGCCCCACTTGTGGACGGAGCCCGGTCATCGGAAGGGACTGCGAGAGGCAGGGTGTCTGCCAGGCCGAAGGGGCACCGGCGCAGGGCCCACCCAAGTGCCAACGGGAAGGCAGCTGTTCATCTGCCCAAAAGGTTGAGGCCCAAAAGGATCCAGAGACAGGAGATGGAGGGTCAAGGGCTTGTTGAAAATGGTCCTAATTCAGACAAGGAGCCGCTGGAGAGGAAGTGGGTAGGAGAAGGAAGGCAGATTACACTGGGAGAGAGACGAGATAAGGTGGGGGGGGGGGGCGGGCCCAGGCAGGTCCTTTGTCTCTGGAGCCTCTGTGACTGGCCTGGCGCAGGGGCAGGCTTTCCTGGTGACAGTGACGGCCGGCAGGACAGGCAATCTGGTAGGACAGACCTGGGACTGTGAACTCAGATGAACCTCAGGCAAGTTCCCGCTCCCGGCGCCTCCTTGAGTTTCCCATCTGGGAAATGGGAACAACTATATTACTTCCCTCTTAGGGTTATTTTGAAGATTAAATGAGATGAAGCATTTAAAAGTGCTTGGATGGAGTCATTGCTCAAAAATAATGATTCTTGCCCTGGCTGGTTTGGCTCAGTGGATAGAGCATGGGCCTGCGGACTGAAGGGTCCCGGGATGGATTCCAGTCAGGGCACATGCCCAGGTTGCAGGCTCGATGCCCAGTGTGGGGCGTGCAGGAGGCAGCCGTTCAATGATCCTCTCTCATCATTGATGTTTCTCTCTCTCCCTCTCCGAAATAATAAATTAAATAAATAGATAAATAAATAAAAGTGAGCGTTTATTGAGCACCTGCTGTGTGCCAGGACTTGTGCCAGGGCTTCGTCTGTGTCTAACTGAGTGTTCAAACACTCCTTGCTGGTCTCAGGCTCACTTATAGGTGAGAGGACTGAGCTTAGAGAGACGAGGTGCTTTTCCCAAGAGGCACAGGCCATAGGAAAGAGCTGGTTTGAACCCCCTTCTCTGTGGCTCCAGAGCCTTGTACGCCGTCTGCCTGTGGAGGCTGGGGAGAGCCTGCAGGTCAGTATCAACTGAGTCCTGCAGGAAAGGACTCATTCGCTGAGCGCGATGGAGGGCCCCGCTCGCAGAGGTGGCTTCCTGGACCAGGTGGGGTTTCGCTGAGCGGGATTCACCCGGGCACACAGGAGTGGGAAGGGCACACGGGGAGGGATTTTCACGAGCAAATACGTGAGCAGGACTGATGGCTGCCTTTGGGGCACAAGCGGGTTGTGGGGAAGCAGAGGGAGGAAAGGGTGTGGGGATGAAGCGTCTGTTTTGTGTGAGGTAATGGGGAGCCATGGGAGGTATGTGGGCAAGGGAGGACCGTGCATATTAGGAGTCAGCCCGAGAGTGACGTCTAGAACGACGAGAGGAGAGAGGAAAGGGAAAAGGAGGCAGGAAAGCCAGAGAGGAAGCGAATGGAACTGCCAGACCTCCTCTCATACACAGATTTCATCGCTGGATATAAAAGATAACAGTACACAAGCAAGCAATATAATACACACACCTCAGGGCGTGTTAGAAAGATCTAAGGTCCCTCCGTCCACCATTCACTGTCAGGAGCATCTGTTTATTGCTCTGCGGGCTCCCTGCGCAGCCTTTGATGTGCCCTAATGAGGAGAGTAGCCACCACTTAACTAGACAAGCAATTAGCTCCGGGATAAATGTCACAGCAGATAAAATCCCGGAAGCGCTGGTGGGTGGTGGGCTGTAGCAGGGCCACACCATTAGTGTGTGGGGGACACTTTTAACCCACCTGCCGAGAACCTGCTCCAACCCTGGGTGGCAGCCGTCCTCCTTTCTCATCGCCCTTTGGATCCTGTGCCGGGAGGAGCTGGTGACTGACTGACCTCAGCTCCAGTATCAGAGGGAGAGAGAGAGAGAGGAACATCAATGATGAGAGAGAATCATGGATCAGCTGCCCCCTGCACGCCCCCTACTGGGGATGGAACCCACAACCCGGGCACGTGCCCTGACCAGGAACCGAACCGTGACCTCCTGGTTCATAGGTTGATGCTCAACCACTGAGCCACGCCGGCCGGGCTCTGTGGCTTTCTCCTGCCAGCCGGAGCGATGTTATGATAACTTCCATGCAAGGGCTGAAGGCTGTGTGTGGGGCCTGCGTTTGTGTTAGGGTTCCGAGCTGTGTGTCCTGGAGCTGGTTTCTCCTCTTCCACGGGCTTTGGAAAACAGCCTACTCCGCAAAGGAAGGAAAGCAAAGCAGCAGAACGGGGTTTCCCAAAGCCAGGCCCAGGGCGAGGAGCCTGGGGTTCCCGGGCTCTGACCCTGGCTGCCACTCCCCCGGCTGGGGCAAGTCCCTTCCCCTCTCCAGCCACAGCGTTCTCCTCCTCCTGGGGAGGGGGCTGGGCTGACCTTCAGGCTTCTTCCAGCCCCGAAGCACCAGCCAGGACACCCGTAGTGGATCCCCTGGCAGAGGGAGGAGAATTCGTTCTCCTTTTCTCACTTTGATGGCCTAAGTAACCGCAGCTGAGCATGTGAGAGCCAAGTGAGGGCCGTCGCCACGCCGCCTCTCCCGCGTCCTGGCTTCTGTGGGCAGCAGGAGGAAGATCTGGGCTATTTGCCGGCCGGGTGCTGACCCGAGAAGGGCAGCCAGGCCGCCGATCTGTACCTACTGGGCTGCCATGTTAGTGGTGCATGTTCAGACCAACTTCATCACGTGGAGTGCGGGGCTGAGCTCAAAACCAACGGCAGGGCAGAGTCAATGAAGGCAGAAGCCACTGTTGGTACAGAAAGGATGGACAGGGTCTGGTACTTGCTAGGAACGACCTGGGACTAAACTAAGGCAAAAAGAACGGCCTAGCCGGGCCGGTGTGGCTCTGCTGTTGAGCGTTGACCCAGGAACCAAGAGGTCTCGGTTTGATTCCTGATCAGGGCACATGCCCGGGTCATGGGCTTGATCCTCAGTAGGGGGCATGCAGGAGGCAGCCAATAGATGTTTCTCCCTCATCGATGTTTCTATCTCTCCTTCTCTTTTTTTTTAAAAAAAAAAAATCAATAAAAAACATTTAAAAAATGGCCTAATTATTTTTTAAATATGTTTTTATTGATTGGCTGCCTCCTGCACACCCCCTACTGGGGTCGAGCCCACAACCCAGGCATGTGCCCTGACCAGGAATCAAACCTGAGACCTCTTGGTTCCTGGGTCAATGCTCAACCACTGAGCCACACCGGCTGGCCTCTAATTCTTTAAACTGGCCCTTGAGTAGGATTCACGTGAGGCACCTGTCTGAGAGCCGGGAAGGTTACCCGCCAGGCACCTAGCCTCCTCGCCCTGGGCCCCGGCTACACGGGGCAGTTGTAAACATTGTTTTCTTGGGGGTCTTCACCTGAAAAGTAGATGAAGAGGCTCCAAACCCGGCTGAAGCCTGTAGCTGCTGGAACAGTTCTCCTTTGTTCGCGGCACACAGCTGAGGAGGACGTGAATGGTGAGGAATTCACATTCGGCAAGAAGCACAATATGGAAGCCCGGGTGCCATTTCCTGCAGGACGAGCTGTGTCCTCACAGGACCGCAGGCTGCCAGAGGAGCCGTTTGCAGGGTCCCAGGGCATGTCCCTCCGCGGGCGTCAGCCTGGCCCACAGCCCCGAGCAGGAGGGGACATCCTCCACTGGTGGTGTTGGCTTTAACCCCCGGACGCCAGGGGCCTGTGAGAGGGATCAGGGCCCTGGGTTGCTGATGGGGCCCTGTCTTTTGGAGAGACGCTGCGCTTACTCGGAACAGCCAGGGCTGCCATCTTCCTGCCCCCTAGCAGGGCCAGAATGGCCAAGCAAACAGCCAAGAAGGGGCCTGGCCCGCTCCCCAGTCCCCAGGCATCCCCTCCCAACCCCCCAACACCCGGCTGCCTTGCCAGCCTTTCACCTGCAGGCTCTCCTTCCTCTTACGGGGAACCTGCGCGAAACCCTTGAAATGAGTGGATGTGCTGCAGATGAGCTGAAACTAGGACAGCCCAACTGAACAGAACTTAGAGCCCAGGGGGATGAGCTGACCTGGAAATCACTCTCCATGCGCCTCCCCCACCTGCTTCTCCTCCCTCCCTTAGGCCCAAGGTGGAGAGGGCTCAGAGCTCATGCACTGCGGGGCTTATTGCCTCCCTGCCGGGTCCGCCGATGCTTCGAGAAAACCCCCGAGACCCCGAAACGCTGGCTGCTCTGCTGGGATTCTCCCCAGGGCTGCGTTGACAACCAGGAGCGCACAGGATGCTGGAGGCTCTTTACACAAAGGCTGCCTGCAATTTGCATGTCATTTCCCTCTGCGCCTGTGCCACCCTCCCCGGACCTGCGTTCAAGTTAAAAGCATTTGTATGGCTCTCTCCACGGAGGTCGCTTCTGGTTTTTTTCCCTCTTGCCTGTGCCATCTCCTCCCCCAGGCCTTCTCCCTGGCCCAGATCTCCGGCGAGGGAGCCAAGTGGGGGGGAGGGAGGACCGGAGAGGCATGCGGGACTGGCAGCCAGAGGGCCTGCTCCCAGGGCGTGGCTGCTCCTCTGCTCTTTGCCCTGGACACAGGCTGAGGTCCTCTGTCCCCAAACTGTAACACTGCGTGATGACATCGTCGGAAGTGGGGCTCGGACTCAATTAGTTCACAGGAAGCCTCTGTGATCTAGAATTTTCTCTGAGCTTTCCCCGGTGCCTTGTTCTTCTTCCTCATGACCCCAGGCAGCTGGCTATCGCTGCTGCTGCTGCTTCTTCTTCTTCTAAAAAGTATTTTTATTGATTTCAGAGAGGAAGGAAGAGAAAGAGAGAGATAGAAACATCAATGATGAGAGAGAATCATTGATCGGCTGCCTCCAGCACACCCCACACGCAGGATCCAGCCTGCAACTCAGGCCTGTGCCCTGACTGGGAATTGAACAGTGACCTCCTGGTTCATAGCTTGATGCTCAACCACTGAGCCACGCCGGCCGGGCTATGGCCTCTTTTTCTGATGGAGCCCTGGTTCAGTTATTGCTTGGCTCTCCCGCAGGCCAATACTTGGTGCTCAGACCTGAGTCTGAAGGTACACAGGGTTAGGGTGCCGATTTGTCCAACTCAGAACCCAGTGCTTTTTCTCTGCCTGCGTTCCTCCCACCATAAAATGGGGGTGTTAATAGCACGTGCATCGTAGGGTTGCTGGGAGGGATGCTGCAGTGTGTGAGAGCTCGGAAAAGAGGCCTGGCTCGCAGAGAGTGCGCGGTAAATGCCCGCTGTGTTACTGTGCTTGTTTTCTTTACTGCCCCAGGCATTGATTCATGGCGCATTCATGGGAAGAGAAACCTAGTTACAGGCTTGGGGGGCTGTTAGCCAAGATGGGGAACGAAGTGGTTTCCCAGGCTCAGTGCAGGCTGAGGTGGGGCCGGAGCAGATCCTTGGGAGCCACAAGAGTGAGCTGCCAGCCCTGGCCGGGTAGCTCAGGTGGTTAGAGCATCATCCCGATACCCCAAGATTTGGGTTCGATCCCCAGTCAGGGCCCATACAAGAATCAATCAATGAATGCATAAATACAAGTAAGTGGAACAACAAATCGATCTCTCTCTCTCTCTCTCTCTCTCTCTCCTCCCCTTTCCCTTCCTCTCTCTCTCTAGAAATTAATAAATAAAAAAAGAAAAAGGCTGAGTGCCTGATTGAGCCACACCCAGGCCTGGCTCTGCCTGGGAACAAGAAACCCTCAGACACGGATAAACCCCCGCAGGGCACGGCGCTCCCTTTACAACACGCTGGGAGCAGGAAGAACAAAGGGTTCTGAGCAGAGCCCAGGGTTTGAGCCACAGTTTGCTCCGGGATGTGCTGGAGGCCTCGTGGGAAGCGGTTCTAGACTCTTCATGACCTTCAGTTCACCTTTACCCGGTAATTACAGGTGGAACCTGTGTGTGGTGAAAGGCGTGTCGGGAGGACACCAGTTCCCACCCGAAGGTACGTCTGAAAGCCTTGGTGGTTAGGCCAGGGCTGGAGGGAGGGCTCTGGGCCTGCAGGAGGCTGCCGTCAGCGGGTCCCAGCCAGGGACTTGCCCGCAGCTCGGCCTCCTCAGGGTCAGTCAGTATAAATGACCCCAGATACGTTTCTCCATCCTGGGACCTTGGAGAAGACCAAGGCAAGTGGGCGAAGGTGCCTTTAGCTCCAGGTTTGCTGGCTGCCGCTGAAAAGAAGGTGATGGGAAATGCAAGCTGTCCTCAGGAAGAGGTGAGTCGATAAAATGGCATTCCAGACCCAACCAAGGGGGCCTACGCTCCGAGCTGGGCGACCCACCTTGTTGAAGAATTGGGAACGCGTGATCTCGCAGCTGGAGTTTTTGCTGATCAGTCCGCCCTCTCAGAAAAACACACACAAAATACACCAGACCCACAGGTAAAAGAAAAGGTCTGAAACACAGGCGGTGTCTGTAATTAAGCTTTGGGGTGACGTCTTCTGTCTGTCCACGCTCCCCACCGGTGGGAGTGGGGTTTTGGAACCAGGCCTTCCCCAAGTTTCCAAAAGAGACAGCCGGGGCTTGGGTGTCTTTTTTTTTTTTTTTTAAATATATTTTTATTGATTGCAGAGTGGAAGGGAGAGGGAGAGAGAGACAGGAAATCAATGATGAGAGAGAATCATTGTTTGGCCGCCTCCTGTAGCCCAACACACGGGATATGCCCTGGCCGGGAATCGAACCTTGACCTCTTGGTTCATAGGTGGACGCACAACCACTGAGCTACGCGGTCCAGGCCTGGCTGTCCACATCGCACCTCGGGCCGACACCCTCCTAAGCTCAGGGCAGCCTGCGCTGGCCCGGGACCTGTGAGCAGCATTGCAGCGGTCAGCCGTTTGCAGATGATGGCGACGTGGTCCCCGCGGGTCACCAGCACTGGTCACCCCTGGGAGATGGGGTCGGCGGAGCACTTTGGGGTTGAGGCGCCTACTGGAGGTGCGATGGTCCCCGGTACCCTCTGCGAGCGCCCCTCTGCGGGGTCCTGACCATCACCGCCGGCTCTGCAGATGCTGCGCTGGGCTGCCTCGCGTTTGGGGGACAATGCGGGGCGAACTGGGCCGGC
>NW_005371349.1:1853810-1878026 GCF_000412655.1 Myotis brandtii
AGGGTTGGGATTGGAAGGGTCACAGTCACCCCGCTGGGCGGCCCCTTTGCCCGAGTCTCAGCGAGCCCGGGTTTGGGATGGGGACGCCTCTGGGACGGGCGCAGGTGTTGAGGATGGACAGAGGTACCTGCTTGCTTTCAGGAGCCATGGACTCAAAACACAAATGTGGCTGAGGCATCCGAGTTGCAGGGGGATTTTGACAGCAGAGGAGAGAGGCTCGCCAGTAGCTGGAGCGCCCGCCAGTCCTGAGCTGCTGGTGCGCGTCCAGCTGCTCCGTTCCTGGCTTTCTGCAGGACTTTAGGGGACCCCTGGCCGCCCTCTCCTCCGTGGCTCAGGCCCTGATGAGGCCGGCGGCGACTTTGGCGAGGTGTCAGGGCTGGGCAGTCGGATAAAGGCTTGCTAATGAGAGGCGCCGGTTCCCGCAGTGCGTCCGTCCGGGTCGTGCCAGGTGAAAGCCGGGACCAGACGGCGAACCTGCGCCCCGCAGAGCGTCTGCCGGAGCCTTGCTCCTCGCTGCTTCTGTGCCAGAGGATGAGCCCTGCGGACATGCATGTGCTTGGAGCCGTTTGAGCACCGGCTGGGGTGAAGCTGTGGCTCATTCGAAATTTAATCACGCTCTAGTCAGCGGTTCTCAACCTGTGGGTCGCGACCCCTTTGGGGGGGCAAACGACCCTTTCACAGGGGTCGCCTCTAAGACCATCGGAAAACACATATATAATTACATTTTTTGTGATTCATCACTATGCTTTAATTATGTTCAATTTGTAACAATGAAATTGGGAAGGTTGAGAACCACTGCTTCTAGCTAATCGTGACTAAAGGAAGCACACGTTTTGCTTGTTAATAGATGAAAATAAGCACAAGTACATACTTGTGAATTTTTTTTTTTTCTGAAATCACTTAGCTTTTATCGATCAGGAAATGGAGCGTGCTTTGCTGAGCGTGGAGTTTTCGGTGGTTGGCTGCCGCCTCCTTCACCTATGGGAATTAGGGTGGGCAGTTCACCGGAACGCTGCTCCCCGAAGGATACTGATATAAGTATGGATCTTGGATGATGATGATGAAAGGGTAATGGACCAAACTAAAACTTTTTTGCCCAGTCCGCGTTGACCTATGGACCATGAGGTCACGGTTCAATTCCGGTCAGGGCACATGCCCGGGTTTCGGGCTCGATCCCCAGTGTGGGGCGTGCAGGAGGCAGCTGATCAATGATTCTCTCTGATCATTGATGTTTCTATCTCTCTCTCTCTCCCCCTTCCTCTCTGAAATGAATAAAAGTATATTAAAAAAGCAGCACCAAAAAGTTTTTCTTAGCAACATACTCAATATCTGTAGTCTTAAACAATCCTCTCCACGCTACCAATTTTTTAAAGTTTTACCTAATTGTTACTCATTTTTAGTCGGAAATATTGTATTCGAGAAATCTTTGCATCAAGTGGACCAAATTATTTATGTTGAAGGCGAAACACAGAAAACAGGAACCCGGAACCTTTGTGTACTTGGAAATCTGAGTGAACTTGCACATGTGCCCCGCGAGAAATCTTTGCATCAAATGGACCAAATTATTTATGTTGAAGGTGAAACACAGAAAACAGGAACCGGAACCTTTGTACTTGGAAATCTGAGTGAACTTGCACATGTGCCCCCATCTAGTGGCATCTCCCACGCTTCATCTGATCTTCACATTGACCTGGCTCCTCATGGGATGACAGTGTTTAGAGCTGAAAGGGACCTTTGAGAGAACGTGGCCAAGACCCACTCATTTCACCGGCAAGAAAACGGAGGCCCAGAGAAATGAGTTGGTTTGGCCAGGATGACCCAAGAGGTAGGGCTTTTTTATTTTTTAAATGTTTTTATTGATTTCAGAGAGGAAGGGAGAGAGAGAGAGAGAGAGAGAGAAACATCAATGATGAGAGAGAATCATCCATCAGCTGCCTCCTGCAGGCCTCCCACTGGGGATCCAACCTGCAACCTGGGCATGTGCCCTGATGGGGAATTGAACCGTGACCTCCTGGTTCATAGGTCGATGCTCAACCAATGAGCCATGCCGGACGGGCTAGGGCTCTTTTAAAAAGTTTTTTTTTAATTGATTTGAGAGAGAGAGAGAGAGAGAGAGAAAGAAACATCGGTTTGTTCCATTTATGCATTCATTGGTTGCTTCTTGTCTGTGCCCTGCCTGACCGAGGACCAAACCCTCAACCTTGGTGCATGGGGACGCACTCTAACCAACTGAGCCACCCAGCCAGGGCGGTGCTCTTATAACCCATCAGCCTCTGCCTGTCACAAGGAATTCGATTTTGAACTTGTCCTTGATGACTTGTGGAATGGAGGCTGCTCTGCATCAAAACTGGAACAGAACTCAGAGTCCTGTCCCTGCTGAGGAGTCCGACTGGGTTGGTGTCGAGGTCTTATCCTGAGTTCTGGTTCCGGCAGAGCAAGCACAGAGTCGGCTCCCCCAGGGGCGCAGTGGGAGGTCCGAGACTCCCCTGCCTGTGGAGCAGCTGTCCCAGGACACAGCACTGTCCTCCGTCCCAGGGGTGATGGGCTCAGCGCCCAGCACAAGTTGCTTTTTGGTTTTTGTATTTTTTTTTAAGGAAACCCGCCCGGCCTCTTTGCTCAGTGTTTAGAGCACCAGCCCTCGGACAGAAGGGACTCGGGTTCGATTCCGGTCAAGGGCACGTACGTTGGTGGCAGGCTCAATCCCTGGCCCCGGTCGGGGTGTGTACGAGAAGCAACCAGTCAATGTGTCTCTCTCACATCGATGTTTCTCTGTCTCTACTCCTCCCTTCCACTCTCTCTAAAAATCAATGGAAAAACATCTTCTGGTGAGGATTCACAATATAAAGAAATAAATAAGGAAACCCTTAGCTTTGTATGTGCATGAGCGGGAAACATTGGGACCCTTCAGTCCGCAGGCCGATGCTCTGTCCACTGAGCCAAACCCGTTAGGGCTCCCCCCCCCCTTTTTTTTTTTTAACATAATCTCCTATTGATGAATATTTGGGAGTTTTTCAGTCTTTTACTATTGCAAACAATGCAGCAATGATTAATGTACGCATTGTTCTTAGGTGATGGATTTGTTAAGCTATGAATACTAATCATTTAAGTAACAGAAGGTGTGGTGGGAGTTCGTTCCTCTATAGCACGTCTGCATTCGCACAGGAAGCTGTTTAAATAGCACTATTCTGCATTTGGTTAGGTCTTTGTCATATTTTCTTTTTAATTTTTATTGATTTTAGTGAGAGAGAAACATTGATTTGTTGTTCCGCTTACTTGTGTGTTCGTTGGCTGATTCTTGTATGTGCCCTGCCTGACCAGGGAGGGATTGAGCCTGCAGCCTTGGCGTATCAGGACCCTAACCCACTGAGCTACCTAGTCAGGGCCAGGGCCAGGGTCAGGTCTTTTTGTTTTTAATCCCTACTCTAGGACATGTTTTATTGGAGTGAGAAGGGAGAGGCAGAGAGAAAGAAACATTGATGTGAATCGGTTGCCTCCTCTATACACCCCAGGCAGGGATCGAACCTGCAAACTGGGCGTGTGCCCTGACCGGGAATTGAACCCGTCACCTTTCCGTGTCCAGGATGATGCTCCAACCGAGTCACTCCGGCCAGGGTAGGTCTTTGTCATTTTTTAGTTAGAAGCTAAACATGCTACTGAATCCTTCTCTCAGACCTTTGCTTCTTTAAAAGCCCACAATCATTTGTTTAGCAAAGGTGTGACCGTGCTGAGGTGGTGGTTTTTAACGCACGCGTGCCCATCTTTCGAAAGGGAGAGCCACATTGATACGAGTCGTTAGGCCTGTTTCCTCTCTCCAGGAAGAAATGGACATGCTATAAAGACCGTTTAATTCACTTCAGCTTAGTACCTGGCGCATCTAGTTCATTTCCTGCTACGTATTTGAGCAAATTGAAAAATAGGAGTAATTCATTTTGCTCAGATGTTAAGACGTAAACACATAAAAATTCCGAATGGCCCGGCTGGCGTGGCTCGGTGGTTGAGCATCGACCTATGACAAGGAGGTCACAGTTCAATTCCCTGTCAGGGCACATGCCTGGGTTGTGGGCTTGATCCCCAGTGTGGGTCCGTGCAGGAGGCAGCCGATCAGTGATTCTCTCTCATCATTGATGTTTCCATCTCTCTCTCCCTCTCCCTTCCTTTCTGACATCAATAAAAACATATTTTAAAAATAAATAAAAATTCAGAATGGTCATCAGAGTCCTGAGCAGCTAACATCATCCTTCTCCAAATTTTTGTTATATTAAGCGTACATTTGCTCGTCACATGGGTTGGTCCGGCGGCAAGAGCGGTTTTTAAAAAATGGGTAATAAGTCCTTGCCTGTCAAGTAGTTATAAAAGTTTCCCTTAGCATTTAGGCGCATTAGTTGGGACTTAAGAATGTGGAACTTACTGCCTAATAAAGAATTATTTGGCCCGGCCAGTGTGGCTCAGTGGTTGAGCATCGACCCAGGAACCAAGAAGTCGCTGGTTCCATTCCTGGTCAGAGCACCTGCCCAGGTTATGGGGTTGGTCCCCAGGGGGGCGTGCAGGAGGCAGCCGACCAATGATGTTCCTCTCTCATCGATGCTTATATCTCTCTATCCCTCTCCCTTCCTCTCTCTCTAAAGATCAATAAAAACATATTAAAAAAAAAAGAATTTGGTTCTGCCACAGTTTGATCCTTTAGCTAAAAATAAGTAGGTTCCTGAAATTTGTAGTAAATACGTTTAGTACCAGGAAAAAAAGCCCACCACAGTGTTGCTCTGTTTAATGATGACGTCATGAGACCGAGAAGTCAAATGCTACCAGTACTTTTCTAAACACTTAAAGGCGGTAATGCTGTTACTTGGGAAAATTCCAGTGTGTTTTTTTTTTCTTTTCTTTTTTTCTGCTTCATTGAGAGCAGACGGATTGCTTTCACTTCTTGATTTTGTCTTAAGATGTAGGCCCTCTGATTTCCTATGTGATGGGGGCTGTGTTCTTTTGTCCCATAGCATCTCCTTTCTCTCTATCACAGTCGTGACATTACTGAGCACCTGCTGTATGCCACGCAGGGCGCCCTGCGCCAGGGTATGGACTCCGACCCTGTGCCCAGGGACTGTGATGCCTCCGGCGAGCGGCGGGACAGAAGCCCTAAAATCAGCTTGTCACTCCCGCTGCGGGGCGGGGCGCGGCACAGAGGGAGCGTGAACAGCACACGCTCTTTGGTGGCTGTGAGGCAGGGTTCTCCAGAGAAACAGAATGTGTATAATGTAGTGGCTCATGAGATCGCGTGGGCTGGCAAGTCTGCACTTCGTAGGGCAGGCCGGCAGGCCGGGCGGCATTTCTGTGGTGTAGTCTTGCGGCGGAATTCCTTCTGCAGGCAGCCTCAGTTGTTGCTCTTAAGGTCTTCAACTGGTTGGCTGAAGCCCCCCACATGATCAAGGGTTTATCTCTTTTTCTTAAAGTCAGTTGATTATAGAACCCTGGCCAGTGTGACTCAGTTGAGTGTTGTCTCAGGCACCAAAAGGTTGCCAGTTCGATTCCCAGTCAGGGCACATGCCCCGGCTGCAGGTTGGAGTGTGTATGGGAGTCAACCGATCGATGTTGCTCTCCACATCGATGTTTCTCTCTCTCCCTCTCCCTTCCTCTCTCTCTCTCAAATCAATAAAAACATATTTAAAGCCCTAACTGGTTTGGCTCAGTGGATGGAGCGTCGGCCTGCGAACTGAAGGGTCCCAGGTTCGATTCTGGTCAGGGGCATGTACCTTGGTTGCGGGCACATCCCCAGTGGGGGGTGTGCAGGAAGCAGCTGATCGATGTTTCTCTCTCATGGATGTTTCTGGCTCTCTATCCCTCTCCCTTCCTCTCTATATAAAGTCAATAAAATATATATTTAAAAAAAGAAAATATAAAAAAAAATATTTAAAGAAAATAAAGTCAGTTGATTCTAGATACCGGTCACATCTGCAGTTACCCTCACAACAACATCTAGACTAGTACCCGAGGCTAGCACCATAGCCTAGCCAAGTTGACACCTAAAATTTAACGTCGTGGCTTCCACTTTAATGATTCTTACTACATAAATGCTAAGCTTGAATTTTTAGTTGCTGAAAAAGTATACTATGAAAAAAAATTTTTTTAAACCAAAATTTACAGTCTTTAAAAATCATTATTTAAAAAGTATGCTCCTGCCCTGGCTGGTTGCTCAGTGTTTAGAGCGTTAGCCTGCAGACCAAAGGCTTGAAGGTTCTATTCTCAGTCAAGGGCACATACCTCAGTTGCAGGCTCAATCCCTGGACCTAGTCGGGGCATATTTGGGAGGCAACCAATTAATGTGTCTCTCTCACATGGCTGTTTCTCTCTCTCACTCCCCCTCCTCCCTCTCTTCCACTCTCTCTCTGAAAAAAAAAAAAAAACAAAATCAGTGGAAAAAATATCCTCAGGTGAGGATTAAAAAAAGAAAATTATGCTCCTTCCAAAATTTCAGAGCTTATCATCTAGTGTCAGAGGCAGAATGCATGCATACAGAGATAAATAAGAATCCAGAATGTGCCATGACTAAACGGGATTTACCCCAGGAATGCAAGGATGGCTTAATATCTGAAAACTCAATCCATGTTAATGTACTATATTAGTGGAATAAAGAAAAAAAACCCACATGAATCATCTTAATAGATGTAGACAAGACATTTGACAAAGTCCAACACCCATCAGTGATAAAAATGAAACAATATCCACACCCAAAAGCGTACATGATGTTTATTCATAGCAGCATTATTCACAATAGCTAAAAGTTGGAAATAACCCAAAAGCCCGTCAACTGATGAATGAAACAACTGAGAAATAAGATGTTGTAAACCCACACAATGAGGAGTATTCGGTAATAAAAAGGAATGAAGTGCTGATATTTGCTACAACATGGCTGAACCTGGAAAACACTGATGCTGAGTCAGAGATGCCAGATGCGTATATTATGTAATCCCTTTTATATGAAATGTCCAGAAGAGGCAAATCCAGAGAAACAGAAAGTAGATTACTGACTGCCAGTGGCTGGGGGAGGGGGAAATGAGGAGTGACTGGGATCTTTTTAGGGTAATGAAAATGTCCCCAAAGTAGATAGTGCTGAATGGTTACATAACTCTGTGAACTTTCTAAAAAACCACGGGGTTGTTCCCTTTAAGTAGCTGCTTGTATAGTATGTGAATTATATCACAATAAAAATTTTTTTAAATGGACGATATACCTAAATACAGGAGCTAAAAACTATAAAACCCTACAAGAAGATATGAGAGAAAATATTAATAATAATAATAATTATTATTATTATTTTAATCGTCACCCACGGATATTTTCCATTGATTTTTTAAAAATATATTTTTTTATTGATTTCAGAGAGGAAGGGAGAGGGAGAAAGCGACAGAAACACCAATGATGAGAGAGAATCATTGATTGGCTGCCTCCTGCACGCCGCCCACTGGGGATCAAGCCCACAATTCGGGCATATGCCCCGACTGGGAATCGAACTGTGACCTCCTGGTTCACAGGTCGATGTTCAACTACTGAACCATGCTGGCCGGGCTCCGTTGATTTTTACAGAGAATGGAAGAGAGAGGGAAAGACGGAGAGAAATAGGGATGTGAGAGATAAAAAGTATAATCCATAAAAGAAAAAAACTGATAAATTGGATTTCTTCAAAATTGAAAATGTTTCTGCTTTGAGAGATGTTAAGAAGATGAAAAGATAAGCCATCCTCTGAAAGAAAATATTTACAAATCACATAAAGAATTTTGTATCCAGAATATCAAGAACTTTTACAACTCAATATTAAGAAGACACCGCAGTTTAAAAACGGACAAATGAGTCGAATAGACCTATCATCAAAGAAGATATAAGAATGGCTAATAAACACCTGGAAAGATGCTCGCATCAGTAGTTACTAGGGGGGTACAGTTAAAGCCACAACCACTAAAATAAAAAAGGCAAGATCAAGTGTTGGTGAGAATGCAGAGAAATTGTGACTCTTGCGTATGGCTGATGGGAATGTGAAATGGCACAGCCACTTCGGAAAAAGAGTCTGGCAGTTTCTTAGGAAGCTAAACATCAATGTATCTTATGGTCCAGCAATTCCACTCCTATGAACCTATCAAAAGAAATGAAGACGCACATTCATGCAAAGACACGTATGCAGATAGATGTTCATAGCAGCATTGCTGCTGACGGTCAGAAAACTGGAGACCACCCAGGTGCCCGCGGGCTGTGAAGGCGTTAACAAAACCAGGTGTATTTGTACAGTGAAATACCAGTGAGCACTTTAGAAGGATGGACTTCGCATGCTACGCAACATGGAGTAACCTCAAGGCCACTAGCTACGTGAAAGAAGCCAAGGGTAGGGCTGTGGGTGGTGGGAGGCCATCACAGCAAATGCCTAGCAATGGCAAGTTTGCAGAGAGAGAAAGCATCGGTCCGAGGCCAGATGGCAGCGGGAGTTGGTTGTAATGAGGGAACGATCTCGGGGTGATGCGAAATGTTTGCAACTGGGTCGTGGTGAGAGTGACCAGTGTCATTGAATTGTACAATAGGTAGATTTTATGCTGTGTGTGTTATTCCTCAGTAAAGCAGATTAAAGACACCGTACAGAGGGCGCTGGCGGGGTGGCTCCGTTGGTTGGGCTTCATCCCATGCACCACAAGGTTGCACTCACCTCGATGTCTCTCTCTCTCCCCCTCTCTCTCTCCCTCTGTAATAGCTTAATAAGGTAAACTCCAAAAACAGATCCTGCCTTCTAAGAGGAGTTCTGGTGCCAGCTCTTAAGATAAAATGTTCTTTAATTCCATCTCCTTCCGGAAGAAAAGGGTATTCATTGAGTTTCAGGCGAAGACGGGGTGGCCAGACGGAAAGGTAGGGCAGGTGGTTAAAGATCCGGCCTGAAACGCTAACGAAAGATGAGAGACAACGGTTTGGGAGTCGCGTGTAAGGAAGGAGAAGGCAACAGGTACGAACTGCCCACAGGGTCTGGCCAGCTGCATAGGCGTCCATCCCGACAATAATCCTTTTTTGAAAGAGGTTTTATTATCTCTGTTTTCCCAATAAAGACACCAAAGCTCAGCAGTGTTAAATACTTGGTTCTAGGTCACGCGGCTGGAGGACCGAAATATCAACGTCGGACCCGGCTCTGGTCCAAGTCAAGGCCTTTGCTGTGATTCTGTGAGGGAAGGACCGAGGGAGAGGGAGGGACAGCAGGAGGGAGAATGGAAGGGTGGAGGGAGGATTGAGCTCTTAGAGCCGCGACCCTGTTTGTGGCCTGGGCAAGAAGTTAGCCAGGGAGAGGCAGGAGGAGGAAGCCAAGGAACGGAGAGCCTCAGGAACACGAGTGGACGTCTTCCGAGAGTTCCTGAGGTGCGTGAGGTGTGGGGAAAGGCTGTCGGTCCCGGGAACAGTTTCGGTGGAGTGGTGGGGACCATTGTAAAGGTTTGAGGAGCCCTGACCGGTTTGGCTAGTGGATGGAGTGACGGCCTGCGGACTGGAGGGTCCCAGGTTCGATTCCGGTCAAGGGCATGTACCTTGGTTGCAGGCACATCCCCAGTAGGGGGTGTGCAGGAGGCGGCTGATCGATGTTTCTCTCTCATCGATGTTTCTAACTCTCTATTCCTCTCCCTTCCTCTCTGTAGAATATCAGTAGACTATATTAAAAAAAAAATTTGAGGAGTTACAGGATGTGGGATGGAAGCAGACAGAGGAGGATGGACGGACGGATGGATGGACGGACAGACGGATGGATGGATGGATGGGGAAGAGGGTGGACATTAAGGCATGGGAGATGGAGTTTTTATTTTTTAGAATTTTTATGGGTTTATTTAAGCCAAACTAACAAAATATGCCAGGGAGCAGGATCTCAAATGCTCCCTGGAATTTTGTTTTAAATATATTTTTATTGATTTCAGAGAGGAAGGGAGAGGGAGAGAGAGACAGAAACTTCTGTGATTGGCTGCCTCCTGCACGCCCCACACTAGGGATCGAGCTCACAACCCGGCATGTGCCTTTGACCAGGAATCAAGCTGTGACCTCCTGGTTCATAGGTCGATGTTCAACCACTGAGCCACGCCAGCTGGGTTGGAATTGTTTTTTGTATTTGTTTTTAAGTGGGGAGAGAGCATCCTATATAATAAAAGCCCAATATGCTAAGTGTCCGGTCGTCGGGTGACTGGTCGACTGTTCAACCAATCAAAGTATAATATGCTAATGATATGCTAAGGCCACTCAGCTGCTCGCTGTGACGTGCACTGGCCACCAGGGGCAGAGTCAACTGGTCGACCAGTCGCTATGACATACACTGACCACCAGGGGGCAGATGCTCTGACCAGTAGGTTAGCTTGCTGCTGGGGTCCGGCCGACCGGGGACTGAGCAAGATGGGCAGGACATGCCCTGGAGCCCTCAGGCAGTCCCTCCCTGGCCCGATCGTGCACGGGTGGTGTCCCTCGGCCTGGCCTGCACCCTCTCGCAATCCGGGACCCCTCGGGGGATGTTGGAGAGCCAGTTTCAGCCCGATCCTGCAGGCCACTCCCCTCGGGAGGTGCCAGACGCAAGGCTCATGGCTGGCAAGCCTCTCCCGATGGGGACTGATTGGGCACCAGCCCATGGCAGGTGCAGCGGGGCCGGGATGAGCGGGAGTGGCAGGCAGGAGCAGCAGGCGGCATTGGTCTGCAGGTTTTGGCCCATTCCCTGCAGGCCACCCCAAGGGACCCCGCTTGTGCACAAATTCGTGCACCAGGCCTCTAGTTATTTTATAACATTTTATTATGTACTAGAGGCCTGGTGAATGAAAATTCATGCACTGGAGGGGGGGGGGGGCCCTGAGCCTGGCCTAGGTAGTTAGAACGAGAGCTCAGGGGAGGTTAACCTCGGATGGGGAGGGACACCTTGAGGCCGAGAGGATGGATGGAAACACAGTACTTGTGAGGGGCTGATGGAGGCGGGTTCTGAGGGAGCGCCACGGAGGAGGAAGACGGTAAAGGGACCAGGGTCGGGGATGGGCCTGTGGGAAGGGTTTGGACCCCGGATGTGTGCCTTGCTCTGGAAACTATTAAGGTAGCAGTTGTTAAATTATATTGTACGGGTTCAGAATAGAATAGAGCCTAGATCTAGGTATATATTGCATGATAAAAAGGGCATTTCAAATAATATTCAATAAATGGTGTTAATAAAGTTTCCTATCTGGAAAAAAAAAAGATTAAACCCTTATCCCACAAGGACATATTCCACATGTAAAAACAATCATATATATATATTTAATTTTGTCATTCAGTGGAGATCCAGTGTGATGGTTCAGAGCCCACACAGGCTCTGGAATAAAACCCTCTGGCTTCGGGGCCTGACGCTGCCTCTTACAGGCTGTGTGACCCTGGACAAATGGCTTAGACTCTCTGTGCATTTGTTTCCTTTTCTGTAAAATGAAAACATCAGTCACCCCTGCCTTAGGGCTGCTGCTGCGAGGCGCAAACGGTGCGGTACTTGCCCGCACAGTGCCGGCCGGTGCGCCCTCAATCCGAGTATCGGCACGTGCTCCGTCAGAACAGCGCGGCCAGGCCGTGAGCGCGCAGGGAACGGGCCTGGGGACATTAGGCGGAGGAGAGCAGCGTGCAGACCAGTGTATGTGACACCCCAGTTGGGTTAGAACATAAACAGAGGCGAGCAGAGAGCTCCGGGCGCAGGGGTTGTGAGCACAGGACAGCGGGAGGCCCAGACCAATGGGGGGCCTCGGAGTTACCTCTCATGGAGCTGAATTATCACTTAAAAAAAAATTTATTGGGGTTTCATTGGTTAATAGAATTACATAGGTTTGAGGGGTACAGTTCTGTAATACATCACCTGTGTATTGCGTTGTGTGGTCACCACCCCAAGTCAAGTCTCCTTCCATCACCATGTGTCCCCCCTTTACCCACTTCTACCTCCCCCTGCCCTTCCCTCTGGTCATCACCATACTGTTGTCTGTGTCTATGAATTTTTGTTTGCTTTTCTTGTTTGTTCATTTGTTGCTTCAAGTTTTATATCCTATATATGAGTGAAATCATATGACTCTTGAATTTTTCGGCCTGACTTATTTTGCTTAGCATGATATTCTCAAGATCCATCCATATTGTTGCAGATGGCAGTATTTCATCTTTTGTTAGGGCTGAGTGGTATTCCTTTGTATATGTGTACCACATCTTCTTTATCCAATCATCTATTGAAGGGATTTTTTATACTGATTGCATGTTCAACAACATTTTGGATATATTAGATATCCAAAATATTGTGATAAATAAGACATATTAATTTTGCTTGTTTATTTTTACTTTTGAAAATTGTGGCTATTAGATCATTTAAAGCCACATGTGTGTCTTGCATTTATGTTTTATTGGATAGCACGGGCCTGAGGAAAAGTACTGGTGTCATTTTCTTCCCTGATAAAGAATTTGACTTTTTGCCCTGACCGGTTTGGCTCAGCGGATAGAGCTTCGGCCTTCGGACTCAAGGGTCCCAGGTTCGATTCCGGTCAAGGGCATGTATCTTGGTTGCGGGCACATCCCCAGTGGGGAGTGTGCAGGGGGCAGCTCATCGGCGTTTCTCTCTCATCGATGTTTCTAACTCTCTGACCCTCTCCCTTCCTCTCTGTGGAAAATCAATAAAATATATGTTTGGAAAAAAAAAAAGAATTTGACTTTTTACCTGGATGCCTTTTTTGCTTTAATACTTTTAAAAACATTTATTTCTTTTTTATTTTTGTATCAGTTTTGAGAGAGAGAGAGAGCTTTGCTTTAATACTTTTAAAAACATTTTTTTTTATTTTTGTATCAGTTTTGAGAGAGAGAGAGAGAGAGAGAGAGAGAGAGAAACTGATCCATTGCCTCCCGCAATGTGCCCCGACCAGGGATGGCACCCGTAACCTGAGTATGTGCCCTGACCGGGAATCGAACCTGCCACCTTTCGCCATATAGGAGGACGCCCAACTACCTGAGCGCTCCCGCCGGGCACTGGGGCAAGTTCCTAGAGGGGTCCATCCCCAAGAAAGGAGAAAGCCGAATGTTGATGAATTTCTTTTTTCCTTTTGGCTGGTGGGTATTCTTTGAATACCAGGAGAGATCAGCTTTGTAACGCGGTGTGGACTCTTCTACTGAAATGAAAAATTCTCTTTTCATCTGTGAATTATCGACCCTCATTGTGGTCTTTGTCTATTTGGGCTCTTGATTTTAGATGCAAAGCAAAACTACAGTTAGCTCTACGCTATGTTCTTGATCATTTCTTTTCTTTTAATATTATCCCCGAAGTGGGGGGGCATTTCCAATAGAACCCTGGCACCTTCTCTAAGCCCCGCCCCCGCCCCCAGGCCATTGGTGCTCTGCTCTTGCTAGGAGCCTGTAAGCTGATGATCTGTGCGTGTCCCCGTCCCCATCCCTCACCTGACCGCTCCCAGGTCCTGGCAAATCGGCGTGTCCCACGCTGAACTCAGCCTGCTTCCCACCATTCCTTATTCATGGTTTGGGCAAGCCACCCATCATCGTAAACTCTTCACTTTTCTAAGTTCACCTCATGTATAATAAATATATAATTTCTCCATAAATACGTAACGTATAGAAAATATATTTCACTAAGGGTCAGCTTTAAATGGCTTGATGATTTGAGATGGCTGCTTTTACTCGAGGCACCTCCCCTCTCTATAAATTATGCACTTGGAAAATAGGGCCTGTAAGTGCTGGCCATCAATAATTGATCATCAAGCCTTCCTAAATGATGGCTTGCCCAGTGGCATCCCGGCAGATGGCTGCTCTCTGTGGCTTTACGTTTGGATGGGGAACTGTCTAGCGTTTGCTTTGATTCGGGCTGCGATGGCTCTCGAAGAATCTTTCCTTGTTTGTTGTTTAATGAAAGAATCACCTGGCCTGGCCGGTGTGGCTCAGTGGTTGAGCGTCAGCCTGCGACCCAGGAGGTCACTGCTTGATTCCCAGTCGGGGCACATGCCTGGGTTGCGGGCTCGATCCCCAGTAGGGGGCGTGCAGGAGGCAGCTGATGGATGATTCTCTCTCATCATTGATGTTTCTATCTCTCTCTCCCTCTCCCTTCTTCTCTGAAATCAATAAAAACATATATTTTTTTAAAAAAAGATTCCAAAATGCATGGATGACAGAGAATAACCACCTCGAGTTTAGGGGGGAAAATCAGGAACAAACTGCACACACGTGTTCACTGATGGGCGTCACGGGGCCTCCTGGTGTTGGGCTGAGGGCAGTGGAGACGGGCCCCGGGGCCATCCGGTCAGGATGCTGAAAGGAGAGCGGTGATCTGTGCTGTGTTTGGTGGCGTGGCTTCTCGCTGCTACGGTTTTGCTTCTCTACTTGGTGCCGTGGTCTCGAGTCGAGAGGAGGACGCTGTCCTGGCCGTGGCAGTGGCTCGGGTGATGGTGGGGGGCCCACGTCTCCCCCGATCGGCGCCTGCCCCGCCCAGTCGGCCGGGTGTCATTGGCTCTCGTGTCTCCCTCTCCAGGAAGCTACTTTGCCAGCCACTTCATCATGGGAGGAGAGAAGTTCGACTCGGCCCACCCCGAAGGCTACCTGTTTGGAGAGAACAGCGACCTGAACTTCCTGGGGAACAGGCCCGTGGCGGTATGGCTCACCGTGTGCTGGGCGTGGGGGTGAGGCCGCTCCCTGCCGGGCCGGTCCCGTGTCTGTGGCTTGGTCTGAGTTGAGGGGGTCCTGGGAGGCAGGTGGGGGTCCCGGGAGGCAGGCGGGGGTCCTGGGAGGCAGGTGGGGTCCTGGGAGGCAGGCGGGGTCCCGGGAGGCAGGTGGGGGGTCCCGGGAGGCAGGTGGGGGGTCCCGGGAGGCAGGTGGGGGGTCCCGGGAGGCAGGTGGGGGGTCCCGGGAGGCAGGTGGGGGGTCCCGGGAGGCAGGTGGGGGGTCCCGGGAGGCAGGTGGGGGGTCCCGGGAGGCAGGTGGGGGGTCCCGGGAGGCAGGTGGGGGGTCCCGGGAGGCAGGTGGGGGGTCCCGGGAGGCAGGTGGGGGGTCCCGGGAGGCAGGTGGGGGGTCCCGGGAGGCAGGTGGGGGGTCCCGGGAGGCAGGTGGGGGGTCCCGGGAGGCAGGTGGGGGGTCCCGGGAGGCAGGTGGGGGGTCCCGGGAGGCAGGTGGGGGGTCCCGGGAGGCAGGTGGGGGGTCCCGGGAGGCAGGTGGGGGGTCCCGGGAGGCAGGTGGGGGGTCCCGGGAGGCAGGTGGGGGGTCCCGGGAGGCAGGTGGGGGGTCCCGGGAGGCAGGTGGGGGGTCCCGGGAGGCAGGTGGGGGGTCCCGGGAGGCAGGTGGGGGGTCCCGGGAGGCAGGTGGGGGGTCCCGGGAGGCAGGTGGGGGGTCCCGGGAGGCAGGTGGGGGGTCCCGGGAGGCAGGTGGGGGGTCCCGGGAGGCAGGTGGGGGGTCCCGGGAGGCAGGTGGGGGGTCCCGGGAGGCAGGTGGGGGGTCCCGGGAGGCAGGTGGGGGGTCCCGGGAGGCAGGTGGGGGGTCCCGGGAGGCAGGTGGGGGGTCCCGGGAGGCAGGTGGGGGGTCCCGGGAGGCAGGTGGGGGGTCCCGGGAGGCAGGTGGGGGGTCCCGGGAGGCAGGCGGGGGTCCCGGGAGGCAGAGGGCGCCTCCTCTGGCGGAGCTGGGTCGCTGGCACTAGGATCTGAGCCGTCCCAAGGCCACGGGCGTCTGCCCGAGGGTGAGACGGCTCCCAGAAGCCAGGTCTCCGCGGGGTTCAGACTTGGCCTCGGTGCGGCTCCGCCGACAGCCCTGGCCCAGCGCCAGCTCGGGCTCCTGCCTGTCCTTCCCTCTTCAGCGCGCTTGTCACCATAGAAACGTTTACTGCCCCGTCTCGCCCCGTGTATCACCTGCCTGCCCTTACAGCGGTTCTCAACCCTCCTAACGCTGCGACCCTTTAATACAGTTCCTCGTGTTGTGGTGACCCCCAATGTCATTGTTACAAACCGAACATCATTGAAGCATAGTGATTAATCACAAAAACAATATGTAATTATATATGTGTTTTCCAATGGTCTTAGGCGACCCCTGTGAAAGGGTCGTTTGACCCCCAAAGGGGCCGCGACCCACAGGTTGAGAACCGCTGCTTTAGGAGGTGAGTCTGTGGGGCCAGGACTACCCTCACGGTCGTTTCGCGGCACCAGAACGAAGCCTGCGCGTAGTGATAGCCCCCAACACACGTTTCGTGAATGAATGACGGAGACAGTGCCCTCAGGGTCCGGGTTGACGTGAGGCTCCGTCTGTCTCAGTCCCTTCGGCTCATCTGTCATTGTCTGGAGGGCTCCCTGCACCCAGCAGGAGGCTTTGGAATAGCAGCTGCCGTGGGCTGCGGAAGGTCCTGGACTCCGGACATTATTTCTATCTTCATAAAGGCCCACCCGTCAGTGCGTAGCGATAGCCCCTAACACACGTTTCGTGAATGAATGACGGAGACGGTGCCCTCGGGGTCCGAGTTGACGTGAGGCTCCGTCTGTCTCAGTCCCTTTGGCTCATCCCATCATTGTCTAGACCAGTGATGGCGAACCTTTTGAGCTCGGCGTGTCAGCATTTTGAAAAACCCTAACTTAACTCTGGTGCCGTGTCACATATAGAAATTTTTTGATATTTGCAACCATAGTAAAACAAAGACTTATATTTTTGATATTTATTTTATATATTTAAATGCCATTTAACAAAGAAAAATCAACCAAAAAAAATGAGTTCGCGTGTCACCTCTGACAAGCGTGTCATAGGTTCGCCATCACTGCCTTAGACAGTGGTTCTCAACCTTCTGGCCCTTTAAATACAGTTTCTCATGTTGTGACTCAACCATAAAATTATTTTCGTTGCTACTTCATAACTGTAATGTTGCTACTGTTATGAATCGTAATGTAAATATCTGATATGCAGGATGGTCTTAGGCGACCCCTGTGAAAGGGTCGTTCAACCGCCAAAGGGGTCGCGACCCACAGGTTGAGAACCGCTGATAGGCAGATTTATGAATGGAGAGGTATTCAGTAAGACGAGGGTCACGTAGGGCCTTATCGTTTTCTTAATCAGATGACATGGCCTTTTGTTGTATCTGACTCTTTTTTCATGAAACAAGCTAGTTAGAAAGAAACCGTATTTATAGAAAGAATGGTGCCCATGCAAGCTGGGGACTCCCAAAAGGGCCACCCAGTCTCGGAGGGGCCGGGCCCAGGTCCTGAGAGTGAAGGTAGGAAACCATGGGCTCCCCAGCAGAGTCCTTTTTATTTTTCACGAAGATTAATCTGGTGATGGTCCTCCATCTTGAGCTGTAACTAAAAAACATTTTTGTTGGTGGCGGCTCTATTTCCTTCCTTTTTATCTGGGGTTGACCCTTCTTACAATCCTTTGGCCAGCAGTGGCTCAGCGGTATTTTCAAAATACCAAGTCCTGCTTGGCCACTGCGGCTTGGTGGTTGAGCGTCAAACCAGGAACCAAGAGGTCACCGGTTCGATTCCCGGTCAGGGCACCTGCCTGGGTTTTGGGCTCGATCCCCTGTTGGGTGTTTGCCTCTCTCTCACTGATGTTTCTATCTCTCTCTCCCTCTCCCTTCCTCTCTCTCTAAAAATCAATAAAACATTAAAAAAAAAACACCAACTCCTCTGGCTTCAAGTTAAGTTCTGCCGGCGAAGCCTATTCGGACGGACGGACGGACGTCCGCTCTGCGTTTGCTGCGGCTGCTCAGCCGGTCGGGTCGAGGAGAGAGCGCTCTCTGTTCTGGCTGCGCAGGGACGGCGTTTCCTATGGGCGTGCCCTGCGCATCCCTGTCTCCCTTCCTTCTTGCTTCTCTCTGGTGTCAGAACAGTTTTTGTTGGTTGGTTGGTTTTTTTACATTTTTGACCTTTTTGGGGGCATCCAGATGATTTTACAGCAAGTCAGTGCTCGGTTGGTTCGGGTTGGGGCTTGCGCTGGCTGACAACTTCCCCCGAGTTCCCGGCTGAGCCTCCACCTCTCCGTGAGCCTGCGGGTGACTGGCGAGGGGCCTTGACCTTAAGTCCGAGTCTTCTTCCCCACGGAGCACCCGCGTGGGCCTCTCCGCGGTGGTTCTCATGTAGCAATCATTACATGTGCCTCACGGTGTGCGGAGCAAGTGTTTTTCTCAAAAGACATCAAAGTTTTACATGAGGAAAGCAAGTCAGAAACTCGCTGTTGCCAAATAGTCAGCAGGATGTAAAGTGCAGCTCAGGGAATAGAGTCGATAATGTTATAATAACCTCCTGGCAGCGGGCCTCCGTGGTTGAGCATCGGCCTGTGAGCCAGAAGGTCACGGTTCGATTCTGGGTCAGGGCACAGGCCCGGGTTGTGGGCTCCATCCCCAATAGGGGGCGTGCAGGAGGCAGCTGATCCATGATTCGCTCTCGTCATTGATCTTTCTATCTCTCCCTTCCTCTCTGAAATCAGTTTTGAAAAATGTAATAACTATGCCAGGTGGGGAAATATCGGGGCAGGGGAGGGGGAGAGGGGGGAACACTTTGTAAAGTATACGATTGTCTAGCCCAGTGGTTCTCAACCTGGGCTGCACATTAGAATCACCTGGGAATCTTTTTAAAATCCTGATTTCTGGGCCTCGTCCTCCGGAAGTTCTGTTTCTTTGTTGCTAATGTCAGGGTACATGCCCGGGTTGTGGGCTCCATCCCCAATAGGGGGCGTGCAGGAGGCAGCTGATCCATGATTCGCTCTCGTCATTGATCTTTCTATCTCTCCCTTCCTCTCTGAAATCAGTTTTGAAAAATGTAATAACTATGCCAGGTGGGGAAATATCGGGGCAGGGGAGGGGGAGAGGGGGGAACACTTTGTAAAGTATACGATTGTCTAGCCCAGTGGTTCTCAACCTGGGCTGCACATTAGAATCACCTGGGAATCTTTTTAAAATCCTGATTTCTGGGCCTCGTCCTCCGGAAGTTCTGTTTCTTTGTTGCTAATGATGTGGCCCCACCCCAGAACAAAGAAACAGAATTTCCAGAGGATGAGGCCCAGAAATCAGGATTTTAAAAAGATCCCCAGGTGATTCTCATGTGCAGCCCAGGTTGAGAACCACTGGGCTAGCCACTGTGCCGGACACCTGAAGCCGATACAGAATAATATTGAATGTCAACTGTGATGGAAAAAATTACAAAAAAGAAAGAAAACAAATCCGAGAGCTCCGTGTAGGTGGCTAGCAACGGAGTATAAGAGTGAAGGCAGCACACCTCCCCTCCCCTGTGCCAGCTAACGCTCATGGCACCCTCACTGGCTGCCAGGCCGGCGTGCTGAGCGCTTCCGACCTGCCGTCCCCACACCCTAGTGAGGAAGGTTCTCCCCTGACCGCTGAGGAGCGCGAGGCACCAGGAATCTAGACGAAGGTTCCAAAGGCCGTGAGCGCCTGCCTGGGGCCTGGAACCCGCCGTCCGGCCCCAGAGCCATTTTGCGGTCAGATCGGGTGGACCCGGGCCCCCGCCCGCATTCTGTGTGGGAGCCGAGCAGGTCATTGAGTGCCCCCGTGAGCTGTGGCGCGGCGTCTAAAAGTAGACCGCGTGGCAGCATGTTCTCCCGGAGGACTTCTCGAGCGAGTTCTCCGGGTGTGTAATTCCATCCGCCCTGAGGCCCCGGGTCGCCGGCCCTGCATCTCAGCTGGTTTAGGGGAGGAGGGAGGCCCAGTGATTGAAGGGCTGGGAGCTGAGCTCCCAAGGCCTGACTTCCACTCTCTAGTGACATATCTCCGTGTCGGCCGGGGGCGTCGGGGGGCATCCGGGGCGTGGGGTTGCCGAGGAAGGAGCACAGCCGTTTAAAGCCGCCCGGCAGCTCCAGGCGAGAGCAGCTCCCCTTTCCGGAGGGAATGAAGCCGGGCTGCAATGAATTGTTCGATCCAACGGAAAAGCCGCAGGCTCCCTGGCCTTTCCGAACGATCGTGCTGAAAGCAGTCTCATTCGCCCTCGCTGGTTTGGCTCAGTGGATAGAGTGCCGGCCCCTGGACTAAATGGTCCCGGGTTCGAGTCTGGTCAAGGGTTCATTGGTTGCTGGAGGCAATCAATCGATGTGTCTTTCTCACATGGATGTTTCTCTCTCTGTTTCTTCCACGCTCTTTTTAAAAAAGTAAAATTATAATTATTAAAAGATAAAAGGAGTAGCATTCGGAGGACCATCGCTCCGCCCGTAGTGTGTACTGTGGAGCGGTACTGAGCTGAGCGACCCCTTAGGGCAGTGATGGTGAACCTATGACACGCGTGTCAGAGGTGACACGCGAACTCATTTTTTTGGTTGATTTTTCTTTGTTAAATGGCGTTTAAATATATAAAATAAATATCAAAAATATAAGTCTTTGTTTTACTATGGTTGCAAAGATCAAAAAATTTCTATATGTGACACGGCACCAGAGTTAAGTTAGGGTTTTTCAAAATGCTGACACGCCGAGCTCAAAAGGTTCGCCATCACTGGCTTAGGAGCAACCCTGAAGGTCAAATTTACCATCAGGTCTCCAGGGGCGGGTGTAAAGCACTAGCTCAGCAAGACGGGCGGAGGGAGGCTGGGATCGGAGGGAGGCTGGGATCGGAGGGAGGCTGGGATCGGAGGGAGGCTGGGATCCAGATTTCAGGGGGAGGGGGTGCATCTCACCGCTCGCTCCCCTCTCTGCAGCCCTGGCACGTGTCGCTGGGCTCTCGGGTGACCCGGCTGTGAAGCGAGGGCGGTTCTGACCTCGGAGGCCAGTCCTGCTGGAGAAACGCCAGGCGGGAGGGCCCTGGAGCTGTTGGCTGTGCCTGCCTCCCTCCCGGGCGGGTCCTTTCTGCAGATGGCCGGCTCTAGGGGGAGAGACTCCCTGGGCTTGAGTGACTGTCCTCTGAGCTGAGCAGGGTCTGCAGGGCTCCGTGCTCCGTGGGGGGCAAAGGTCACTGTGCTCCTCCATCCCGGTCATTACAATTAAATAGGGGCCGGCCCTCCCCTGCCTGGCTGGTGGGAGAGCTGGGCTGGTTTTTTGCTTCGTGATAGGGTGGTTGCTCTTGTTCTGTTGGCAAATTGCTGCTAGAATCCAAGTTGTTCAGCGGCTTGGTGACCGTAGGGTGCTGTGGGGTGTCCACACCTCGGCGGGGATTGTTACACACGGGAGAGCGTGTCTGTACTGGGAACTGGTAGCAGCCGGAGGTAAGCCAGCTCTGTCTCCACCGAGATGCGGATGTGCCCCCACCACCCTGTTTACCGAAGAAAGCAAGGTGCCAGATAGAACGTGGGTCCGACTTCACGTCTGATAGAGGCAGCAGCGTGTGACGGCCTGTGTGTGTGTGAGCGTTTCTGCTTGTAGGCGCGTAACAGTTACAAGAGGACAGTGCACTTGACCCTGGTACGTGGTCACTCTTGGGCGCATCATCACAGTCTCCTATATGTTGTTTGACTTTTCCCCATTGAACGTGTTTTTATTTATTTTTTTATTAAATTGAAGCATTTTAAACGGAATAAGCCCTAAGGACGGGAAAGGTGGCCCCAGCCTCGCGGACGCTGTGAGAGCTGAACAGGAAGGAATAGTCACACTTTCTAAGTGGTGTCAGGCTTTACATGCAGTTCTACTGAAGGATTTAAAAATATATATATATAACACAGAGAAGGGACTGCTGCTGAGCAGAGGAAGGAAGGAGGTCTAGGGGAATAGGAAGAAGCAGGAACACGAAGGCAGTTCATAAAATAGTGGGTGTGGGTTTTCTTAGTGAGCTGCAGGAAGGGTGGGGCCCGCTGGGGGTGTGTCAGAGAGGAAGGGAGAGGGAGAGAGAGAAACATTAATGATGAGAGAGAACCATGGATTGGCTGCCTCCTGCACGCCCCCTCCTGGGGATGGAGCCCGCAACCTGGGCACGTGCCCTGACCGGGAATCGAACCGTGACCTCCTGGTTCATAGGTCATCGCTCACCCACTGAGCCTCGCCACCTGGGCCCATGAAGGATTTTTAAAGTGGCCTTTTTATTATTATACATGGCTCCCCGCCTCTAGGTGCTCCCAGAGGTGACCCCTGCTCAGCTCAATAAGGAATCTCCTCAACCTTTGTTTTCACCTTCAGGTTGGTTTTTTTTTTAATTTATGACAAAATACACGTCACAGGAAGTGTAACATCTTCACCATTTTAAGTGTTTTAAGTGTACGGTTCAGTAGTGTTAAGGACATTCACAGTGTAGTACATGGAACTTCTAGGACTCTTCATCTTGTAAAACTGAAGCTCTGCCCCCATCGAAGGCTAATTCCCCATGAATTCTCCTCCCCACCCCCGGCAGCTGCCCTTCTGCTTCCGGTCTCTGAATGTCAGAGCTTCAGGCCCTCACGTGAGTGGGATCCTGCCGTCTTTGTCTTTCTGTGTGTGGCTGTTTCACTGAGCAAAATGCCATCAAGGCTCAGTGATGTTGTAGCGTGAGTCAGAATTGCCTTCCTTTTTTTTTTTTTTAAAATTACTTTGTTGAGTTTTAGAGAGGGAGAGAGAGAGAGAGAGAAACATCGGTTTGTTGTTCCACTTATGTATGCATTCATTGGTTGGTTGTATGTGCCCTGACCAGGGATCACACCCAAAATCTTGGCCTATCAGGACAGTGCGCTAACCCACTGAGCCACCCGGCCAGGGTGAATTTCCTCCCTTTTTAAGGCTGGATGATACTCTGTTGTGTGTAGGCAACACATCTCGTTTACCCGTTCGTCCCCCCAGCGAGCACTTGGGTGGCGTCCCCCTCTTGGCTGTTGTGACTAACGCTGCTATGAACATGGGCGCTCCGTTCGGTTTTTAAGGCGCACGGGCACACCAGTATTGGGCTAAGGAAGAAGGATTATTCGGTTTTAGGAAATTATATAAATGAAGTTATTTTAGTTCTTCAACGTTGAAACTTTTTTCATTAATAAAGATGAAGAAATCATCTCAGAGGCCTTCTTCTAGCGGAAGTTGCTTTGGGCCACTTAGTGAATAAATACTGACCATGTGAACAGACTGCTGTGCAGTATAGAGCCGGCATCATAGTCACGTTTCCAAACCACCGAACTGTAGGCTTTACTCAAGAGTTAGTTTCAGCTGTTTCTTGATTCCTGAGATAACGGGGACAAGCTGGTCCCTTGCGTATGGAGAGTAGGACAGGTGTTTTTTGTTCAGTAGCTAAGAGCATAAAACGTGAGACCTCACAGTAACTGTAAAGTGAACTACAAGTTAAAGCATAAAAAGACAACTTTGAAAAGCTAGTTGGGCCCTGGCCGGGTGGCTCAGTTGGTTAGGGTGTCATCCTGATACGCCAAGGTTGTAGGTTTGATCCCTGGTCAGGGCACACATAAGAGTCAACCAACGAATGCATAAATGAGTGGAACAACAAAAATGGGTCTCTCTCCCTCCCTCCCTCCCCCTCTCTCTCTGAGATCAATGAGCAAATATAAAAATGAAGAAAAGGAAAGCCCTGGCTGGTGTGGCTCGCTTGGTTGGAGTGTTGTCCCGTACACTAGAAGGTTTCAGGTTCGATTCCTGGTCGGCTCACGTACCCAGGCTGTGGTTCGATCCTAGTTGAGGCACGTGCAGGAGGCAACCGATCAATGTTTCTCTCTCTTTTTTATATATTGTTACTGATTTCAAAGAGGGAAGGAGAGTTGGAAATATCAATGATGAGAGAATCATTGATTGGTTGCCTCCTGCACTGGGGATCGAGCTTGAAACCAGGGCATGTGCCCTTGACCGGGAATCGAACCGTGTTGAAACCAGGAATCGGGAATCGAACCATGACCTCCTGGTTCATAGTTGGATGCTCAACCACTGAGCCACACCGGCTGGGCTCTCTCTTTTTTTTTAATGCAAAAAAGCATCAACCGAGTTTGCTCCTTTTCTTCCGCTGCAGGTGCCGCGTGGGCTGAGGTCTGCGAGTGGGTGTGTCTGTCGGATCCTCCGCTTTGCTCTGAGGTGGGAGACAGGGAGCGTGGCTGTATCTGTCTGGCGTGTAGACTTCAGGGTGTAATTTTATGGATGAAAGTGATAGAAAGGGGGTGCAACGTAACCTGAAATTATGAGGAAGGAAGAAGTCTCTGGAGGAAGCCTGGCTGGAGACGAATGAGCAGCGGGAGAGCAGTTCTCAGCAGCTACTAACCTAGCGGGTTCCTGCCCGGTATGAGAATTTCCACACCAATTCGGATGGTAAAACTGCCCTGGGGGAGAAGGAAGAGGAGGAGGAGGGGGGAGGGGAGGGGGAGAAGGAGGAGGAGGAGGAGGAGATGCCCTAGAATTCA
>NW_005371349.1:1878133-1880553 GCF_000412655.1 Myotis brandtii
ACCCCCGCCCAGTCCGCCTCCTTGGGCACCTCTGGGACGGGCTGGATGAGGTCGGAAGCACACCTGAGCCGGGGTGTTTATGAAGCCCTTGGGTGGAGAGCGCTGTGGGGGACACGCTGTGCTATATTTCCGCGTGGGGCACACGCCCAGTGAGAATGAGCACGTGATTTGGGCGCAGTGGCTTCAGCCTGGTCCTCGGGAAGCCTCGGGGGGAAGCCTCGGGGTACAGTGTGTACCCGAGTCCGGGCCGGCCTGCGGTGCGCCCCTCAGTGAGTCACCGGCTGTCTCGGCCTGCGGCGGGCGGTGGAGGAACAGGTGGCTCTGGTTCCTCATTCCCGGGAAGGAGCGGGGACGACCCTGTCTGTCTGCGGCCGGGGGATGGGAGCACAGACCTGGCGGGGAGGGGGCGGGGCGCCCACACATCACTGCGCACCCCGTTCGCACTCCCGCCTTTGCTTGTTAATCGAACAGTGTATCTCGGGGATCATTCTAGTGTTAGGAGTTGCATGGTGGGTAGAATTCTTTAAAGAAGATAATATCATCACGGATGATGATCATATCACAGCTGATAGCCTGTATTTGTATGGCCCTGTGTGATGGTGAAAATACTTTTTATTTGATCTTAATCACGAGATAGACAGGGCGGCCAGTTCCGTTGCACAGATAAGGAGGCTGATGCCCGGGTCTCGTATCAGCAAGTGTGAGAACTGAGGTGAGACTCGGGTCTCCCCGCTCCCGTGGCCTCTGCTCGTTTTTGCTAAGTCATCTCATTTCCATTCTCCCGTCTGCACACGGTTCTCTGGCAGGACCAGCGGGTCTTAGCTCCTAAACTTCATCACGATGGCTCCACAAACCCCTTCATGAAACAGCCCGCGGCAGCCCGGCCGGTGTGGCTCAGTGGTTGAGCGTCGACCTAAGGACCAGGAGGTCACGGTTCGATTCCCGCTCAGGGCACAAGCCCGGGTTGTGGGCTCGATCCCCAGTGTGGGACGTGCAGGAGGCAGCCAATCATCCTTGATGTCTCTCTGTCTTCCTCTCCCTTTTCTCTGAAATCAGTAAAAAAAATTTTTTTTAAAAAAAGCTCAGGGCGCCCTAGCTGGTCTGGCTCAGTGGATAGAGCGTCGACCTGCGGACTCAAGGGTCCCAGGTTCGATTCCGGTCAAGGGCACCTGCCCAGGTTGTGGGCTCGATCCCCAGTGGGGAGCATGCAGGAGGCAGCCAATCAATGATTCTCTCTCATCATTGATGTTACTCTCTCTCTCTCCCTCTTCCTTCCTCCCTGAAATTAATAAAAATATATTTGAAAAAAGAAAAGATTGCTCTATCCTTTAAAAAAAAAAAAGCTCAGGGCAATCTGTTTAGTTTGTCAGTTATTTTGTGAGCATGGATTGTGGCAGCCGGTCATTTAGCCTGAGGGACAAATGTTCATAATTCGGGGAGTCGCCACAGGCACGTGCTGTCCTCCTCCGAGGGCCGTGCCCGTCCGTTCCTGCCGCACAGGCCCGCTCTGTCCTCATCGCTCTGGGTCATACGAACACGCTCTCGTGTGGATTCGCCCTCAAACTCGGTCTCGAGGGAAGATCAGACCCCCCCCCCCCCACACGCAGGGAGGAGAGAGAGGAGGGCCTTCGTGACCTCAGTGCCGCGGACTCGGAAAAGGCCGCTCCACGCGGGACCTCCCGGCGCGGTGGGCGCTGTGTCTTCACACACCGGGGCGCAGGCAACTCTGGTGCTCGGCAGTGAGACCGAAGCACGTGTTGCAGGAATTTCCTAGAAATTTCTCTGAAGCGCCCCGAGACCCGGGTACACACTCTCACCCCTGTTTCCTGTGGTTCGCCCGGCTTACGGGAAACTGTACTTACTGGTGCCGCGTTTCAGAGAAAAACCTGGGTCGCTGGTTGAGCTTTTAAAGAGATAAGAACCTGGGTCGCTGGTTGAGCTTTTAAAGAGATAAGGCAGAGTGGCCCTAACGCTGTGAAACTGTTCTGCCAACGTCTCTAAAGCAGAGTCCCGGGCCCACTGGCTTGACAGCTGGGCCCATGTGAGTGGCATCCACAAGCAGCCCCGATTATTACAGAACTTAATCAGACGGAGGCCTCCGCTTCAGAAGGAGCCCCGAGAAGTGCGCTGCGCAGGCCAGGCGCTGTAGTTACAGAACAGAATGCCGTCCCCAGCCGCCGTCTCCATTTATTACAACTTCAAACGTTCTCGGCCGGGTGCGGCTCAGTGGTTGAGCGTCGACCTGGGAACCAGGAGGTCAGGGTTCGATTCCCGGTCAGGGCACAGGCCCGGGTTGCAGGCTCGATCCCCAGTGTGGGGCGTGCAGGAGGCAGCCGATCCATGATTCTCTCTCATCATTGATGTTTCTATCTATTTCTCTCTCCTTCTCCCTTCCTCTCTGAAATCAATAAAAATATATA
>NW_005371349.1:1880829-1886535 GCF_000412655.1 Myotis brandtii
TGCCCACAGGGGGCGCGAGAGGGCTGCCGGCGGGAGGTGAGGGCCAGCGTCGGGCCTGTAGGATCTGAGAACGAGGGGGCTGGCTCTTTCCCCTGGTCACTCTGTCAGCTCCGTGTCCCCTTCGGGTGTTTTTGTCCTTCGGCGCCTGTTTAACCGGCTCCTTCTATGAAATTCTCTCCCTGAAAACCGCTGGTGTGGTTTCCGTTTTCCCGGCTGGACCCCGATTCAGGCAGCCTTTCCTCTCACAAGCGGCGAGGTCGCTGGTACTTGGCCTGTTTGACGGGTGAGGAATGGAGACTTGCTCCCGTGCAGTGATTTAGCCTGAAGTCACCCAGAGCGGAGACCCACGCCTCCACCTCGAGCTCCTCTGCTCCTCCGCATTGCGGTTCATCTCAGCGTGGCTCTTGCCGGACTTTTTTTTTTCCCCCCAGAGAGGAAGGGAGAGGGAGAGAGAGAGAAACATCAATGATGAGGGAGAATCATGGATCAGCTGCCTTCTGCACACCCCACACTGGGGATGGAGCCCACAACCTGGCCATGTGCCCTGACCCGGAATCGAACCGTGACCTCCTGGTGCATAGGTCGATGCTCAGCCACTGAGCCGGGCAGAACTTATTTTTTCAAATGTCATTGTCTGCTTCCGGACGGCTGCAGAGGTAGAGAATGCCCGTGGACCGCTCGCTCACCCGGGCACCTTGCATGGCACGGTCCTGGGTCCGCCCTGAATGCTCGCACAGGTGCGTTCCTGCCATAAAGCTGCGGCGTTCTTAGGGCTGCACCCCTAGAGGTCCAGGCTCCTCCCAGGACCCCGCAGTGCCTTCGGTTGTCACGGCTCCTCCAGTCTGTGACCGTTTCCCGGGTTTTTGTGACTTTTCGTGACCTTGACAATCTGGGCTGAGCTTGCGGTGAGCTAGTCTGTGGAACTCGCCCGCCGTTGGGGTTTCGGGTGTTCCCTCGTGGTCAGAGCGGGTGATGGATTTGGGGGAAGAAACCAGAGGCAAATGACCTCCCTAAGGTACAGCATCGCTCGTGCCGTCTTCCTGGGGATGGCGACCTTGAGCACGTGGGCGGGCGGTGTCGGTCAGGTTTGCCCCTGCAGGCCTCTCCTTTCCCATAATTTATTCGTTAGACTCAGCCAGGCACTGAATCCTCTTGTTGAACTTGGGCCTCGTGCCTGACTTGCGGGGCTGTGGTTTCTCGGCAAGTTATTAACTAGGATCTTTGTAGCGTGGCCAGGCTAAGACCGCAGACCCAGGAGCCGGCCGGCGCGGCTGGGAGGTAGGGCCGTGCGGTGCCTCTTGGGGAATCGCCACCCGCTGCACCGTCTTTGCTTCGTGCTGTGTTCAGACTTGGCACTTGGCTGTTTTGAGTCTCGGAAAGCAGGTGGTTAACGCTCAGACACCCTGTTCGTTCGGGATGAGCTGGGGTCACCTCTGACAAGCCCTGGAAGGTGGCCGGAGCTTGGCCAGGGTAGCTCAGTGGGTTGAGCATCATCTCATGCACCAAGGGGTCACCGGTGTGATTCCCGGTCAGGGCACATGCCTAGATTGTGGGCTTGATCACTAGTAGGGGGTGTGTAGGAGGCAGCCAATCGATGTTTCTCTCTCATCAGTGTTTCTCTCTCCCTCTCTCTTTCTCTTTCCCTTTCCCTCCCCTCCCACTCTCTCTCTAAAAAAAAAAATCAATAAAAACAAGATGACCTGAAGCCCAGGCTCTTGGTAGCGGGCAGGCGATCAGTAACAGGAGGAAGAGCCGTTCAGAGGCCACTGCAGGGAAATGGGCCGAGAGGCGTGGAGGGGGCGGAGAGCTCAGGTAGGAGGCAGGGAAGGGACAGGGGTGGGACACGGGACGAGAGCGCCCCAGTGACATAACTCAGCCTTGGAGCTGGACACTGACCATGACATCCTGTGGGTATTTGTGTTCTGTCCCTGAGATTCACCGTCTAGAATACAATAGCCCTACTATGCTTCTTTGGGGGGAAATGTACACTATTTTTAAATGCATATTTTGACTGATACGGGGCTTGCCTCTCTGGGCATATTCTTTGCACACAGCGTCAGGCGTCTGAAAATCTCTTACAAGCGGATTCCTGTTTGGGAGCTGGGTGATGCGTCTCCTGACCAGTTGCAGCCCAGAAGCCGGGCGTCTAGAATGGGGTGCTTGTCTGAAAGGGGTGGCGTCTCTGGCCGTTAGTCATTATTTACCAACTCGCCGGGCGGAAAAGATGACTGGTCTGCCGCGCGGAGAGCACTGTGTCCCTCTGGGCGCTGCTCGAAATGAGCGGGTGTTGGGCAACATCCTTTGTATCTGAACACAGCGCTCAGCTCGCTCGGGGAGGGGCCTTTGTTGTGTTGTGCAAGCACAGCACGGGGGGGGGGGGGGGGGGGGGGGAGTGTTGTTGTCCCGATGGGAGGGGTCCCCATCTTGGCGAGGGCTTCCTGTCCGTGAGGAAACCGGAAGTCGTGTACGTTTCATTTGTCATCAAAACAGTACCCAGAGTCTAGACCAGTGGTTCTCAACCTTCTGGCCCTTTAAATACAGTTCCTCGTGTTGTGGCCCAACCATAAAATTATTTTCGTTGCTACTTCATAACTGTCATGTTGCTACTGTTATGAATCGTCATGTAAACATCTGATATGCAGGATGGTCTTAGGCGACCCCTGTGAAAGGGTCGTTTGACCGCCAAAGGGGTCGCGACCCACAGGTTGAGAACCGCTGGTCTAGTGGGTGCATTTGACGTCAGAGTGGCGCCGAACGGGCTGCCTGCAGGTCACGGTGCCCCAATGGGAGCCAAGACCCGACCCGTAAGACTGGGGAGACCGAGGGTCTTCCACGGCGGTTGCCAGAGATCTGGGTGGTTTTATGACGGCGCTTCACCCTCCAATGGAGTGTTCACTCTTCCCTTATCCCTTGTTAAGGTGAACAGGGAGAATCGAGCCATTGGGCTACTCGTACTGGGGTTTAAGTATTTTGGAGCCCAGCTCGGTGGTTGAGCATCGACCTAGGAACCAGGAGGTTCCTGTCAGGGCACATGCCTGTTTGTGGGCTTGATCCCTAGTGTGAGGTGTACAGGAGGCAGTCAATTGATGATTCTCTCGCATCGTTGATGTTTCTGTCTCTCCTTCTCCATTCCTCTCTGAAATCAATTTTTAAAAAAAAGAAGAAACAGGAAAAAGTCTTTAAATAAATCAATACATACATACGTAAATACATAGATAGATAGGTGGATGAATGGATGGATGGATGGATGGATGGATGTTTTGGGAAGGTCAGCCTTCGCTGTGCGGTCAGAGCCATGACACCGGCCCTGTGTCCTGCCAGGACACCCAGCAGAGGCGTCACAGGCTCTAAAGGGGCCGCCGTCTCGGATCTCTGGGAACCAGACCTGGGCCCAGAGCATCTTCGTGCTGAGGTCACCCAGCGACACCCTCTTGGGGTCCCCTTCCCGCCTCTGGTTGGGGAATGGGGTGTCTAGTCAGCTTTGTGATCACCTTTCTGCTGTGGCGGTGAACTCCCGGGAGGACTGGATGGAAACTTAGCGAAAGGGGGTTTTTCTGCTGTAAATAGAGCCCTTTGACGTGCTGGCCCACCGCAGGCGCAACGCCGCCTGCCTCCGGCAGCAGCTGGTTAAACAGGCAGATTTGCATTCATTTTGCGGCATCCAAGCAGAGACGACACTGCTCTCCCCCGACGCTGATCTAAGAAAACGCTCCAAGGCAGCGCGAGTCTAAAAATACCCACTGCTGAGTCGTGGACACACTACACTTCTGAGAAGAGAGGAAGTAGAGAAAGCGGAGAAAACAGCCAGGCATCAAATAGAAGGAACTGAAATTTAAATATAAAAGCCCTAAGACCTGCCAATAAAAGGGTGTATGTAGGGCTGTAAATGAGTTATTCACATGACTCCAGATGTTGGTCGCCATAGTAACTATCATTTGATTCTTTGCCACAAATAGTACACGCCTGCTAGCCTACCAAATGAGCACTTTTCTGCTTTAATTATAAATTGCCTAAAATAATTTTCTTTTTCTTTGGAATCAGATTTTTGGCATTTGGGGCTTCCTGTTTTCTAAGTAAAGACTGTATTTGTACAGCCCTGGCTGGTGTGGCTCAGTGGTTGGAGCATCGGCCTGCACACCGAAGGGTCTAGGGCAGTGGTTCTCAACCTTCCTAATGCCGCGACCCTTTAATACAGTTCCTCATGTTGTGGTGACCCCCAACCACAAAATTATTTTCGTTGCTACTTCATAACTGTCATGTTGCTACTGTTATGAATCGTCATGTAAATATCTCATATGCAGGATGTATTTTCATTGTTACAACTTTAACATAATTAAAGCATAGTGATTAATCACAAAAACAATATGTAATTATAGATGTGTTTTCCGATGGTCTTAGGCGACCCCTGTGAAAGGGTCGTTCGACCCTCAAAGGGGTCACAACCCACAGGTTGAGAACCGCTGGTCTAGGGTTTGCTCCCCGGTCAAGGGCAGACACCTGGGTTGCAGGCTCGATCCCTGGCTCCGGCCAGGGCACATGCAGGAAGCAGCCAGTACTTGTGTCTCTGCCTCTCCCTCTCCCTCCCTCCCTTCTGCCTTCTCTAAAATCAGTGGGAAAATATCCTCAATGAGGATTAACCAAAAAAAAGAAAAATAAGAAGATGAGGGAGGCCACAGGATGGGCACCGGCTTGAAGGTGCTCCCAGAGCCACATCGGGCATACGCTGCACGCGATCGGGCCTGAGACGAAGAGCAATGTTAGCAAATCATGTCCTTTTCAAAAGGCTTTTTATTTATTTTTATGAATGGGTTATGTCCTTTTTAGAGGCTCCTGGGAATTGCCCAGTAATTTACCACTGAAACAAGGTATCCTTCCATTTCATATGAATTGTGACCACATTTTCTACAGCAAAAATGTGAATGCATTTGTAGGGGTAGTTGAAATTAGAATGGCTTAAAAAATATCTAGGATATATGGTTGATATGCTAGTGTACATACATATTGTACGCACACACACACACACACACACACACACAGTAGCAGTTCCACATTTGGTCACCAGGGGGCACTTTGCCGACGTGAGGCCAACGTGAAAGAAAGGAAACTGATGAACACCGGGGTTAAAGGTCAAAGGGAAACCGGCTCAGAATTACTCAGAGTCTTGACTGGCAACCCCCGGGGGAGCCCCTTTGAATGAGCTCATCTGGCTGAACCCACGCGGTATATGCTCCCGTCCTGGGCCTGAGGCCTGTGGGATTTAAATCACTCTGAGATGTGGGCTCATTTCAGCACAGACACTGCAGGCCCGTCGGGAGGGTGCTGTACCCCCACGCAGGACAGCAGGTGTAAGCCTTACAGACGGAACTCAGAGGCGTGCCTGGCCCATCCCTGAGCCCAGGCTCAGCAGGCAGAGGAGAGTGTGGAGTGAATGGGCAGATGTCTTGATCCTTGGAAATTAATTCAGAGGAGCAGCCGCCGTGCCTGTCAGTAACGCGCGTTCCAGCCTCCTGGGCGCAAGGTGAGCAGCGGCCGCGGCTGCGCAGAGCTCCCTGCCATCCATCGGCCACGTGTGTCCTCTGCAGGTGCCGTGAGAGTCACCGACAGGACTCTGTCACGCTGTGCTCCGGGAAAGCTGGGCTCTGAGAAGACCTTAGACCAGTGGTCCCCCCCTTTCTTGGCCACGCCCCCCTAAGCATCTCTAACATC
>NW_005371349.1:1886842-1894489 GCF_000412655.1 Myotis brandtii
TATATGAGGCCCCTAGAACCATAAGAAATGCAAAAAATTCACTGTTAATAACTCATTCTCGAATTGCCTCCCTTAAACATCAAATTGCCCCCCTATGGGGTGTGTGCCCCACATTGGGAACCACTGCCTTAGACACTCCTGTTAAAATGTCGGAGGAGCCCTGGCCGGTTTGGCTCACTGGATAGGGCATTGGCCTGCGGACGGAAGGGTCCCAGGTCGGATTCCGGTCAAGGGCCACATGCCCGGGCTGCAGGCTCGATACCCAGTCGGGGGCGTGCAGGAGGCAGCCTATCAATGATTCTCTCTCATCATTGATGTTTCTATCTCTCCCTCTCCCTTCCTCTCTGAAATCAATAAAAATATATTTTTTAAAAGATATTTAAAGATGAAGAAGCTGAAGCTCAGGTTTAATAATAATAACAACAATAATAATGCTCGATGCATGTGGATGCAGAGAGAGATGGGAAAAGTGACAGCATGTGTTCTCTGCTCAGGCTTTACTCGTGTTTAGGACCATTAGTCATGCTCAATGCTGATTTGTGAGCTATTGGATTTATGCTGTTGTTCGGAGCAAAGATCACTTTTTGGCATTTTGGGTCAATCTCAAGTGTCAGATCCAACATCACATATTGCTAATTGCTCTTTAATCTCTGGGCCTAAATCCTGGTTCTGCTGCTCATTAGCCCTGGGGCCTTCCATAACTGCACCAATCTTTTGAGTCTCGTTCCTTCTTTTTTTAAAACAATTTTTTAATTGATTACAGAGAGAGGAAGGGAGAGGAGAGAAACATCAAAATGAAAGAGAATCATCAATCGACTGCCTCCTGCACGCCCCCTACTGGGGACCGAGACGAAAACCCGGGCGTGTGCCCTGACGGGGAATCTAACCATGACCTCCTCCTGGTTCATAGGTCAGTGCTCAAGCCCTGAGCCATGCCGGCCAGGGCCATCTCACTTTTCATAACGAAGGCAGGCTCCAGGTAAAGACTGGCGGACACAGAATGACATGGACCTGCACCTTGTGACAGAGAATTGAGGCTCAGGTCACATTCTAAATGGAAGACAAAGATCACGAGGCTTTCGTTGGATTTTCCCCCCCTTTTCTATTGTTTTTATTTTTTTGGAGGGTGTGGAGGAGAAAGGGCAAAGAGGGAAGGAAGGACTGGTCTTTTATTTTATTGATTACAGAGAGAGGAAGGGAGAGGAGGAGAGAAACATCAAAATGAGAATCATCAATCGACTGCATCCTGCACGCCCCCTACTGGGGACCGAGACCGAAACCCGGGCGTGTGCCCTGACGGGGAATCTAACCATGACCTCCTGGTTCGTAGGTCAGTGCTCAAGCCCTGAGCCACGCCAGCCAGGGCATCTCACTTTTCATAACGAAGGCAGGCTCCAGGTAAAGACTGGCGGACACAGAATGACATGGACCTGCACCTTGTGACAGAGAATTGAGGCTCAGGTCACATTCTAAATGGAAGACAAAGATCACGAGGCTTTCGTTGGATTTTTCCCACCTTTTCTATTGTTTTTATTTTTTTGGAGGGTGTGGAGGAGAAAGGGCAAAGAGGGAAGGAAGGACTGGTCTTTTATTTATTTTTTTAGACTCGGGAGGAGTTATGGCTCACTCCCCGTGCCTGTGCAAATGTATATGATTAACGTGCTGCTCCAGAAAACTATTTTAATCCCAAAGTCATTTATTTTGGCTTTACTATAGACTAGCATTTGTGTCGGATTTTGCTGCCCTAATTCCTTTTTGCTTAAGCGTATTTGAAAATCGTTTTAAATTCCTTTGGTGGAAGGGGGGGTCGGGGGGAGAGAAATGGGCCACAGCCGGGTCTGACTGGGTTTCCAGCTTCCACGGATAAAAGCCTCCTGACACGCGGCCGGTGGGAGAGAAAACCAGAACCAGCTTTCCGGAGAACAGTTTGGCAAACATATTCTTAAAACTCTTAAAAAATATGCTTACTCTTTGATCCAGAAATTCCAGGCCTAGGAATTTGTCCTAAGGAAGGAATCAAACGAACATGCAGAAATGCAGGACCCAGGCACTCAACACATTTATATCAGAAAAAATAAAACACAAACACACACGAGGTGAAACCAGCGGAAACCAGGGAGGAATATGGGGTTGATTCCAGCAAGCGTGCCTCTACCGCTGCCGTGCGAGGTCACGTCCGATCACGGCTTTACCAGTGTCCACCACGTTGTTCTACGTGGAAAAGAGGCTAAAAAGTCATGTGTGCAGCTTGAAACGGCTCGGAGAAACGGAGGCAGGTAGGCGGGCCGGGCGTGGACGGACGCCTCACGGGGAAGACCCCGCCGTGTTAGCTTCGGTCTAAATCGCTGAGTGGTGAAATGACGGCTGATTTTGTACTTTTTTGTGTGTGTGTTTTTCAACTTTTCTGCTTGAATACGGGGTGTCCCCCCCCAAAAAAAAAATGTAGACACCCTTTTTTCTGATAGCTCAATTGATGTTTCTTTCTTTTCAGATTTAGCCCATTGGAATGAATAATTATTCAAAGTGCGTATACGTTTTTGGGGGCACCCTACATGTGTAGCTTTGTGAGTAGAAAAACCCACTATCATATATTTTAAAAGGGTGCGTGTTTAATGTATCAACGGAGAAAGTAAAATGTTGCTGCTCAGTACCCACAGAGGGTAATTGGATACACATGTGACAGCTTAGATTGAATGTGTTTTCTCAGGGGCCATGTGCACGCATGTGAATTATCAGCAATCATATCGGATCCATAAAATTAGGTGCTGTCGGCTGTGTTTTCTGAGTGAAAGAACCATCGTCAACAGAACCCCGTGGAGGCCCCGGCAGAGTGGACGGTGGGCCCCGCTCCCCGAAGCCGCTCCAGGAGGGAGCGAGGCTGTCTCGGGAGCGCCACGCTGGGGCAGAGCTACACCGTCTAGTAGGTTTTCTGTGAATTAGATGCCAAAATCGTTCGTTGTCCACAAAGCATCGGCACCGTGCGGGGCACATTGGAGAATCCTTCATCTTCTGAAGGCAGTTCCCCAGTTCAATGTGTTACTGTGTCTCCTCTCGTCTCCTCCTTGCGGGAGAGTGTAAGGTAAATGCCGGGCAGCCAGGGACCGTGATGGTCCCGGGAGAGCTCCTGGCGCTCGTTCCAGAGGCCTGTGCTGCCTCTGAGGGGCCGGGAACGGAGGACCGTGCCCTGCGCGGGCGGCCGGCTTCTCCCTGCTCGCAGTTCCCACGTTCCCCAGGCGCCGTGTGGCCTCTCTGAGGGGAACGCCTGCGGGTCTGGCACCCGTCGTCCAAGGTCAGAGGGAAAAGCCTTTGGGATGAATGCGGCCACCGCGTGTGTGTCCGTTTGGTACTTGTAGGCGTTCTTGTTAGTGATCCACATTGTGAACCCTGACTCGGGTGAGCTTCATGGAATGGGAAAAGCAGGTAAATCTCTCTTTTTTAAAAAATACTGTTTTATTATTGATTTCAGAGAGGAAGGGAGAGGGGGAGAGAGATAGAAACATCAATAATGAGAATCATGGATCCGCTGCCTCCTGTATGCCCCCTACTGGGGACTGAGCCCGCAACCCGGGCATGTGCCCTCACCAGGAATCGAACCTCGACCTCCTGGTTCGTAGGTCGATACTCAACCACTGAGCCACCCCAGCTGGGCTAATCTCGCTCTTTTGACGCCAAATCGAATCCCAGTTCCACCGGCTGTGTCCTGGAGCAAGTCCACGCGCTGTGGCAGCTCTCCGTGTCCTCTGGCGTTCGGGCCTGGCGCCTGCCCCCCTCACCTGGCCAGGCTGCGAGGCCCCGTGCCAGGGAGGGGCGGTCACGGGTCTTCACTCACCGCTGTCTTCTCCCGCTTTCCCTGGCAGTTTCCTTACGCCGCCCCGCCACCCCAGGAGCCAGTGAAGACGCTGAGAAGCCTGGTCAACATCCGCAAGGACACACTGCGGCTCGTCAAGTAAGTCCGCAGGTCCCAGCGCTCCATGGGGCCAGGCCAGGGCCCTCCTCTGGCAGCCCGCCCCGCAGAGCCACGCAGAGCAGGGGTGCCGGCCCCAGAGCCTGACCCGCGTCTGCTTAGGTCGGGCTCTGCATCGAGACTGTTCGGCTTCACCTCATCGTCCCTGCTTAGGTTGGGCTCTGCATCGAGACTGTTCGGCTTTACCTCATCGTCCGTGAGGGCGAGCACTGCCCCTTTCCTGGCAGCCGCCATGCGGCTGAATTTCTTTTAAAAGAAGAATTATTGGGAGAGAGAGTGAATCTTGCAGAGACCTCCACAAGCCTGTGTAAAGAGGAGCTCTTTGAACTTGGAATAGGAAGTCCGTATTCATTGATTATATTTACTTTTAAATTTATTCTTAACCTCATACACCCAGACACTCAGAGTGCCCGGGGTCGGCTGCTTCAGGCCCATCATTATTATTAATTGTCTCTGATCTGCCTTCTCTGTGCTGTCCCTGAGACAGTGTCAGTCGTTTTGTGTGTTTTTAAAATATGTTTTTATTGATTACAGAGCAGAAGGGAGAGGGAGAGAGAGAGAGAAACATCAGTGATGAGAGAGAATCATGGATCGGCTGCCTCCTGCACGTCCCCTACTGGGGATCGAGCCCACCACCTGGGCATGTGCCCTTGACCGGAATCCGACCCTTCAGTCCGCAGGCTGGCGCTCTATCCACTGACCCACACCGGCGAGGGCTTCAGTGTCAGTTTTAAGCAGATGCTGCCTCTGCTAAGGCTCGTTCTCTCCGGGGGAAAGATAGGTTTGAAGAGGCGGAAGGGGGAGTGGAAATTATGTGGAAACTATGTCAACTATGTGACTAGAACCTTCGATTCCCATGAAAAGTAAACATAGATGAAGTCGGGCAAAGGCGCAAGGACGCTGGCTGTCGAGTCGTGAAGTATCAGCGATACCACCCGCCCGGCGGCAGTGACGTCCTCTGCCGTCATCCCCGAGGAGGGCGGAGGGCGGAGGGCGGGGCTGAGGACCGCAGAGCAGCCCACCATATGTTAAGGTTTTGAAAAAGGGATACAGTTTAAATGCTGGCTGGCTGCCCGCCAAACGCTGAGGCCTGGTGCTTGTAGGTGCGCGGAGGAGGTGAAGACCCCTGGGGCCGAGGCCGGCAGAGCCAAAGTCCACTACAACGTGGAGTTCACCTTCGACACCGACGCCCGCGTGGCCATCACCATCTACTACCAGGCCACCGAGGAGTTCCAGAACGGCATCGCCAGGTACGGACGGGACCGGGGAGCCGCCTGCTCCCCGGCCAGCTCAGGGCCCGTGCCTCATGCCCTCACAGGCGAGATCTGGCTCTTGAACATGGACTTTCTTCTGCAGACCCTACTTCTTTTTCTTTTAAAAAAAATATTTTTTATTGATTTTTAGAGAGGAAGGGAGAGGGATAGAGAGATAGAAACTTCAATGATGAGAGAGAATCATTGATCAGCTGCCTCCTGCACGCCCCCTACTGGGAATCAAGCCTGCAACCTAGACCTGTGCCCTTGGTCGGAATCGAACCTGGGACCTTCAGTCTGTAGGCCAACGCTCTTATCCACTGAGACAAACCGGCTGGGCTCTACTTCTTTTTTAAAAAAAATATTTTTTGGAGAGGAAGGAAAGGGAGAGAGAGATAGAAACATCACTGATGAGAGGACGCTCTTATCCACTGAGCCAAACCGGTTGGGCTCTACTTCTTTTTTTAAAAAAATATTTTTGTTGATTTCAGAGAGGAAGGAAAGGGAGAGCGAGATAGAAACATCACTGATGAGAGAGAATTATTGATTGGCTGCCTCCTGCTCGCCCGCTATTGGGGATCGAGGTGCAACCCAGTCGTGTGCCCTGCCTGACTGGGAATCGGACCGTGACCTCCTGGTCCATAGACTGATGCTCACCCACTGAGCCACACCGGCCGGGCATAGAGACCCCACTTCTGCCCGTTTCCCTTTAAGTTGTGCCATGTGGGTGCCGTGGCAGGTGGCAGCGGGGCCTTCAGGTCGTTAAGATGCTGTTGGAACCCTGTGAAGCGACCCTGGTGGCCGGTGGCTGCATAGACGAGTTTAATCGCATTCCCCAGCCGAGCCGAGGACGTAGGTGATAGGTCTGGTCCGTCGGTGTCATTCCGGGCGCCTGTGGGTGACTGAGAGCAGGCATGAGGCAGGAAATGGCAGGGCCGCCTGGGCCACACACTGACTCTTGCTTTGCTCCCGACTTTTGATCGATAGCTACATCCCCAAAGACAACAGCCTGCAGTCGGAGACGGTGCACTACAAGCGCGGTGTGTGCCAGCAGTTCTGCCTGCCCTCCCACACCGTGGACCCCTCCGAGTGGGCCGAGGAGGAGGTGAGCCGCCCTGGTGGGAGAGGACACGGGGCAGGTTCCCCACGGGGGCCTGGATGGGCCCGGGAGCGCGTTAGGACCACGGCCAGCAGCAAAGGGACTGACTCCCAGGCGCTCAGAGGCCATGCTCACCTTCAGCCTTTAACGCCTTCACACCCTAAGGATACGCCCAACCTCAAACTTTCCTCTTCCAAACTAGCCCGTTAGCCCGGGGCGTTTCAAGAAATCCACGCTCAGAGAAAAGAATTGGAGGCTACAAGGCTGTGCCTCTAGGAGATTTTAAAGAGAAACTGGTGGCCTTCCGTCCGTCAAAGGGACATGGGTCAGCCCGTTAGCCCAGGGCGTTTCAAGAAATCCACACTCAGAGAAAAGAGCCTGGAGGCTACAAGGCTGTGTCTCTAGGAGATTTTAAAGAGAAACTGGTGGCCTTCCGTCCGTCAAAGGGACATGGGTAGTGATGAGGTTGTGGAGGAGCAGAGATGAGGTTCGTTTAAAATATACGTGTGTGTGTGTGTGTGTGTGTGTGTGTGTGTGTGTATTCATATAGATTCTATATTTAGATTCATATAGAATCTCAAAAGGCCCTACCCACCCTGGGAGCCTATATTATAGATGGATAGATAGATAGATAGATAGATAGATAGATAGATAGATTGATTTCAGAGAGAGAGAGAGATAGAAACATCAATGAGAGAGAATCATTGATCGGCTGCCTCCTGTACGCCCCCTACTGGGAATCCAGCCCAAACCCTGGGCATGTGCCCTGACCTGGAATCGAGCCGTGACCTGCTGGTTCCTAGGTCGGTGCTCACCCCCGAGCCCCGCCGGCCGGCAGAGATGAGGTCCTTGGCCACGCCCGCCTTTCCGACGGGCCCTGTGCCATGGCAACATGAGCTTTCTTCTTCCTCCCTCTGCTTTCCCTCCAGCTCGGCTTCGATCTGGACCGGGAGGTCTACCCGCTGGTGGTCCATGCCGTGGTGGACGAAGGAGACGGTATGGACGCCCTGTGTCTTCTTTGGCCGACACGCTGCCCGTGGGTGGCCCAAGGCCTCCGTAGGTGTCAGGCAGTGTCTGCACCCCCTCCCCCACTCCTGTTCCCGAGGCCCTCGGCGGACAGGGACACCGGGTTCAGCCGCGGGGAGTCGGGGAGGGCCGACCGGCGGCGGGTGCGTCGTTTGGTTTGCCTCTCCATCCTGTGCCTTCGTTCCTTCCAGAGTATTTCGGCCATTGCCACGTGCTGCTGGGCACTTTCGAGAAGGTGAGCGAGTGGCTTTCCAGGGCCTCACCTCACAGGTTCAGCGTCTCCCGGGAGGACGGGCAGGCTGGTC
>NW_005371349.1:1894965-1901008 GCF_000412655.1 Myotis brandtii
TGCCTTCTAGGAAATTCTCTTTCCTGCCCCCCCCCCCCGTTTTAAATCAAAGGGGGAAAGGAGGGGTGTGCTCCTGTGGGTTGGAAGCTACGTGGGTGCCTGAAAGGACCTGGGCTTTGCTGTCGTTGCTGCCCCAGAATTGTTGGCGCTGCGCAGCCGGGATCTGAGCGAAGGGCTTGAGGGGTGAAAGGACGAGATTTGTCTCCCGACATTAGGTTCAGGGAGGAGTCCTTTCATCCGAAATGCCAGGCCTGAAGCGCGTCAGATGAAGGATTAAATGCTGTGATCCCATCCAGGGCCAGTTAGAGCGCTCGGCTTCACGGATCCCACCAGTGCTTGGCTTTTTTAAATATATTTTTATTGGTTTCAGAGAGGAAGGGAGAGGGGGAGAGAGACACACACATCCATGATGAGAGAGAATCATTGACCCGGTGTCTCCTGACCCCTACAGGGGATCGAGCCCACAACCCGGGCTGGGCTCTACTTCTTTTTTAAAAAAAGAGCATGAGGCACGGGCCCCGGGCATGTGCCCTTGACCAGAATCGAACCTGGGACCCTTCCGTCCGCAGGTCGATGCTCTATCCACTGAGCCAAACCGGTTGGGGCCCCACCAGTGCTTTTCTAAAACCCCAAGTTCGCTAGCCAGCTGCCCCCTTCCAGAATGACCGGCCGTTACGCACGTGTCCGCTAGACGTCCTGGCCCCAGCTGAGTGCCACCCGGCCCCTCTTGCAGAAGTAGGAGGAGAGCCATGGAGGGTGAGGAGCGGGGAGGGGTGCCCCCACGGGGGATGGTATCTGAAATTCCACATTATTCATTTTTGGGGGTTAAATGCTCTCCCCTCTTAGTGAGATCACTAATCATAATACCGTAGTATAAAGTAGTTGATGGTGTCCTTTCTAACATGATCACTGAGTTGGAACAGGTTTTTGGGTGTTTTTTAATACTAGTATATTTTTTTTATTGATTTCAGAGAGGAAGGGAGAGGGAGGGAGGGAGAGGGAGAGAGAGAGAGAGAAAGAAATGTCAGTGATTTGAGAGAATGATTGGTCAATCTGGGCACGTGCCCAAGGGCTGCCCTGGCCGGTTTGGCTCAGTGGATAGAGTGTCGGCCTGCGGACTGAAGGGGCCCAGGTTCGATTCCGGTCAAGAGCACATGCCCAGGTTGTGATCTCAATCCCCAGTAGTGGGTGTGCAGGAGGCAGCCGATCCATGATTCTCTCTCATCATTGATGTTTCTGTCTCTCCCTCTCCCTTCCTCTCTGAATTCAAACCGGGAATCGAACCATGACCTCCTGGTTCATATGTCGACACTCAACCACTGAGCCACGCCGGCGTTTAAGAGAGGTTGCAAGAGAGGCAGAGGAGGTACTGCCTGGATAGGCTGGCTGGCTGGGGAAGCTCAGGGAAAACGGCTCTTCTGTAGCTAGAGTCGCGTTAGTGACAGACTGTCAGACTGGCGGGTGGGATATGACATCAGTGACAGGCCAGGTCTCGGGATGAATTCAGAGGCCAGGCAGAGGGGCGGGGCCTGGATTAGGGAAGCCAGGGGCGGGCCAGCCTCAGCACTGCTGGGGCCCAGACTTGTGGGAGTGAGCCTCGGTGTTGAAGTTGGAGTTTTAAGAAACAGGGGCTGCCCTGGCCGGTTTGGCTCAGTGGATAGAGCGTCGGCCTGCGGACTGAAGGGGCCCAGGTTTGATTCCGGTCAAGGGCACAGGCCCGGGTTGTGCACTTGTTCCCCAGTTGGGGGCTTGCAGGAGGCAGCCAATCCATGATTCTCTCTCATCATTGATGTTTCTCTCTCTCTCTCCCTCTCCCTTCCTCTCTGAAATAAATAAAAATATATTTAAAAAAAGAAAAGAAACAAGGGCTAGAGGGTGATTTTGCTGCGTGTTGGAGACGGGCAGCTCCCCTCCGATGCCTCCCTTCTGTCTTCCCCTCCCCCCTTTCCCTTACCCACTTCTCCTCTGTCTTTCTCTCCCCCTCCTTTCTCCTTGCGATGTGTGAACCTCACATTTATTTCGTAGCTGAGGTTACATTGTGCTGATCTCCCGCCCCGTTCTAGTCTCCCCCTTTCTTCGCTGCGGGCGATGGTGAGGGCAGGGCAGCGGCATGCCTGCCTGAGCGTGTGTGTCCCTGTTGGTGGGAAAATCAAACAGCTGGTTTTGCTTCTCAACAAGAGAGCCGCCGTGGAGAAAGCATCCTCGGCTTGTCCTGGCCTCCGGTCGTCCCCGCTGTGAACCCGCGGCCCGTCGCCACAGCGGGGGTGTGTGTGGCCGCTCCTATCTGTGCGAGGGTCAGCCTGCCCTGGAACTCTGTGTTTGCCGTGCAGGTGGACGGGGTCAGCTACCTGCTCCAGGAGATCTACGGGATCGAGAACAAGTACAACACGCAGGATGCCAAGGTGAGTGCCGCCCGGCGCGCTGCCTGTCCTCCCGAGGGGCAGCGAGGAGCCCGGTAAAGCTGGGACCGGGAGGCCGGGCACCGGCTCGCAGTCAGTTCGGGCCCAGAGGGTGTTTCCCGCCCCTCGTTTCAGATGACTGTCCTTAAATCGCTCTGGGTTAGTCTCTGAGTCCCTCCCCACCCCCTGCCGTTAGCCGGCTGGGCTTTCCGGACGCTGATCATTAAACCCCTCTTATCCCCGTGGGGTCTGCTCAGCCCCACGGCCCAGCCAGTCAGAGGCAGGTCAGCCTCACAGTGTGAGCTTGAGAGAAGCTCCCGGAGTCAGTGACACCGAGTGTGTGAACGCACTGGGTAAACTGTGAAGTCCGATGCAAGTGTAAGCTTCTGTTCCTATTCCTTTTTAAAAATATATATATTTGTATTGATTTCAGAGAGGAAGGGAGAGGGAGAGAGAGAGAAACATCAATGATGAGAGAGAATCATGGACCAGCTGCCTCCTGCACGCCCCACACTAGGGATCGAGCCCGCAGCCCGGGCCGGTGCCCTGACCTCCTGGTTCATGGGTCGATGCTCAGCCCTGAGCCGCGCCGGCCGGACTGTTCCCATCCCTTGTCTAGCAAGTGTGCGTCCTTGTCCTTGGCTCAGTGTCCGCTCCCCGGCAGGTGGCTGAGGACGAGGTGAGTGACAACAGCGCCGAGTGCGTGGTGTGCCTCTCGGACGTGCGGGACACCCTCATCCTGCCCTGCCGCCACCTCTGCCTGTGCAACACCTGTGCCGACACCCTGCGCTACCAGGCCAGCAACTGCCCCATCTGCCGCCTGCGTAAGCCCCGCGGGTCCGGGCCGCGCGGCCCCGGGGCAGGGGTGGCGGGGTCTGTCCCACCCCCGCACCCACGTGGCCTGATGGCCCCTCTCCTCCTCCGCAGCCTTCCGGGCGCTGCTGCAGATCCGAGCCATGAGGAAGAAGCTGGGCCCCTTGTCCCCGACCAGCTTCAACCCCATCATCTCCTCCCAGACCTCCGACTCGGAGGAGCCCTCGGTGAGTGGGGCTCAGAACCGCGCCCCGTGAAGCCAACAGGGAGGTCTCCTCGCTGCCTCCTCTCGCCTTGGGCCCCTCATTTCCGTGCCTTTGCGGGGGCGTGGGCAGTAAGCTGGGTGAGCCCCTGTTGCCTTGAGACCAGCCTGTAGTATAAGGTTGGGAATTTGGTGTCCTGATGGTGGTGGCCATGCCTAGAGCCTCCCCGATTCCCCTCTGTGGGGTCCCCCTTTCTCTGGGACTCCCCCAAGCAGAAGCAAGGGGGTGGTCGTCTTAGGTTGGGATACAGTTTACTGTCTTTATCTGAGTCCTCGCAGGAGGTAACTGGTTTTATTTTTCTGGGTTTTTTTAAAATATATTTTTTATTGATTTCACAGAGGAAGGGAGAGGGAGAGAGAGAGAAACAGCAATGATGAGAGAGAATCATTGATCGGCTGCCTCCTGCACACCTCACACTGGGGATCGAGTTCCCTGACCGGGAATCAAACCGTAACCTCCTGATTCATAAGTCAATGCTCAACCACTGAGCCACACTGGCCGGGCGGTAACTGGTTTTCTTTATCCCTTTTGGTGGGGTCAGGGGCGGGGAGCCGAGCATATGAAGGTATCCCCCTCCGTTTCAGGGTACGAGGCATGGTGTCGGGGTGAAGCCTCGGAGCAGATACTGACTTGCTTTAGATTCCCACGCTAGACGTACCATCCAGTGAGCGGTACGGGGATAATTACTTAGCTATCTGGGGAGGAAACGTCAGTGTAGCTTTACTCCTTACCAGATAACAGATTGCACATGGAGTAACAGTGAATTGTACTCCAAACAAAGCAAACCAAGCAGAACGTTAAAGGGCTGGAATGAATTACCGGTGACTCTCCGGTGGACTTTGGACGGGAGAGGGCTCGCTAAGCTTAAAGTGGAACAGGACGGACAAAGACGGTGCACCTTTTACCACGTAACAGATTTAAATTTCAGCCCGGCTGATGCGGCTCAGCGGTTGCGCGTCGACCCAGACACCAAAAGGTCACCGATTCAATTCCCGGTCGGGGCTCATGCCCAGGTGGTGGGCTCAGTCCCCAATAGGGGGCGTGCAGGAGACAGCCCATCAGTGTTTCTCTGTCCTTCTCCCTCTTTCTCTAAAAACAAAAACAATCAAAACAAAACATAGGAGCTTTAAAAAAACTTTTTTGAATTTCAGATGTATAGCACATGACCAAAATTGAAAGGCAAACAACCACCCATTTAAAGAAAAAAATGTCTTCACGACATTGACACCGGAGGAAAGCCCGTGTCTCGGCGGTAGCTCCTGTGAATAAAACAGACAAAAATGTTCAAAGGGTTTCAAAACGCAGTTCTCGGAAGAGGAAGCACAGCAGGTTAGCAGTCATTGCTTTCAGCCTCAGCCACATTAAAAACCAACAGTACGCAAATTAACGGGAGACACCGTTTTCACCTTTCAAATTAAAAAAACCTCTTTAAAGACACTCCAGGCTGGCAGAACTAAGTAGGTTTTCTGTTCTGCTTTGAGGAGTGTAACTAGAAAAATCGTTGAAAAAAAAATTTTTAAAAAGCCTGTGTATGTCAAGAGCCTTAAACACGATTATACGAGGTAATCTAGGGCCTAAGAATTTAATACCAAGAAAATGATCTGAAAAAAGATTCAGGCACTAGGACATCCCTCAGACTGTTCACAGTCGGACATGTCGACACAGCTGAGTAGCCAGCCCCGGTGGGAGCAGGAGCTTGCGGTATCGGTGGGAAGGGGACGCGTGTGAAGGAAAACATCTGTGTCAGGTGACGTACGCGGGATATAAAGTTGTTATTCACAGATGATAGGTTGTAGCTGGGCAAACAGGACACGGAAAAATGGGAAGAAAATACACAGAATGCTAATGAAGTTATTACTTTGGGTGACTTGATTATTGATGGTTTTCTCCCCTCCTTTCTACTTTTTTTTTTTTTTTAATCCTGACCTGAGGATATGTTTATTGATTTTAGAGAGAGAGAAAGAGACAGACATCGATGTGGGAGAGAACATCGATTGGTCGCCTCCCGCAACACATCCCAACCAACACACCCCAACCGGGGCTTGAACCTGCAGCCCGGGCATGTGCCCTGGCGGGGAATCGAACTGGGACCTCTGGCCTGAGCCACGCGGTCTGGCTAATGAACTCTCCCACCGTCTGATCCCCCTAGTCCTCCGAGAACATCCCGCCGGGCTATGAAGTGGTGTCCCTTTCGGGGCTTGAACCTGCAGCCCGGCCATGTGCCCTGGCGGGGAATCGACCCGGGACCTCTGGCCTGAGCCACGCGGTCTGGCTAATGAACTCTCCCACCGTCTGATCCCCCTAGTCCTCCGAGAACATCCCGCCGGGCTATGAAGTGGTGTCCCTTCTGGAGGCCCTCAACGGGCCCCTCACCCCGTCCCCTGCGGTCCCTCCACTCCACGTGCTGGGCGACGGCCACCTCTCAGGAATGCTGCCCGCCTACGGCAGCGACGGCCACCTGCCCCCCGTCAGAACGCTCTCCCCGCTCGACCGCCTGCCCGACGGCAGCAGCCAAGGACTCAAGCTCAAAAGGAGTCTCTCCAAGTGAGTCGCCGGCACGCACCCGCT
>NW_005371349.1:1901095-1914951 GCF_000412655.1 Myotis brandtii
GCGGGGTGCTCCCAGCCACCCCCCACCTCCTCAGCGCCGCTCCCCACCTGGGTGCCCGGGCAGGGTGGGCCCGCTGGGCCGTTCCCAGAGCGTCTCCCGGAAGACCCGGGGCTGATCCCTGGGGGAGCTTACCCCGGCCCTTAGGAGAGGAAGGTAAGATGGCACGTGCGGACGTAGGGGGACCAGATAGACAAATCCATTAGGCGTTCTGTTGGGGGGAAGGATGGGGTCCAGGGCATCATTTAGTCCAGTGATGGCGAACCTTTTGAGCTCGGCGTGTCAGCATTTTGAAAAACCCTAACTTAACTCTGGTGCCGTGTCACATATAGAAATTTTTTGATATTTGCAACCATAGTGAAACAAAGACTTATATTTTTGATATTTATTTTATATATTTAAATGCCATTTAACAAAGAAAAATCAACCAAAAAAATGAGTTCACATGTCACCTCTGACACGCGTGTCATAGGTTCGCCATCACTGATTTAGTCTGAAGACTAAAGCAACCTTGGGATTTGTATCTTTTAGGCATTTAAAGCCAACGAGGCCCAGACTGATAAGCTTTCTGCTGTAGCATCAAGGAAGGCGGCTTATACACCAGGGGTGGGGAACCTTTTTCCTGCCAGGGGCCATTGGATATTTATAGCATCACTCTCGGGCCATGTATCTGGTCAAACATTTCATTAACTCACTCCTACTGCCTTGGCGGGGCCAGACCAAATGATTCCTTCGAGGGCACGGCCCACGGGCCGTACGTTCCCCACCCCTGTTATAGATGAAAATATTAAGACAGCAGAAATGTCAGTGTTTTTTCCCAAGTTTACACACACGTTATGGAAGAAGCTGAAGAGAAAACTCAGATGTTCTGATGCCCACAAACTGTCTCCGTCCCTCCCGGTGCTCTGCCCACCTCCCCGCGCCTTAGGGTTTGGGGTGCTCCTCGCGGTCCGCCCCTTCCTGCGGGGTCTGGTCGGAACGTGCCGTTCTCTATGCGACCAGCGGCCCAGCTGCTGTTCCCTCCGACAGGTCCATCTCCCAGAATTCCTCCGTGCTGCACGAGGAGGAAGACGAGCGTTCCTGCAGCGACTCGGAGACGCGCCTCTCTCCGCGGCCGGCCGCGCAGCAGCCGGGAGAGGTAGCCTGCACCGCCCTCCCTTTCGTGGGGTCGGACTCCAGTGCCTGTCGGATTCCCGGTCAGGTCCACCTGCTGTCATTCATTCGTCAACACCTTTTTTTAACTTTTATAAATATGTTTTTTTTGATGTCAGAGAAGGAGAGAGAGATGGAAACATCAATGATGAGAGAGAATCATTGATAGCGGCTGCCTCCTGCACACTCCACACTGGGGATAGAGCCCGCAACCCAGGCATGTGCCCTGACCGGGAATCGAACTGTGACCTCCTGGTTCATAGGTCGACCCTCAACCACTGAGCCACACCGGCCGGGCCGCCAAACACCTTTTGAGCCCTCTCTGAGACAGCGGCAGAGGTTTCGTTCAATTCATTTATTCATGAGCCTGTGACTTACCTGTCGCTATTCCGTCTGCGGAGGACAGCAGCAGTGAGGAGACCGCCAACCCCTGCCTGGTGGCGCTTATGTTCTTGATGGTGGGGTGGGGGTGGCCCGAAAGGCAGTAAGTGAAAAACGTGTGTCCGAGGGCGCTGTGTTCGCTGTGGCAGAGGAGGGAGGGAGAGGGTGTCGAGGCCAGAGGTGGGGTTGCTGTCTTTACGGAGTGGCCCGTGAACACAGACCGAGGGAGGCGCGAGAGCCAGCGATGCAGGCATCCGGGGAAAGAAGGTGTGGGCACAGGACACGCTGGGAGGACGTGTGGAGGAGGGAAGGAGGTGGGGTTTCCTGCCTGTGCCCCCCTCACAGGTTCTAGGTAACACAGGTGCATTGCACCCCCTCTCGGAAAGGCAGTGAGCTGGGCCCGGGAGCAGGCGGAGGTGACAGCGGGGTCCCGCCCTCGGGAGCTTGAGGACTAGTGGGGACAGGACATGTGCAGTGGCTGCCACAGAGTCGTTGCTCAGTTAGGTGTTGTTTGAATGAATGCATGAATGAATGCATGAATTTAACGATAGGAGACAAGTGTGCCCAAGGCAGGGACCGTCAGCGCTGGGCCAGAGGTGGGAGAGATGGCACGTGAAGGAAACCGTGAGTGTGAGAGAGGACGGGCGTGGAGTAGATGTGGGAATTCTTAGAAATGGAGAGAAAAGGGAGAGAAACGCTGGGGATGGGGGAGACGTCCAGGCTGTGAGCAGGTCAGTGGTCCCGTGAGAGCTTGGTGTCCTGAAGGCCCACCTGCTGGGGCAGAGTCGATGGATTAGGGGGAGGCAGACTGAGCCTGGGTGGGAGGGAGCCCAGAGCTGGGATCGCAAAAGCACGCTGGGCCCGGCTTTCGTGGCTCAGTGGTTGAGCATCGACCTATGAACCAGGAGGTCACAGTTCGATTCCTGGTCAGGACACGTGCCTGGGTTGTGGGCTCCATCCCCAGTAGGGGGCGTGCAGGAGGCAGCTGATCAATGATCCTCATCATTGATGTTTCTATCTCTCTCCCCCTTCCTCTCTGAAATCAATAAAAATATATTTTTTAAAAAAGAAAAAGTACGCCGGCCTGGAAAAAAGATAATGGGCTGTGGAGCTAGAACCCCTAGGACTTCGCACCTGCCGGGGGTGCTGGGGGTGCTGGGGTCACTGGCCCAGCTGGCTGACGGGTGGGGTGTCAGGGTGGGCCAGGGAAGGGGCTGCTGTGTGAGACGACTGAGCTGGAACTAACCCCACATCCGAGTGGGGGTGCCCGGCGGGCGGCCTCCGCTGCTCTGTGTCCCTTCCCTTCAGAAGGAAAGCTGCTTCTCATCCCGGGAACCTGGGCGTCCCCATGTCACAGCTGCCGGCTGGCCTGTCACCTGAGCCCCGTCTTTGTGGGCCCGGCAGATGCTGTGCTGCGGGATGATGAGCTGACTGAGGTTTGCACCTCCCCGGGGAGCAGCATCCGGGCCAGGGCCGGAGACGGTGGAGACAAGAGAGAGACGGCCCTGCATGTCCTGATGTCCTGGCCGTGGCGTGGGGACCTCGGCCCCTCCCAGTGTCCCCTCGCCCTTCCTCCTGCCCTCGCTGTGTTTGACTTGCGCTCCCTCCGTTGTTGCCCAGGAATGTGGCGTCACTCCAGACAGCGAGAATCTCACCCTGTCGTCATCAGGGGCCATTGACCAGTCGTCTTGCACGGGGACGCCTCTCTCTTCCACGATTTCCTCCCCAGAAGGTACGCGAGGGAGCGGGGAGGGCGAGGGAGTGGGGAGGGCGACACGTAACCCCCCCCCCCCAGCCCAGTCCTCAGCCCTGTGTTTCCTCCGGAGCAGACAGGCCCTGGGCAGCGAGTTAACACCTAAGCTGGTGACCAGCAGGCCCCACTGGAGGGGGAAGGGACTGGCTGTCCCCGGGGCGAGCTGGGGGACAGCACTGTCTTACCCCCAGTCCTGCACGTCCCTGGTCCCCGAGTGAGTTCTGAGCTCTGAATGCGAAGGAGCAGAGCCCTGGAAAACCTTCAGTCCGGCCCGGCCGAATGGCTCAGTGGTGAGCGTGGGCCTATGAACCAGGAGGTCACGGCTCCATTCCCCGTCAGGGCACAGGCCCGAGTTGTGGGCTCAAGCCCAGTGGGGGGCGTGCAGGAGGCAGCCGGTCAGCGATTCTCTCTCATCATTGATGTTTCTCTCTCTCTCTCTCTCTCTCTCTCCCTTCCTCCCTGAAACCAATAAAAACAAACTTTTAAAAAAGGATAAAAAAGAAAACCTTCCATCTAAAACCCCTTTGGTGAGGGGGAGGCCAGGCCACTGTGGCCTCGCTGAGCGGGGCAGGGGCAGGGCTCGGCTCCTTGCTCAGCTCCAGAGCCCGTGCTGACCCGTCTCCTCCTTCACCTCCCATCTCCACAGACCCTGCCAGCAGCAGCCTGGCCCAGTCGGTCATGTCCATGGTGTCCTCCCAGAGCCAGCACTCCCAGCTCAGCACCGACACGGTCTCCTCCATGTCCGGCTCCTACATCGCCCCCGGCACGGGCACGGGCACGGAGGACGAGGGAGAGGCGCTCCCCTCCCCGCTGCCCGCCAGCAGGGCCGCTTCCGAGGAAGGAGAGGTAAGGGCAGGGCACGGGGCCTCTCCGTGTGACATATCCGAGCAGCTCCCGCAAGGTGCGCCCGGGGCATCTGGGAGCCCCCACCGTGCTGGGAAGGGGAGCCATGGAAATGGGGGAATAGAACCCAGGGCTCCCCCCTCAGGCCTGACTCTGCGGGGCACCACTTTTTTTTTTTTTAATCTTCACCCAAGGATATTTTTCCATTGATTTTTAGAGAGTGGGAGAGAGAGGGAAAGACAGAGAGAAACATCGATGCGAGAGAAACACATCAATTGGTTGCCTCCTGCACACGCCCTGACCAGGGCCGGGGCTGGGGAGGAACCTGCAACCGAAGTACGTGCCCTTGACCGGAATCGAACCCGGGACCCTATGGTCCACAGGCCGACGCTCTATCCACTGAGCCAAACCAGCCAGGGCTGCTTGGCACCACTTCTGTCGCGAGGACGTGGTTGGGGTTTGCTGCGAGGCGGATGAGCTGGGTGCCCCCAGAGCCGGCGTGTCCGCACCTCCATTCCTGTTACTCTTGCAGGCGATGCCGGTGGCGTCTCCAGACAGCAACTTCGTGGGCCTCGCTGAAGAGCAGGACGCAGAGGTAACCCCCACAGGGGACGTGGTGCCCCTCCCGGCCAGAGGTCAGAGGGTCCTGGTGCTGGCTGGGGACGCAGACGGGAGGGGCGCTGTTCCGGAACAATCCTCCCAGGTGGCGTTCGGGTCAGGCGTGCTGGGGAGGGACAGCAGCTGCACTAGGGGCCGGGGGGGGGGTGTCCAGTTAGCAGAGGGCACTGGTCTCGGGTTACAGGCACGGAGTGGGCTCTGAGCACCTGTTTGTCCCTCATTCACTTAGTGACTCTTACACAGGTGACTGGGTCAGGGTGCTGGCCGGCCCGGGGCCATGAAGGCCTGAGTGGCCTGGCTTCTGCCTGCCCCCCACCTTCTGTACCCCCAGGCGAGGAGACGGGGTGACAATTCAGTGTGAGAAGTGCCTTGACAGAGGTGTCACAGGGCGGGCTCTAGAACTTCCCTTTTTTCCTCTAGAACAGTGGTTCTCAACCTGTGGGTCGCGACCCCTTTGGCGGTCGAACGACCCTTTCACAGGGGTCGCCTAAGAACATCATCCTGCATATCAGATATTTACGTTACGATTCATAATAGTAGCAACATTACAGTTATGAAGAAGCAACAAAAATAATTTTATGGTTGGGCCACAACATGAGGAACTGTGTTTAAAGGGCCAGAAGGTTGAGAACCACTGCACTAGAACTTCTTCTTGAGCCGTATATTCTCAGAGGAGAGTCTGGATAGGGTTTGCGATCGGAAGGGGTTTCTGTGAGGTTGGGGTCTCAGCGCTGTTCCCTCAGACATCTCTTTCCACCTTAGAAAGCAGATGAGCTAACCCAGCACCAAGGCTATAGCCGGCATGTCCAGCATGCATCCGAACACGCCCCAGACCAGTCCCTCCCAAGCCGGCTGGCCCCTGCCCGGCCTCCCAGGCACCCCCGACTCCTACGCTGCTGCCGCCACTGGCCCTGGAGTTAAACACCGTGAGGGTCACTAGTTCGGGCTCCAGCCCGTGAGTGTGCAGTTGGCCCTTACACGGCACAGTTCGGGCCGCATTGTCCTGGAATCGGCTGTCTTTCGGGTCTGCAGTGGGGAGCCCTGTGTGCAGAGGCCGGCGGAGACGTGGCCGGCACCCCGACCCGCACTGTTCCAGGCCCACTGCGCTCCCGCTATGCTCCGTAGGCTCAAGCGCCTTCCTTCTGTTGTAGGGCAATGACGTCATGGAGGAAGACGATGGGTCCCCCACACAGGAAGACGGTAAACGACCTGCTCTTGGCTCCCTCTCATCTGTCCTTCCCCGGGTGTTCTTTCACGGGCGCAGAGGGGCCCTGGCGTGAGCGGGTGGCACTCCTCAGCGTGTGCCCCGGGGAAGGTCACCTTCCTGATGGGATGGGCTGTCCGAGGACCGCAGTGCCCGCCCGGCTCGCTCGGGATGGGGGTGTAGCAGAGGACGGCTCCCCCTTTACGTGGAACACATTCCGAAGCTTCTCGGGCAGCTCCCACCGCCTGCCTTCCTGCTCCGGCCAAAGGACTCAGGCTGCGGGTTTCGTTTTGCTGTAGCGAAGGAGGCGGAAGGAGGCTGCTGACGTTGCCGGGACAGGGATCCCAGGAGCCAGCGCAGCAGGGCAGGGGGGTCCGTAGCTGCGGGAATGGTTTTCTCAGGCCTCCAGGACGCCCTCCGGTGGAGCGGTGTGGTTTCTAGTGCGGACAAGAGGAGGGGTGGCCTGCAGAGAAGGGAGTGGGGAGAGGGGGTGGGGCTGGCCCCCCAGGGGATGGAACCCAGCTCTCCCCTCTGCTCTGAGGCGCCTCCGCAGGACACCTCCAAAGCAGACCCGACCTGCGGGGTGCAGACGCCACCCTCATCGCTTCTGCTTCAGTGCTGGCCGTTGCTTGGGGAGTTCAGGGTGCGCATGCGGACTTGGCCACTCTGCCTGGCCAAGTCGCCCTGAAGGAGGGGATGGCCGCCAGGCGGGGCCTCCGCCGCCCTCTGCACAACGAGGCCCATGTCCTCGGTGCTCACGGCTCCCTTGGGGACTGTCCCCAGCCCCCCGAATATCTGCTTCCGACAAACTCAGGCCGCAGGTGCTTCCCCCCTGACGTCGTGTAGCCCCCAGGGTGGGTCTCTGTCTTCCTTTCCCTTTCAGCAAGAAATAAAATAAAATAGAAAGGGGGAGCCCTAACTGGTTTGGCTCAGTGGATAGAGCGTCGGCCTGCGGACTGAAAGGTCCCAGGTTCGATTCCGGTCAAGGGCATGTACCTGGGTTGCGGGCACATCCCCAGTAGGAGGTGTGCAGGAGGCAGCTGATTGATGTTTCTAACTCTCTATCCCTCTCCCTTCCTCTCTGTAAAAAATCAATAAAATATATGAAAAAAATTTTAAAAAAAGAAAGAGGGAGCTTGAAAAAAATAACTGCTAAAACCCTACCCTCCCCCGCTCACATGTCCGTAGGTTTCTGGCCAGTCCCCTTAAAACGTCCTCCAAATAACAAATTTCATAAAGTCCCATAAGAAGATGGATCCTAACTTGGTGCATGTGGCGGTTCTGACTTGACATGCAAACTTAGGGGACCTGCGAGACCTGCGATTGTTCGGTATTTAGCATTTGCAGAGCCCTGTGGTCACAAGCACACCCGACAGCACCCACAGACACAGGCAGGAGCAGGGCAGCTCCGCCGGCGGGTCCCCAGCTCCTCCCGCCCCTGGCAGAGCTCCCCGGCTGTCGGCAGCCCCCCTCCCCCAGGCTCCGGCTCCTGCGGAACAATGGCTGGAAAGGGGCCAGTGAGGGAAAAGGGACAGGCTAGGTCGAGAACGCGAACATGCCCACACAGTTAGATTCCTTATTGTCCGCTCTTTACCCACTTAATTGCTGTCTTTTTGTTTTTTAAACACATGATTCGGTTTGTTTGTCTCCATCCTTAAGATGTTTACGTTCAGGACAGCAGAGCAGAGACGCATCCAGCGCGCCCGTCTAACTGCGTGGACTCCCTTACAGGCCAGAGGACGTGCGCGTTTCTAGGCATGGAGTGTGACAATAACAATGACTTTGACATCGCAAGCGTGAAAGCACTGGACAATAAGCTGTGCTCTGAGGTCTGCTTACCGGGTGAGTGGCGGTCTGCTGAACGTGAACTTGGTGGGAGTCGCTCCCCTGCTCACACCCCTGCTCTCACCCCGGGGCGCCCACCTCCTGCCCTGCGGCTCCTGCAGAAGCCTGGGCCGTGCTGGGATGCCGGAAGCTGCTGCTGAAAGGAAGTGTGTGCCCCGAGGGAGAAGGTCAGGCCGGGAGGAGGGAGCAGCTCTCCCTCTCCTTCCCGTCTTCCCCGTCTTCCTGACGGCCCCTCCATCGCGATCTCGCAGATCCCATGGCGGGCGGCCTGGCCTGTGTCCCCCACAGGCGGTGTGGAAGGCAGCGGAGCCCTTGCGAAGGGCCTCCGTGGCTCCTCCGCAGGAAGGTGAAAGCCAGCGGGTTCTCGATGAGCGAGGGGCTCCGTGACCGTGAGCTTTGGGGGACCAGTCGCCTTGTACTTGTCAGCTCTGGATCCCAGAGGAGAGGTCAGGGCTGGAGGGTGACCGTGCCCCCTGGAGCCCTAACCTTACATTTCATCAGGGCAGTCAGGGCCCTTCCTCCTCCTCACGGCGCTACCCGGAACCCAGGCCGACTTCCTGCAGAGGAGCCGCGGTACCAACCGGCGTGCGCTGCCCTCTTCCACCCGCTGTGCCCACGTGGGGGCTCCCTGAGCCGCTTCTCCAAAGCCCAGGCCTGCCCACGCGGACTCGGTCAGACTTGCCCTCCGGGTTTTACGGCAGACGCTGTCCCTCACACGTGTGCTCCGTCATCGCTCCGCCAGCCCCTGAAATGGAGACATTTCAACCTCAGAGCAGCCCCCTGGCATCGTGGTCCAGTGCTTTACGCGTTCCGCGAAGTGGCCACGGCTTTGGGGCCACACAGCCGCCTGTGGTTGCCACGCTCCATCAGCCTGGGAAGGACACGGTCCCGCAGGCTCGGGCCGCAGGGAGCTGGGCCTCGGAGGCGCGCCCTCCAGCCTTTCCTGGGGCTCCTGGGTCGTGGTCTATGGAGGGCTGACCCAGGCCGGTCTGGACGTCACTTCCTGCCTCCCATCCCCACCTCGCTTCTGTCTGTCCGTTCGTTTTCCACGTCTTTTTCGGTTCTCTGGTGTCCTGTAGGCTGTGTGTGGAGGCTCACGTTCGCTCTGTGCCAACACTGTCCTCCCGGCTACGCCGCCCGCCCCCGCGCTTGCTGGGCCTGCGCGCATCCCAGCGCCTCCTGCTTCGGTTCCATCCCTAACTGGCAAGGGCCCGTGTTCCATAGACTAGGATTTTTCCAAGAAAAAAAAACTTTTTGGAAGAATATATCCATTCCTGTTCCAGAAAAAGGGGGTGCTTCTGTGCAAGGGTCCTGGGGCGGGTTGGTCCGGCCGCAGATGGCATCTCTGCCCTTGCTCCGCCATGTGTCTGCTCACTGGGCGTGCGTGCGTGGGAGAGTCTAGGTTCCTGCTCCCCTTTAGGCCCCCCCCCCCCACTTGTTGGCAGAGGGAGCTGCTGGGAGTTGTTGGAGCCAACCAAGCTGCTGGAAATGCGAGCGTATTCCCTCTGCTTCCTCCTCTTCCTCACACCCTCCGGCCAGCCTGCTGGTTGACATTCAGTCCGCTCTCGGGGTCGGGGAGGGAAGTGAGGGAGGGAAGGAAGGAAGGAAGGAAGGAAGGAAGGAAGAAAACGGTAACTGTTGGGAGGGAGGGGAGGGAGGGAGGGAGAGAAGGAAGGGAGGGAAAGAAGGGAAGGAAGGGAAGGAAGGAGCCCTGGGGTTCCTTGTGGGGATCTGAGATTAAAGTGGGGTCACGGCTGAGACCAGACACACGAACCAAACAACGCTGTGATGTCTGTCGGGAGAGGGACTCGGTGTAAGCGCTTGAGGTGTCTGTCCATTGTCCCCTCACCAGAGGTCTGGGGCTCTTAGGAGTCTGGTTCGGCCGGGAGCACCATGCGGGGAGCAAAGTGCTGGGGAACTCTCCGGAAGCGTCCGCTGGGTTCGTGACAGGCGTACCCGCTTGATAGGTCCCCTGGGATGGAGGGGCCTCGGCCTTAAGGTCAAACTTCCATCCCACGATGGAGATCCCGAGGTCCCTCCCCGCCGGCCGGCCGGGCTCCTCCGGCCTGTGGGCTCCAGACGGCTTCGCGGCCCTCGGTCTCTGTTTCCCTCTCCAAGCAGAGGGTGCCCCCCTCGAGGAGGGCCCATGAGAAGCAGAGCCGGGGGGCACCCCCTCTCCCTGTCCCCATCACCCTCCATGCTCACGGGTGCTCGGCCGGGAGGCGCAGCCAGCTGGTGGCGAGGCCCACACAGGTCCCCATCCTCACCACTGGTCAGAGTGACGCCGACAGGGCACCTGTGTCTCTGAGCCTCTCGTCCCCTAAGAAGCCTCTGGGGTTCTCAGGCCGGACGCCCAGGGGCGGAGGGGTGCCCCCAGGTTGTTGGAGAGGCTCTGCTCTCCAAGGGAGGACAGCGAAGCGGACGGGGCAGGGTGAGCAGTTGGGAATTCGGAGACCAGCGAAGGAGCTGCGGGTCCAGGGGATCGGACGGGCGATCACACGGGTGGCAGCGGTCGGGGACCAGCGGTCGTTCAAAGCCTCTGGGAGGTTGATGATGGGAACGAGCGAAGATGACGGGTTCAGTCCTGGAAACACTACAGTTTTGAATGGCCGCATCGGGCAGCCGTGGGCGCAGCTAACGGAACTAAAAATGCCTGTGGAGGCGAGTGGGTGACCCAGACCAGGAGGCTCCTGGGGAAGGCGGCACTCGGTAGAGACTGAGGAAACAGCCAATTCCCACCCCACCCCCCAGAAATCTCAGGAAAGGGGTGCCCTGAACGTGCGCCCCAAATCCGCCTCTAAAGGTCTTTTCACTCACCCATTTCTGAGTCCCCCAAACGGGAATTGAAGGGAAGCGCCTTTACCTGTCTCCCTCTGAGAGTTTAAACCAGGGGTCCTCAAACTTTTTAAACAGGGGGCCAGTTCACTGCCCCTCAGACCGTTGGAGGGCCGGACTATAGTTTAAAAAAAAACTATGAACAAATTCCTATGCACACTGCACATATCTTATTTTGAAGTAAAAAAACAAAACGGGAACAAATACAATATTTGTATTTGCATGTGGCCCGCGGGCTGTAGTTTGAGGACCTCTGGTTTAAACCTCTGAGCCCCGTTTTCTGGCCGGAGTCTCCCCAGCATCCGGGTTCCTTTCTGTGGCCGGGCTCGCCCCCTGGCCCGGGTGAGCGGAGGCAGCGTCCCCTGTCGGGAAAGGGCACCCCAGGCGCATGGGTAGCCCCCGGAGAGCGGACGCCAGCCCGAGAGTCTGGAGGCCGCCCCTGAAGACAGCGGTGTCGGCCGGGGAGGGTTCTAGAATGGCCGTGTCTGCGGCGAGGGCTCGTGTGAGCTCAGCAGGAGCCCGGCCCGCGGTCTCGGGCGGCGTCGTTTTGTTCTGTGCATGCGTGTGTGTCTTCGCTCCTGTTCACCATCTGCTTTTGGTCTTTCCCACCGCACAGCGCAGCTCCGGAGTCCTGCCCCCTAGACCCTGAGGACTAGGTATGCGACCCACCCCACTGTGTACATGACACAGCTCGTGCCGCCTCGGGGCTCCACGTCACGGGCGGCCTCGCCTTCCCTTCTTGGTCCTGCGCACGCAGAGTGCCGCCCTCACAGGGAAGGAGCTGCTGACCCCCACCCCCGACGCCGGTACCCCAGGGACCAGAGGCCCCCCAATTCCGGCTGGGTGTGAGACACCTGAGGGTTTCCTTTCTGCTCACCCCTCTTCCCTGGGGCCCACCTCCCCGACTCTCAGAGCCCTGAAAGCATTATCGCCCAGCACGTTTCTTGGAAATAAGCAGTTGATGCTGCTTAACCCCAGAGCCTCTGCCGCCAGAGGGTGTGGTTGCTGGCCTAGCCTGCGGCCGGCCCCCCACATTTGTGTGTCCCCCCTCAAACATGAGCACAGCCAACCTCGGCCCCGCCCTGCAGAGTTGGTCGGCCCTGCTCAGGTGGTGGTCCAGGCACAGCGTGAGAAGTGGGGCGTCCATGTGGGCTGCAGGGGAGCCCTCCGACCCCTGGGCCTCATCTGGCAGGGGCCTGTGGAGGCGGGTGGGGGCTCCGCTGCTCGGAGTCCCGAGTTAGGTCTTCCTCCTGCGCTGTGGGCAGCCTGGCCCTGCCTGTCCGAGAGCGTCTCCCTGCGCGGATGGAGCCGGGCCGTGGGCGGGGAGGGCGGGCAGGGGGAGATGCGAAGAGGGGAGCATTGGGGGACAGAGCCTGGGGCACTGGCCGTTGTGCACCTTCTGCCAGTGGGCGCCCCGCTCGGCGCTCTCCCCTGTGACCTCGCCCAGTCCTCAAGCTCATGCAGGCGGGAAGGCAGGAGCCGGGAGTGGAGCCCAGCCATCCTGACAGCAGGTTAGGCAGCCTGGGGAGTGAACGGAGGGGCAGTGGTGGATGGGATGCAGAGTGCGAAGGAGAGAGAAGAGCCGCAGGGGCCTGAGGGGAGGGTGAGGAGTTTAGGGGTGACACCTATGGGACCCCCAGTTTCTCGGCTAGTGCCTCCTGAGGTGGATGGCACCAGCGGATAGCAAACCTCGGCGGCTGCTCAGATCAAGAAGATGAAGAGCGGCAGGTGTGGGGACGGGGTGCTGAAGCCATGGCACTGCCCCCCCATGTCTCTAGCACCCTGCTGGGCAGCCAGTCACTTCCTGCCCCGCCCTGTCCCCCCCAGCAGACACTCAGGGTGCAAACACTTCTTCCCATCGGAGGAAAGCTCAGCTGGGCCCAGTTTCTTTCTCGTCCAGCATAGCACGTGGGCCGACTTCAAAACAAGGCACTAAAGTGGGTCCCTGGGCAAGTCCACAAAGCGAGAAACAGCCTGCGTGTCCCTCTGTCATGGGGCGCAGAGGCCCCGTGGGGCAGGGGCACTCACTTCCCGTTCCCTCTCCCGCGCTGTGGCTGCACACACAGAGTTTCAGGTGACACGCATCCTGCCAGCCTCCATGCCGAGCTCCCGGCTGCCCTGCTGGAGACCCAGGGACCTGGCCGAGGTCTGGCCCTGTGACCTTCCTCTCTCTCCTCAGGCACCTGGCAGGCCGATGACAACGCGCTCAGTCGTCGGCGCCGGTCGTCCAGCAGCCTGGAGGATGCCGAGAGCGGGCGCTGCGTGTGGGGGCCTCTGGCCGTCTGAGAGCCCGCCCCAGGCCAGAACCTCCTCCGGTCCCCGCATCCCATCCTGGACTCACTGGACCATGGCCTCCTGGGCATCCTCAGCGGGACACGTGGAGACTTTGACACCCACGTGGGAGCTGGGCGTGGAGGCCAGCCTGCTCTTCCCGGCCCCCAGCCTTCCATCACCAGGACCCCGGCCCCCTCCGAAGGGGCTGGACGCCTCCTTCCTCCTCAGAGACCCTCTGGAACGTTCCCACTGTATCTTGATCTTCAGGGGAGCCACGCCCACAGGCTGGCGTCTCGAGCATCTCCGTGGCGGGTAGACCAGAAGGCTCGGAGTCTTAGCGGCTGCATTGCAGGCGTTTTGGGGTGTCAGGGACAGCAACTCCAATTTGAAACCTCCAGTTCGGGGTGGATTTGAGGGAGACACGTGAGAAGGCAAAGCCATGTTGCGCTGTATGTGGAGTTTCCTTCCAGGACAAGAGAAATGGTACCAGCCCACCAGACGGTTGAAAAGACAGTTCTTGCTTCCAGCAGGCGAGCTGGTCTAAGCCTCATGTGAGTGTCTTGCTTAGAGAGGAGGCCTTGGACCTGAGACACTCCCCCCCACACCCCCCCCAGTTACATGACCGCCCTTGGGAGGGTCTTAGATCAGGTGCATCGGGAAGGCCTGGGACTCCACCCTAAGGTGACATTTCAAAACACATTTGTGACCACCTCTCTCCGGTGCGTGGAGCTGTCATCACTCTGGCCCTGTCCAGTGGTATTCTTACCCGTTTCCCCATCTCCACCCGTTTGTTCATAGTTGAAGAAACAGGCTGAGAGGGGGGTGGACCAGGGACCCTCCAGCTGGTACCCAGGACTCCCCAAGGGAGCAGTGCGGAGCGCTGAGCTGGGGGTCGGCAGTGGGCTCGCACTGGTGGCAGGAGGCAGGGCCTTCACCCCTGGGAGTCTCCCCGCC
>NW_005371349.1:1914985-1917213 GCF_000412655.1 Myotis brandtii
AGAGGGGCAGGGGGAGGGACTGCCTTCCACAGGCTCATTAGAGACTTAGAGTGTTCCAGTCACGTGCCCACCCCCCCTCAGCCCAAACGCTGGCGAGAGCAAGGCTGCCCCAGACCGGACCGTGAGTGCTGGGTGTCCCCCTCCCGGCGCTGGCTCTGCTGAGTCCTCGGCTCTTGGACAGACGCTCTGTCTGTTGGCCTTTGGAAAAGGGGGTCGAGCGCGGGCTTGGGAGGCAGAGCTGTAAACAGCAATGTGTGAGGCGGAGACGTGGAGCCCAGGCTGTGCCCGTCCGATGGCTTGTCTTAGGATTTGGAACTGCCACCCGGAAGAGCTTCTCGGGGCCCTTGCCAAGCCTCCCAGGGAGCCCCGTGCCCTCGCTCGGCACCCTTCCGGCGGCCTTTTGCACAGCCGGGTGAGCAGGGCCCTCCCGCCGCCCAGTGGCTGTGGCTCACGTTCTGCCTGGTCGGGGAACCTGCTGTTCTGACAGGTGTGGCGTGAGCCAAGCCGGAATCGAAGCTTCTGGAGGGAGTTCCCACGTCCGCCCTCTCCGGAATCCTGCCGTGGACTCCACTGGTTCAGGCCCCACTCCGTGTCCTTCCCTCCCCCCGGCATTCTTCCAGCCCCAGCCCCTTTCCTATTGGAGATCTGAGCAATAACCCCACTCCCTGAGTTCCTCCCAGTTTGAGCCCCAGAAACGCCAGGGAAGGGGGCTTCCCTCAGCCTAGGGTAGAGGCGCACAGACCCACCTGCTCTCCCGGCAGGCAGCCTTCACGGTGTGGTGTTACCTGAGATGAAGGAGCCGCAGGTCAACAGCAGCCACGGGGGCCAGGAACCCTAAGAGGAAGCCGTCATCGACACCCTTCCTGGGGGGCCCGTGTCCTCTCCCAGGGGGAGAGAGGCTCAGAAAGGTTCTTCTAAGCCTTGGTTCCCTACCCAAGACCTCTGGGCTATAGGATGGCCCCTCAGTCCTTGTTTTCCAGTCACTTCCTGTCCTCAGCCCCCCCCCCCCAAATCTCATTCAGATGTTGGCAAGCAGAGATATCCCCCCCAGAGGCTAGTCCTCAGCCTGAGAGGGGACAAGGCCGCTGCCCCCGAGAGAATGGACGGGCATAGGCTAACTGGAGGCCGGTCGCTCCTTCCTACCACACGGGTCTGAGCTCCCCACGGCCTCCAGGTGGTGTGATCCAGGCCTCCTGGCAGAGCCTTTTTCCATCCCACCAGAGTTCACGCCCACACCGGCACCTCTTGGGCACAGACCCACACACTTGAAGCCATCTCACCCGGAGAGAGCTGGGGTCCTGTCCGCCTGACCCTGGCCCCCTCGCTGCTCACCTTGCTTTAGGGTCTGCACCCCGGCTGTGTGCAGGGGTGTCTGTACGGTTGTGCCATCCGTGTACCCCTCATCCCTGGAGTTACGCTCATGGGTACACGACAGTGGGGACGTCAGGATGCGGTGTTCATGGGCTGCTGCATGATTCTTAAAACGGAATAAAACTGTTTACAAGGAAGGAGATCGCTGCCGTTGGTTATTGGTGAGAGTTCCTGTCTGACTCTCTCCCGCCCCCTTTACCTCTCTCTCTCTCTCTCTCTCTCTCTCTCTCTCTCTCTCTCATGTGGAGGTGAGGTGAGGGCAAGGGGCAGGGGAGGCTATGCCCCTGGGAGGAGTGGATGTGCCATCCACTGGGCACCGGCTTCCCTCCAGCGCCTGGGCAGAGGCCTGAGCCAGGAGCCCTCAGCCCCACCCTTGCCCTTAAACCCGAGAACTCCCAACACTGCAGCTCCTCCATAATTGAAGAGCAGGGAAGCTGGTGACAGGAGGGAGGCGGGGGCGGGGAGGGAGGCCCACAGTCCCTGTCACTTAAAGGGGGTGGAATTGTTGGGTTAAATGGCCCCGCTGGGAGAACTTGGGAAGTCCGTGGCTTCCCTGAGTTGTACCCGCTGGGTCTGCTTCCTCAGATATCTGGGAAGGAGGACGATTTCCGCAGAAGCCTCTGGAATGTCAGGGGTGGGGAGGCAGCCGCTTACCGGGAACGGGAGGACTGACCCTACCCGCCTTGGTGCGTCCGCGATCCGGGCGGGCCATGGCTGCGGACCTGGGCGGCAGGTGGCATCGGAGAGTCAGACCTGCCCGCGGGCACCAGAGCCGACACGGGACCGGGAGAGAGGGACAGGCCGCGGAACGCGAGGAAGTGCCACTCGCAGCCCGGAGGAGAGGCCGTGGGACCCCA
>NW_005371349.1:1917391-1918305 GCF_000412655.1 Myotis brandtii
GCGGGCCGCGGGCGGGTAGGGGGCTGGGTGGCGCGGGAGAGGGAGGCAAAAGGAGGGAGTTCCAAGAGAGTTACCGCCGGAGAGAGTGGCAAGAGCCCGCGGTCACCTTGGAGACGTGCTGACCAATGGCAGCAGCGAAAGCTGTTTATGGGGGCGGGGCGTCGCCATGGCAGCAGGAGAAGCCTTTGGAGCGGCTACTTAACGCGGGTCCCGGGCCGCGGGCGCTCAGAGAGGCGCCTTCAGGCTGCGGGGAGGACGAGGGGTGCTGGCGGGGCCCTCAAGCTGAGGGCAGAGAGCCGCGGGGGTGGTGGTAACTTCTTCCAGAACCTTCCTTTAGCCCGGGCTGCGCTCTGAGCCAGGTAAGGGACTGAGAGGACTGCGGGCCGCGGAAGGTGGGCGGCAGCGCGCTCTCCCGTGCGTCCCGCAGCCAGTGGTGGGCCTGGAAACTGACCTCTGCGGCGTTGGGGTACCTGACTTTCCGCCCCGATCCCTTCCTTCCCCTGATCTCCCATCCGAATATCCCTTTTCAAAGATCAGGCGACCTTCCCGGGCCCCCGCCCTGTCGTCCTGCCCTCGCGGGCTCCCTAGCCCCTTCCCCTGAGTTGGGGTGGGGGTGTCTGACTTCCCGCTCTTGGGGAGGACGGGACCGACTGGAATGCTCCTACCCTCTCCCTTCACTTGGCTAATAGCGTCTCCTCTTCAACCTCGAAGAGGAAATGAAGCGAGGCGGTCCCTGCGGGGGTCGGTCCTGTTTCCCAGACCTCAGCCCTAACACACCCTCGCAGCTGCGGGACGACTTTAGAGGAATCCCCCCCACGCCCCCGCCCCCGGGGATGGGGAAAGGGCTCAGCTCCCGCCGCGGTCCCCGCAGGCCCCACGTTCGCATTCGGAGGAGGCGACCCCCAGGTCGCGGG
>NW_005371349.1:1918732-1920669 GCF_000412655.1 Myotis brandtii
CCTCGGGGCTACAGGCTCCGCCCCCCGACGACGTGGACTACACCACCAACCCGAGCGTGAAGCCGCCCTACTCGTACGCCACGCTCATCTGCATGGCCATGCAGGCCAGCAAGGCCACCAAGATCACCCTGTCGGCCATCTACAAGTGGATCACAGACAACTTCTGCTACTTCCGCCACGCTGATCCCACCTGGCAGGTAGGGGAGGTGTGGGTGGCGGCGGCTCCTTCCCAGCCTCCTCCCGTGCCCGCTCCTCCTCCATTCTTGCGGGGACTCACTCACTTCACTCAGATCCGGGTCAAGTAGCCAGGGCCCCACGGGAGGGAGGCCCTGGAGGGAGGCCCTGGGGGAGCCCAGTGCTTGGAAATGCCTCTCTTTTGACTTAAGAGAGGGAGGCTGTTCAGAGGGCTTTAGGGGTGAGGATGCTGAGTTCAAAGGGAAACACTTGTCACCCAGCCAAGGGGCTCAGCCCAAAGACCAGGGCCAGACTTTGCCATGGACACAGCCCCCTGGGGGAAGGTGGTGATGGACGAGGGGCACATTTTTGTCCCAAGTCTTAGAATTCCTAGACACTGCCCTGCCCAGGGACAGTGTTCAGGACCTGGCTCAGAAGTGGAAGCCTGGTTGCAGTTGGCTTGGGGGGCAGGGGGTCGAGTGCTGTGGGGTGTGAAGGCAGCTGTGTCTGAGAGCGGGTATGGGGCCTTCCTACAGCTGCTGCCCCAGCCCCCACTCCAGCCGCTCCCCAGTTTCCTGTCTCCACTCCTCCCCCGCCTCTCAGTCAAGCTCCCTGGGGAGACAATTACCTGAGCCAGGTGCTTCCCACAGGGGCTCTGCCTCCAGCTCCGGCTTCAGAGCAGCCCAGGGCCAGGCCGCCATGTAAACACCCAGCCTTGCCAAGGGGCACTACCCACCCGTCCGCCCCGCTCTCCAGGCCCCCGACCCCTGTCCCCATCCTGGTTTGGATAAGACGACGCAACTAGGAATGAATGCGGCAGGATGGTGATCTGAGGCGGGGCAGGCATTGCCCTGAGAGTCCGGGATCAGGGCCTGGCTGGGGACAGAGGCCCCTGGGGCACCCGCAGCAGCAGGCCGCACATCACAGTCCCCGATACTCTTCACTTGCTTGGGCCCTGGCCGGGGCGAGGCCCTCGGCAGCCTTGGCGAGAAGGCAGAGACCCCCGCTCCCCCCACAAGCCTGCGGAGCCCCGACTGCAGGAAGTGGGCCCAGGAATGAGCGCTATGCTCTTTGCTGGGTAATAATCAACTGAGGCCAAACAGCCTGGTGGGAGGAGGGGCGGGGGGGGGCAAGGCCCTGGCCAGCGGCTGACTCGACAAAGGAAAGCCATCGGCTCCTACCACACCTCATCCCCACACACACCCCTGTGCACGCAGGCGTGTGGACACACACCCCCTCACACCTCAGGTCACCCAGGGCCGCCCACCCCAACCCTCCCGCTCCACAAACAGAGGGCCGGCCAGGCCAGGCCCTGGGGGAGCTGAGGCGTTTGGCCAGAGGCTGCAAGCGGTGGGGTGAGGAGGGGGGCGGGCAGGACAGGGTGGCACTGAAACCACCCTGTGGCTCGGGCTCGGATGACTGAGCAGGCAGATATCCCGGCAACAGGGAATAAAAGCCCCCGACGGCACTCCTGGCTCCGGGGGCCCTGTGGCTGGTGTCCCAGAGCCGCCTCCCCCTCCCCCACCGAGAGAAGAGGGGAGGAGACAGGCGGGAGCACAGGCAGCCACTGACCCTTCCTCCCCGCTCAGCATCCTCCTCCCTCCTCTGTCCTGTGCCCAGAATTCCATCCGCCACAACCTGTCCCTGAACAAGTGCTTCATCAAAGTGCCCCGGGAGAAGGACGAGCCGGGCAAGGGCGGCTTCTGGCGCATCGACCCCCAGTACGCCGAGCGCCTGCTGAGCGGGGCCTTCAAGAAGCGGCG
>NW_005371349.1:1921189-1923957 GCF_000412655.1 Myotis brandtii
GCCGGGGACGCCACCCTCGCTGCCGACCTGCAAGACTGGGCCAGTGTGGGCGCCTTCTTGTAAGAGGCCGGGCCCCGCCCCCACCTGCGGACAGCACCCAAGTCAGGGCCCAGACTGCCCCCCAACACAGGCCCGTGGAACCCCACTGCCCAGACAGGGGCTGGGCCACGTCTCCCGAGCTGGCACCACGGGGCCACACATCCCCCAGCCTGGGCTGCCCTCGGATTCCAGCCCCGGAGGCTGAGAACTGGGGCTCAGGACCAGTGACTCGCTGCCTCCCCTCCCGGCCCCCATACACACAGTGTTCCATTGACCCTCAGCTGCCCTGCCCCAGGGACCAGCTAATAGCCCTGCGGTGTGAGCGCTGCGGCCTGAGGGGCCCTGGCCGGGCTGGGGCCGGGGAGCCAGAGAACAGGGCCCACCTGGGCACTTTGGCTTCAAAACGTTCTCCTTCCTCCATCCTCCATCCTCCTCCTCTCCCCCCACAGGTGTCTATCCAGAGAAAATTCCCAGGTACAGCAAATGCTAATTAGGTGACTGCAAATTAACCCCCGGAGGCCTCTCCAGGCAAAGCCTCCCAGGGCCGGGCGGGCAGTAGGCAGCGGAGCTGGGAGGGGCAGAGAGGAGAGAGGTGAGGTCCGGGCGCCCATGGGGCAGGGAGACTTCCTAAGGCCTCCGGAGTCTTCTCCTGGCCCATCTCCACAGGGGGCAGGGGCGAGGTGGGAAACCCCTAATTTTTGAGCCCGACAGGAGGCTGACAGTAGTGAGGAGTTGGGGTTCTGGGGAGTTGGGGCAGGGGTAGCCAAGCTGCAGGGGGGAGGGGCAGACAGACTAATGTAGTGAGTGTCACTATAGCTGAGGTTTAACTGGGAGGGATGCCCAGCTTGCTAGAACCACCGGGACCAGGAAGGGGTGGGGGTCGCCCGTGCCCCCCCTGCACTTGTGGGAGGGAGTGTCTCGCCCCGCCCCCAGCGCCCCAGGCTGCATCCCGAATCCATCCTCCTGCCCCACGGGGCAATTTAACCTTTTTCATGGAAAGTTATTTACAATAAAAATTTTTTTTTGAAAATAAAAATTTTATAAATCTGCAAATGGACCTTTTTGCAACTTTCTTTGGGAAAAGGCAAGGGCACCGTGTGGAGGGGGGTTTCTCGTCGGTGCTGCAGGGGAAGGGCTGGGAGGGAGTTTGGGGGTCACTGAAACATGCCCCCCATGACTGTCCCAGGGAGAAAGGGGAGAGGCAGCCCGAGGGCTCCCCTGCAGCCTGGGCCTCAGTGCCCCCATCTGCACAATGGGGATAAGCAACCCACAGCCCCCAGGAGTGTGTGAAAAAGGAGGCACCGCCCCCTCCCGCCCTGGGGACTCACAAAGGCCGTGCCTGCCCAGGGCTCCGCTGAGCGTCCCGCCGTGAGGGCCTGCCTGGGCTTGCCTGCCTGAATGTACCCTCCCTGGCCTGGGCCAGTCTCCAGCACCTCCCTCCCTCGGTCCCTTCCAGGAGGGGACAGGGTGTGAGGTCAGAGGGCCCCGTCCCAGGGCCCCACTCCCACCCAGCCCGTGCCTTCCCTCCCAGGCCCAGTGCAGGCTGGAGCAGGAGGAGGCCACCGGGGAAGCTTGTGTGCCCAGACCCTCCCCCCTCTCTCACACTGGCCGGTCTGCTCTGTGAGCAACCCAGCCTACCAGGGTTCTGATGGGGAAACTGAGGCGCAGAACATGTGTGTGTGAGTGACACAGTGTGGCATCTCTCAGTCCCCGCCCCCCAGCTTTGTCTGGAACCCACCTCTCCACTCAGCCCCACAAGCACACCCTGGGGGTGCACAGCTCCTCCCCCAGCGCGCGGGCACACGCGCGCGCACACACACACACACACACACACACACGCACACACCCTGGCACAAACAAACGGGCATCTCCCGCACAGTCCTGCCCAGCCTCCAGGACCCCTTTCTCCCTTTCTCACCCAAGCCCTTTCTTCCCCTTCGCTGGGGCTTGGCTCTAGGCCAGCCTGCATTCCCTCGCTAACTTGCTGCTTTCACTTGCTAATGATTCCAAATATTTCAGAAGGGCGCACACTGCAGGGCCGGTGGGGTTGGGGCCTTGCTGAGCCCAGAAGCCAGCCCAGCCCCTTCCCACAGCAGACTGAGGCCGCCTCACTCCACGACTCCTTTCACCACCCCCACCACCCACCAGCCCAACTCTCTACTGGCCCCCAGCAGTGGGGAAGTAGTGGGGGGGGGTGGCTCTGGCCTTCTCCACTGGCCCCCAAGATCAGCCTCCAGCCCTGGCCAAAGGGGTTACATCTCTGATTGACCGGTGGGCATGCTGCCCTCTCCCCCACCTCACCCTCTGCCTCCGCTGTGCTGGGGGGAGAGGGGCAAAGTCGGGCAGGCAGAGCTGCCCAAGGCGGTGAGGAAAGGCCGAGGAGTGCGCAGAGGTGGGGCTCAGCCCTGGCTGTAGGGGAGTGACCAGGCGCCCCTGAAAATCCCTGTGCTGGGGCCCAGGCACCAACACTGATTCAGGGTCCCCAGACGCTACCGAAGCCGAGGGGACTGGTGCACTGGGCTTCCCACTCGCTGAGCAGGCAGCATCTGAAGAGGGAAAGTGTGAGTTTCAGAGCCCATCCCTCCTGCTTGTCCCTGCCCGATGGCTTTTAGTTTTATTTTTTATTTGTTTATACACTGAGTGGTCAGATTATTATGACCACCTGACGTTTGTAGGCAAATTAGCTATAATTTCTCGCTGAAGTTGCTAGAGGGCCAGACCATTATAAA
>NW_005371349.1:1924086-1926286 GCF_000412655.1 Myotis brandtii
AGGAAGGGAGAGAGAGAGAGAAACATCAATAATGAGAGAGAATCATTGATCGGCTGCCTCCTGCACACCCCACGCTGGGAATTGAGCCGGCAACCCAGGCATGTGCCCTGACCGGGAATCAAACTGACCTCCTGGTTCAGAGGTCGATGCTCAACCGCTGAGCCACGCCGGCCGGGCATGCCCTGGTGGCTTTTTACGAAGCTGTTCATTTACCTCATAGGTACTGATGGATTCGACGTGACCCCAGTCAGAATAGCTCTGCAGCATGTGACGTGAGCTGCAGACACAACGCCCATGAGCACAAACTACTGGAGTGTATATGTCCTTAGAGCAAGGACAGTCCTGCAAACCCTCCTGCCATCGTCACCATCAGGACATGGACATGGACCTGGTAATCCCATCTCACCACCGACCCATTCAAAGTTTGCAGATGGCCCCACTGATGCTCCTCTCCGGCCCAGCACCCCCATCCAGGGTCATGAGTTGCACTGGGGGGGTTCTCTCTCTCTCTCTCTCTCTCCCTTTCTCCTTCTTCTTCTTCTTCTGCTTCTTCTTCTTCTTCTTCTTCATCTCTCTTTAATATATATATATATATGTTTTATTGATTTTAGAGAGAGGGGAAGGGATAAGGATAGAGAGATAGAAACATCCATGAGAGAGAAACATCAATCGGCTCCTGCACGCTCCCTACTGGGGATCGAGCCGCAACCCTGGCATCTGCTCTGACCGGGAATCCAACCGGTGGGTGACCTCTTGGTTCATGGGTTGATGCTCAAAATCACTGAGCCACACCGGCCGGGCAGTCCTGTCTCCTTTAAGCTGTGTGGCTTTGAGCAGGTTCCTCATCTCCTTTAATCCCCGCCTTTGAGGTGAGAAGCCCCTAAACGACTTCACTCTTAGGTGTTGGGGCAGCCCCTCCCAAAGAAGAAGCTGCTTTTCTGTCTCCTAAGTGGTCCCCTTCGCCCCAGCTTCCACGTGGTGCGGGGAGAGCGCAGGAGCTTGGAGCTGGAGGCCCTTCCCCTCCCTGCCCAGAGCACATCCTGTTCCCCTGGCCAGGCCCCCACAGACTCCAGCCGCCTGGGATCCCCTCAGCCCCGGGCTCCGGGCTGTCCCGCAGCAGAAGGCCAGGCGCCTGCAGAGCTGAGCTGAGGATGGAACCGCTCTCCACCCACCACCCACACGCACAGACTTTCAGAAGGAAGAGAGGGAGCTGGGGGGCGGGGAAGAGGGGGTGTGAGGGCAGGTGGGGAGGAGGTGGGCAGGAGCCAGGCGCACTTCCATCCTGGGCCAGGCCCAAAGGTAAACAGGTGTATTTGGCCTCGCAGCAGGGGGCAGCGGGCAGGCCTGAGCCTGTCTGGGGTGGAGTTGGGGGGGGGGTGGCATTAACAATGGGGTGGAGAGTGGCCCAGGTCCTGCTGACACACTCTTGTGTAATGATGAGGAGAAAACGCAGGTGACAAGGGAGGGGAGGCACCCTGGGGGGCTCTGTGAGGCCACCCACGCTGGGGCTGCGCTGACCCTGTGAGCCAGGAGGCACATGGGGGCCCTGGGGGTCACCACCCTCCTGGGGCACATGTGTCTGTCCCACTCAGGGGCTCCGGGTGGGACAGGGACAGGTCAGAGTCACCCAGCGGGCATGCTGGGGCCTGAACTTTCCTTGTGTGGTCAGCGGCGGGCAGGGATCAGCTGGAGGGCACTGTCCCCCAGAAGCCAACCAGCCTGGGGGGTGCGGTGCTGGGAGAGGCTGGTGCACACTAACCGGGGGGGGGGGGGACAGGACCAAGGGGTCCATGCCCGGCCCCCAGCTCCGCACAGCCCCTCGCCCTGCCCCTCGCTAGCTCACTTGCTCGGAGGGCAGGAGGGGCTCAGGCCCTCTTTCCACTGGAAGGAAGCAGCTCCCTGAGCTCCTGGGACAGCAAGACTCCAGCAACTGGGGAGAGCCGGCTGCCTGCACACAGCACCCCCCCGCCCATGGCCCCCAGGGCCCTTTGAAGCCACAGCGACTGCCCACAGCCCTCCAGGCTGTTTGCCCAGGGAGCGAAGCTGAGCAGAGGCTGCTGTGTGTACGCAGAGCCACCCACGGGCTCTGTCAGGGGTCCTGCCCCGCCCCAGACCACCCTGCCCTCTTCCTGCCTCATCTGGGCACCAAGCCATGTCCTGATCCCCACATGATATTCCAGTTTCGCCAACTTGCTTAAAG
>NW_005371349.1:1926453-1928436 GCF_000412655.1 Myotis brandtii
AGCACACGGCCCCCGATTTCCTAAGGAATGAATGAATGAATGAATGAATGCGCTGGCTGGGCAGATGGATAAAAGGTAGAGAAACAGCCAAGGAGCCTTGGCAGATTTCGACTGCGGACAGTAAACACGAAGGGGTTCCCAGCCAGTGGGGCTGGGGCTGGGGGTGGGGGTTTCTGGGGGCCCCGGGCTGCAGAGGTTGGGGAGAGAGCGATCAGGTGAGCAGGGTCGGGGCGGAAAGCCCCACGCTGCCCTGCTCTGGACAAGTAAGCAGCCCTTTTGCTGATGCTGTGGGTGTGGGTGGGGCAATAAAAGGGACAGCGGGGGCCTTGAGTGCCCGCTGAAGCTGAGTGGACCTGTGGCTGGTGGGAGTCAGGTGGGGAGGAAGGGAGAACGGACATGGGCAAGGAGGAAGGGGTGGAGGGAGGTGGAAGAGGCCCGCCTCATTCTCATCTGCTCCTCTGCCCCCCCCCATTGCCCTGGGGCCTCTGTCCTGGGAGTGAGGATCATGGGGAGCCAAGAGGCAGGGCTGGTGTGGAGAAACCCGCATTCAAGGACCCCTCCCCCCCAAAAAACCACAGGGTCAGCAAGCGGGCCTTTCACCTATTTGCCCCCCAGCTACAAGGTCACCAGGACAGAGCTGTGCCCAGCTCAGCTGCCCCTGCCTGGTCCCACCCCACTGTGCACCGGACGGGCCCTGGTGGCGCTGCTGCCCAGCCTCTAGCTGAGGCCAGGAGGTCTGTGAGGCCTGAGAGCAGAGCCTCCAGTGCCTGGGATTGGCTGAAGATTAACCTTGGACTGGGGGGGTGGCCTGGGGGGGTGGCCTGGTTGCGAGGCTGGGCCCGAAGCTGGCACTGTCTCACCAGGAAGACGGGGTGGAGACCACCTGTTCAAGGCCAGTCCTGGAGAGAGGGGGTGGCGTGCAGGCAGTGTCCTGGGCCAACTCACCGAGGGCCAGGGCTCATGCCCCATCCACGTCCCCCGGGTCTCTCTGGCCTCCCTATTACACGTGTGGGTTCCATTGTCCTGAGTGGGACACTGGGGGTCTCCCAGCCTCAGAAGGAATCCAAGGAGGGGGAAGAGAATCACCAACTAGGCCCAGCACCACGCGAGCAGAGGCGGGTCATGAAGAGCAGCAGTCCCCGGCCTGGCCCCCACCCAGAGCTCAGCTCCAAGGCTCTGCCACCCTCTGGCCCAGGGAGCTCTTGTCTGAGGCAGTTTGGGGAGGGGCCCCAGGGCACTGTGTGGCTGGTTCCATGTGGCCTGGACCAGGGAGCAGCCCAAGCCCTCAGTTTGCAGAGGAGGAAACTGTCCTCTGGTCTCCCCTAACCCTGGAGCTGAGTGTCCCCATGACCTGGGGTCAGAGCCCAGCTGAGAGCAGTCCCTACACTGGGCTTGAACTTTGACCTCCACCAAACTCCCAGTCCAGCTCCCAGGCCCCTCCACATAGATGACCTCCACCGGGAAGGGGAGTTCCAGCCTAAGAGGCGAGCCAGGCATGAGTGACCCCCAAAGATGCGGCCACACACGGGAGATCAATCCAGCCTGAAGGAGCAGGCCCGGGGCAGACACTGCCGAGCCCCAGGGGAAGGAATGACCGTGTGAGTTAGTGAGTGAGTGGAGCCCACTTGGGGAGGGGCGGGAGGACACTGCGGAGGGTCAGCCCAGGTTGTGCGTGGAGACAGCGGAGCCTGCTGGTGAGCGGACCCACAGACAGGAAGGACAGGGGCCGGGCTCAGATGCAGTCCCAGGCCTCCGGTGAAGGTCAGGTTAAAGCCCAGAGGTGCAGGGACGCTCCAGGACTGAGCCGGAGAGGAGCGGGGAGAGCGGGGACCAAGCCCTGGAAAGGGCCGTGGTCAGGGCTTCTTGTCCCCGCTCCGGACACACCTGTTCCAGGCAGGCCCCGCCCCAGGCGCCCGCGGGGAGAGTCCACAGGCCGAGGGGCTCCGGGAGGAGGCCAGGGTGCGGCCAGGAGGCCCGGGCCTC
>NW_005371349.1:1929096-1940211 GCF_000412655.1 Myotis brandtii
TAGCGGGGGAGCGCGCCCCCCTGCGGCACAGCCGCGTCCTCAAAACCCTCCCAGAGGCTTCTGGAAAGCAGCAGGGGCATCCTGGAGCCTGAAGATGCCCCAGGGAGAGCCCGGGGAGGGCAGGCGTCAGCCGCCACGTGGGACATACTCCCACCCGCTCCCGGGGCCTGCCCTGCCCACGGTGACAGGTGGGGGGGACTGGGGTGCACAGAGGGAACAGCGGCTCTACCCCCAGCTCCGCGAGGTGTGCCTGCTCCCTGCGAGCATGTTGCGGTGATGTTCAGGCCCCGGAAGCTCACAGCTGCCTCCAAAGGCGCATGAACCTCCTTCCTCTCGACTCCCCACTCTGGGAACACCCCCTCCCGCCTCCCCCCCAGGTTGTCTCATCCCTGCGGTCCTCCCTCCTTGCCCCTGCTCCTCCCTTGGCCTCCTGGGTTTAGCCATCACTTAGTTGTTTGTTTACTTGCTCATCACAGATGTGTGGCTCACCCGCCCCAGGTGCTGGGCAGCCCAGGCCTTCCTGTCCCCCTCCTGACACCGCCTGCCCCGGCCTAGCTTTCCTCTCACTGTTGTCACTCGGCCTTTGATCTGCCCTCAGCGGGGTCCAGCCCCGGCCTGTGCGCCCTTCCTCTGGGCTGTGGGCCACTTCACAAGCTCCGCCAGGAGGTCCTGGTCCAGCCTGCCAGCCCTCCCTCTCCCGGGTCACACTTGGCCTCCATTCCTCAAGTGGGCATGTCCCCTGGGGACACCCCCAGCCTCTTTGAGGATTGAATTCAAACCAGTTTACTCAGGGGGATTCAATTTGCAGTTGGGAAAATGCTTTTAAAGCTCACCTGGAGGGGGAAAACAAAGGTGTACTATGAAGTGAACATGCAGGCTCCAGGAAAGGATATATTTTGTTGTTGTTAATCCTCACCCTAGGATATTTTTTCCATTGCATTTTTTAGAGAGAGTGGAAGGGAGGGAAAGAAGGAGGGAAGGGAAGAGAGAGAGAGAGAGAGAGAGAGAGAGAGAGAGAGAGAGAGAGAGAGGGTTATTCTGTGTATAATATGCCTGGGTTCGTATAACTCCATCCAGAAAGTTATAACTGTGGTTCCTTCTGGGACAGAGTAACCGCCTGGGGGTCAAGGCAGAGGAGGGCATATGTACCTTCTTTGCAGTTTGGATAGAATTACATTGAATTTTAAAAAATAGTTTTAAAGCCAAATTGTAGCTTTGGCCAGTGTGGCTCGGTTGGTTGGAGCGTGGTCCCGTACACTATAAAGGTGGCGGGTTGGATTTCTGGTCAAGGCACATGCCCAAGTTACACGTGTGGGAGGCAGCCGATCAATGTTTCTCTCTCTCTCTCTCCCTTGCTCTGAAATCAATATGTAGCCTGGCCAGTGCAGCTCAGTGGTTGAGCATTGACCTCTGAACCAGGAGGTCACAGTTCAATTCCAGGTCAGGGCACATGCCTGGGTTGTGTGCTGGATCCCCAGTAGGGGGCGTGCAGGAGGCAGCCACTCAATGATTCTCATCGATGATTCTCCCTCTCCCTCTCCCTCTCCCTTTCTCTCTGAAATCAATTTTTTAAAAATATTTTTAAAAACCAAATTGCAGGTTTGACCCTACACGTGGCTGAAAGCACACTAAAAGTTTCCTTTGCTTTCTCTCCCGTAAGAAAGCGCGCAACAGCTGTCCACTCCTGGGCTTCCTTTCATTTTATATATAAAAGGATTTCAAGAAGAAGAAGAAAAAAAACACTCCTCTGACCACTCTGTCAGATGGCATTGTTGATGGCTGGTGATTTCTAAATGAAACAGACAAAAAAGAATCTATTTTTTTTATCATTACCAAAAATGGAAAAATTTGTTTTCTTAGAAGTGTTAGCAATAGAGAGGGGATTTAAACTCACAGTCTAGAAACTAGAAAAACTTGAGCATCCCTTGTACTCTGAAAATGTTTTCCTTTTTTGCAATGCATCTCTCATCTTTATTTTTTTTTAATATATTTTATTGACTTTTTACAGAGAGGAAGGGAGAGGGATAGAGAGTTAGAAACATCCATGAGAGAGAAACATTGATCAGCTGCCTCCTGCACACCCCCTACTGGGGATGTGCCCACAACCAAGGTATATGCCCTTGACCAGAATCGAACCCGGGACCCTTCAGTCCGTAGGCCAACACTCTACCCACTGAGCCAAACCGGTTAGGGCCATCTCTCATCTTTAAATGGCTGTAATCCCAGGGAGCAGACCCTGCTGTGGCTGTTGATGTCGTAGCATGCACATTTCCAGTATGGCCCGGGGCCGCCAGGAAACATTAATCTGGAGGGATGTTACCCTTGGTACATGGGGGAAAGCACAAAGCCTGGAATTAGGAAGTTACCAAAGAAGGAAACTGTTCCTCCCCCCTCCCTCCTTCCCTCCTGAAAGGGAGCCTCAGCCGCAGAGGGGGGCTCGGCTAAGATGGGCACCCTGGTGTTCTGTGCAAGGTGGCGAAGGAAAACCAAGGCTTCCGCACCTAGTTGAACCACCGCTTGCTCCTTTGTGGAAGCAGCTTGTGCCGCGTCTCGCTGGGGAAATTACTGCATCAATGTCTCACCTACATGCCTCACACTGGGTTGAGCATGAAGTTAAATTCATCTTTTCATTCTGTCTACTTTTTTTTTTTTTTTTTTTTTAGCTATGGTGGTCATAAAAATAACCTGCTTTCCACAGTGGCTTTTCTTTTCTTTTTTAAAAAATATATTTTATTGATTTTTTACAGAGAGGAAGGGAGAGGGATAGAGAGCTAGAAACATTGATCAGCTGCCTCCTGCACACTCCCTACCGGGGATGTGCCTGCAACCAAGGTACACACCTCTGACCGGAATCGGACCTGGGACCCTTCAGTCTGCAGGCCGACGCTCTATCCACTGAGCCAAACCGGTTAGGGCCACAGTGGCTTTTCTTGACCATCAGATTGGCAGCTTTGCAGAGCAACAAACCCACGTCCTGAGCCTGGGAGGAGGGCGGGAGCAGACGTCCCCGCAGCTGCGTTGACTGAGGCAGCGACCCGCTGAGCCCGCTTCCTCCGCTGCTGCAGGGAGACAGCGCCGTGCCCACCCGGAAGCTTACCGCGAGGATTAGCCAAGATGGGGAGGGGAACGGGTGACAGCGATGGCAAACAGGCTCTCACTACATCGCAGCTGGCTCCCAAATTACACTTGGTGCAGGAAATTTGAGAAAATGCAAAAAAGCACACACAGCCCTGACCAGTTTGGCTCAGTGGCTAGAGCGTCGGCCTGCGGACTGAAGGGTCCCAAGTTCGATTCCGGTCAAGAGCATGTACCTTGGTTGTGGGCACATCCCCAGTAGGGAGTGTGCAGGAGGCAGCGGATAGATGTTTCTCTCTCATCGATGTTTCTAACTCTCCATCTCTCTCCCTTCCTCTCTGTAAAAAATCAATAAAATATATTTTTTTAAAAATGCAATGAGATTGCATAAAGTTGAAAGTATCTGTTCATTGTATGCATGTGTACATAACCCATGGACACAGACCATAGGGGCGGGGGCGGGCTAAAAGGGGGCAATTGAGGGAAAAGGGGGACATACACACATAGTTCATTTACCAAAAATGCAATGAGCCCTAGCCTGTTTGGCTCAGTGGATAGAGCGTTGGCCTGCGGAATGAAAGGTCCCAGGTTCGATTCCGGTCAAGGGCATGTACCTGGGTTGCGGGCCCATCCCCAGTAGGGAGTGTGCAGGAGGCAGCGGATAGATGTTTCTCTCTCATCGATGTTTCTAACTCTCCATCTCTCTCCCTTCCTCTCTGTAAAAAATCAATAAAATATATTTTTTTTAAAATGCAATGAGATTGCATAAAGTTGAAAGTATCTGTTCATTGTATGCATGTGTACATAACCCATGGACACAGACCATAGGGGCGGGGGCGGGCTAAAAGGGGGCAATTGAGGGAAAAGGGGGACATAAGTTATACTTTCAACAATAAAGATTTGGGGCAAAAAAAGACAGTATTTGTTCACAACCATAAAGGAGTGCCTTCCCTAGACATACAGAGCGCGATGCTAGCGAGATACTTTTCTGAGCGTCTACTGTGGGCGGGTGTGGTTCCGGCAAGTGAAGTGCTGAGCGCGGCTCTCCCGCTAGTCCGCGGGGCCACCCTTGGCCACACCCAAGATGGCTACGTCCCCAGCCCGTTTCCGGGCCCCGCGGAGCACTTCCGCCTGCCAGTCCCAACATGGCCCCACCAGTGCGCTCGGGGCGGGGCCAGGGGCGGAAGTGGGTGTAACGGGGACGGAAGCCGAGGAGGGACGCACGCAGACACAAAACACTGGAAGGGGAAGCGGCGCCGGGCCGCAGGGATGATTCCCCCGCAGGAGGCGTCCGCCCGGCGGCGGGAAATCGAGGACAAGCTGAAGCAGGTGAGACCCGGGCGGGGGCGGCGGGGAGGGAAGGCGCCGAGGCCCGGGCCCGGCATCCCCTCTGGAAGGAGGCAGTGGGGAGAGGGGCACTCGCTGCAAGGAGCTGGGCTCGGGGCGAGGCCGCGGGCCGGGACGCGGTGATCTGCAGCCGCGGGCTTCTGGTGATGCCTCCCCTCCGCGCCCCCAGGAGGAGGAGACGCTGTCCTTCATCCGAGACAGCCTGGAGAAGAGCGACCAGCTCACCAGGAACATGGTGAGTAACCCCCAGCTGGGAGGGGCTGCAGGCCTCCAGAGAGCTCGGCGACCTGGCGGGTCCGGTCCGGTCCGGTCCGTAAGGCCTGGGGTTCTGGCCTGGGTAGGAATGGTGGTATTGGGTGGGTTTCTCCGGCGGCAGCAATGTGGCGGGCGTGTCCCTTACCTCGTTGCCTCCCCCTGGTCCGCCTCCTCCCTGAGGATGCTGCTGCCCCGCTGGCCTGGGCTTGGTCTTCTCTCCACGCCCTCCCCTTCATCTCCTGCTGCAAACACAGTGAGGCTGACTTGGGTGGGCCGGGGACGGTCGTGTGTCATCCTCACTTCAGGCGACGGGCGGAGGGCAGGGGTGGCACTTCTGAGGCTGCTGAGGGCAGACAAGACTCAGCCATCTCCCTCCCCCAGGGCTCTGGGGTAGGATGAGCTCTGAAATCGGACAGATCTGGGATCTGGTCCTCACCCTCCACTTGTTTGTGTGTGGCTCCTGGCAGGTAACTCTGAGCCTCAGTTAACTCATATGGTAAGACAGGGACAATGCCACCCTCCCCCTGTGGCTGTGAAGGTCATAGGAGCCAATCCATGGGGACCCATCTTGCACAGCACCTGGTATACAGTAGGTGCTCCACAAATATGAGGTTTCTTCTTTATTTCCAGAGGGGACTGTAAAGCACAGGTTGAGTAAATACAAGCTTGGTGTATGCATGTAGTAACACAGTCATGAAGTCCTAGTACCGTGGTCGGCAAACTGCGGCTCGCGAGCCACATGCGGCTCTTTGGCCCCTTGACTGTGGCTCTTCCTAAGCCTTAGGAGTACCCTAATTAAGTTAATGACAATGTACCTACCTATATAGTTTAAGTTTAAAAAATTTGGCTCTCAAAAGAAATTTCAATCGTACTGTTGATATTTGGCTCTGTTGACGAATGAGTTTGCCGACCACTGTCCTAGTCCTTATGTAGTGAGATTCACCCCTAGCGAGAGAGGCTTTTGAAAGTGCCAACAATGAATTTGAGGCGACTCCATATGCAACTACGCCCTGTTCAGTCTAGGGAAGCCTCAGAAAGATCAGACATTGAGATTTGGCTTCAAAGGTTGGAAGGGAAACCATCGGGGTGATTATCTTGGGGGAAGGTCCTTTGTTGCTTGCCTTGCCTTCAAATCAAATTTCATCCAATGTGTTTGGACCACCTCCTATGTGCTGAGGACACAGGGGTGAACAGCTGCACCCCCGGCCCTTCCCTCGTGGAGCTTATTGTCTAGAAAACCAGAGAAAAAGCAGCCAAGGCCAGAGACCTGGTGGTGCCTAGAAGCCTGAGAGCACGTGTTCCCCCGCAGGTGTCCATCCTGTCGTCCTTTGAGAGCCGCCTGATGAAGCTGGAGAACTCCATCATCCCCGTGCACAAGCAGACAGAGAACCTGCAGCGGCTGCAGGAGAACGTGGAGAAGACTCTGTCCTGCCTGGACCACGTCATCAGCTACTACCATGTGGCCAGTGACACCGAGAAGGTCATCAGGGAGGGGTGAGCTAGGCCAGGAGGTCACATTCCTTTCATTGTTCTTTGTTTTTTTAATTGACTTTTTCTTTTATTTTTTGTTAATTTATTGTTGACATCCTTGATGCCTCCTGGACCAGCGGCGTTGAAGGGGAAGGGGGGTAGAATATATTTGAGCCTGGAGTCCCCGATATTAATTCTCTTCTTCCCCCTCCACATGGGTCCTTCTCTTCCTCTTCCATCCAGCCAGGCTGACACAGCTCTGTTCCTTCCCAGCCCTACAGGGAGGCTGGACGAGTACCTGGGAAGCATGGCCAAGATTCAGAAGGCTGTGGAGTATTTCCAGGACAACAGCCCAGACAGCCCAGAGCTCAACAAAGTGGTAAGGGGCCCCCCCCTGGGGCACCGAGGGGAGGTGTGGGGACATCAGTCCCTGCCCTGGTCTCATGAGAGACTGAACCAGCTTAAAGGAGAATGTAGTGGAATAAACATAGTACTAATATAGTACACATATTGTGGTCCTGAAGAACTCTACCTCAGGAATCACAGATATACATTAAAAAAAAATTTTTTTTATTGATTTCAGAGAGGAAGGGAGAGGAAGAGGGAGATAGAAACATCAATGATGAGAGAGAATCATTGATCAGTTGCCTCCTGCACGCCCCACACTGGGGATCCAGCCTGTAACCCGGGCATGTGCCCTTGACCGGAATCGAACCCGGGACCTTTCAGTCTGCAGGTCGATGCTCTGTCCACTGAGGCAACCGTCTAGGGCTACAGATATACTTTTTTTTTTTTTTTAAATGTGGAACGCTTCATGAATTTGTGTGTCATCCTTGTGCAGGGGGCATGCTAATCTTCTCTGTAAGCTTCCAAAGCGAGCCCCAGATATACATTTTTATTGCATTTGCATAACTTAACAAGTTTATAAATTACTTCTACAATATAAAATTTTTTAAAATATATTTTATTGATTTTTTACAGAGAGGACAGGAGAGGGATAGAGAGCTAGAAACATCTATGAGAAACATCCATCAGCTGCCTCCTGCACGCCCCCTACTGGGGATGTGCCTGCAACCAAGGTACATGCCCTCGACCAGAATCGAACCTGGGACCCTTGAGTCTGCAGGCCAACGCTCTATCCACTGAGCCAAACCAGTCAGGGCAACAATATAAATTTAACATTTGATTTTTACAAATGCATTTGGGGTTTTCTTATTGTGGTAAAAAGTACATAATATAAAACTTATCAATCTCACTATTTTTATTAAAAATTTATTTTTATATTACAGTTGACATGCAATCTTATTAGTTTCAAGTGTAGTGATTAGACATTTATGTACCTTATGAAGTGATCACCCTTATAAGTCTAGTACCTACTTGACACCATACATAGTTATTACAATGTTATTGATTGTATTCCCTATGCTGTACTTAACATCCCTGTGACTGTTTGAATAAACACCAATTTGTACTTGGTAATCCCTAACCTTTTCCATCTATCCCTCCAACTCCCCTCCCATCTGGTGACCACCAATTTGTTCTCTGCACCTGAGCGTTTATTTCTGTTTCGTTTGTTTGTTTATTTTGTTTTTTTAGATCCCACATATAAGTGAAACCATACGGTATTTGTCCTTCTCTGTCTGATGTATTTCATGATTTTGTATGAACATGTTTCCAATTCTCTTATATGTTCTGGATACCTGTCCTTTATCAGATATATGATTTGCAAGTAATTTCATTCTGTGGTTTTTTTTTACTTTTTTTGATGGTATCATTTACAGCACAAAAGCTTTTAATGTGACAGTTCAGTTGATCTAGTTCAGTGATGGTGAACCTTTTGAGCTCGGCATGTCAGCATTTTGAAAAATCCTAACTTAACTCTGGTGCCGTGTCACATATTTGCAACCATAGTAAAACAAAGATTTATATTTTTGATATTTATTTTATATATTTAAATGCCATTTAACAAAGAAAAATCAACCAAAAAAATGAGTTCGCGTGTCAGAGGTGACATAGGTTCGCCATCACTGCTCTAGTTCTTTCCTTGCAAACCCTTTTCTAACAAGAAGACATTGGTAGTGCAGTGAGAAGGTAATCAGCCAGTGTTCATGCAGCATCTGCTTATACAGCCCTGGGTTTCACCTGTGAGCATCCCGTTAGCGAGAACCTGAGCTGAAGGAAGGACCAAGGAAGGCTTCCTGCCTTTCTTCTCTGGGTTCAAGGAAGTGCAGGCAGAGGCGGGGAGGGGCGGGCGAGCCGAATGCCGCAGCAGCAGTGGGCCCTCCTCCCTCCCCTCGCCCCTGCAGAAGCTGCTGTTCGAGCGGGGGAAGGAGTCCCTGGAGTCGGAGTTCCGCAGCCTGATGACTCGGCACAGTAAGGTGGTCTCCCCTGTGCTCATCCTGGATCTGATCAGTGGGGAGGAGGAGCTGGAGATCCAGGAGGAGGTGCCCCTGGAGCACCTGCCGGAGGGCGTGCTCCTGGACGTGATCCGCATCTCCCGCTGGCTGGTGGAATTCGGCCACAACCAAGGTGAGGGGCCGGCCCAGGGGGAGGGGCAGGGGTGGTTTTTTTGTTTTGTTTTTAATAAAAAGTTTAGCCATGGCCGGGTGGCTCAGTGAGTTGGAGTGTCGTCTCGTACACCAAAAGGTTGTGGGGTCGATTCCCAGCCAGAGCACATACCTAGGTAGTGGGTTCAATCCCCAGTCAGGGTGCGTACAGGAGGCAACTAATCAATGTTTCTCTCTCACATCTATGCTTCTCTCTCTCTCTCAAATCAATAAAAATTAATAAAATCATTTTGTAATGGCTAATGATAATAGTGTTTTTTCCATTCACTGACATTTGTTGTCTTTGTGCCTCCTATAAATTACTCACATCCTTTGACTCCTTGATGTTTCTCTATGCTTCTCTCTCTCTCTCAAATCAATCATTTTGTAATGGCTAAAGATAATAGTGTTTTTTTCCATTCACTGACATTTGTTGTCTCTGTGCCTCCTATAAATTACTCACATCCTTTGACTCCTTACCTAATCTTTATATATTTTTTATCTGAAAATACTTAGCTTCAGAACTTAAAAAAAATCATCAGTTCTATTGGGGGATACTTTCCCTTTAAAGACTTTGCCTGATTCGGGGCAAGGCCCCGTGGGTGGCTACGAGCCCGAGGAGGTGCTAGGAAGGGGTTAGCAAGTAGAAATAGTGGACGCACTGCCGCCCCGCGGAGCTGGTCTAGAGGGGAAAGGCCGGGACCGGCTGCCACAGGCCCATCGCCACATCTCTCCTCAGATTTCATGAACGTCTACTACCAGATCCGCTCCAGCCAGCTGGACCGCTCCATCAAGGGCCTGAAGGAGCATTTCCGGAAGAACAGTTCTGCCTCTGGGGTTCCCTACTCCCCTGCCATCCCCAACAAGAGGAAAGACACGCCCACCAAGAAGCCCATCAAGCGGCCAGGTGAGTCCCCGCCCCGGCCCTTTAAGCACCAGCCAGAAGGCGCTGGGACCTGCGTTGCTTTTGGCCACCCTGGGGTTATCGGCGTCGGCCCCTCCAGCTGCAGGCAGACAGGACAGAAAGCCAGTGTCTGCCCCCCAGCAAGGCCCCACCGAGGAGGCTCTTCCTGCTGCTCAGCAGGGTCTGGGGGCTGCATCCATGTCTTTGGGGGAGGGAGGGGCGTCAGAGATGTGGAGAGGCAGGGGAGTGGGGTGCAGCCAGGGCAGAGCCCCTTGCTGGGCCCCTGCTCCTCCCCTGTTGTCCCGCCAGGAGGCCAGGCTGCGACAGCCAAGCTCGGGGGATGGGACAGGGCAGCCTTCACCTCCCAGCGAGCCAGGGCGGCTGGAAGTGGCGCATGGCTGAGAAGTGGGGTGGGAGACTTTATACTTTCACAGTCAGCCCTCGCGGAGGAAGTGCGCCTGGCTTTCAGGCCGCACTGCGAGTTCGTGCCTTGTGGCGGGCCGTAGAGGGAGGGTGCTGAGGGCGAGAGGCCTGGGCCGTGGGTTGTGGTGTTCTGGGTGAACAGCTCACATCCTTGTCCCTGCATCATGTCCCCACAGTCTGTGCAAGTAAACTGTCCCGTGTGCACCCACAGCTTGGCAGGCCTGGGTTAAGCTGCAGGCACTGCCCCAGGGTGGCCTGCGGGACCCGCCCCGGTGAGAGGCTGGGTGTAGAGCTTCCCCTTCCTTTGTCCGGCCCTGCCTGCCCTGCCCCTCTGAGGGTGTCTGTTCGCACTCCTTAGGGCAGGGGTCCTCGAACTTTTTAAACGGGGCCAGTTCACTGTCCCTCAGACCATTGGAGGGCCGGACTATAGTTTTAAAAAAAACTATGAACAAATTCCTATGCACACTGCACATATCTTATTTTGAAGTAAAAAAACAAAAGGGGGAACAAATACAATATTTGTATTTGCATGTGGCCCGCGAGCTGTAGTTTGAGGACCCCTGCCTTAGGGTTTGGAAATGTGTCAGAGCAGACGCTGCCCTGGGGGCACAGCCAGGCGAGCTTAGGGAAGCTGGGGGGCCTGGAAGGAAGGCACTGCCTTCTCCCCTCCAGTGTGGGTACCCCGGCCGCTCCCCCAGAAAATCCGTGACTCCACTGGGCCGGCGGGCTTGGCCGAGGCTGCAGCTGCTGCAGGCGGGCCGCCCCGTCCCTCTGTGCCTCTGTGTGCTGAGCAGGGCTGTGTCTGGGAGGCCGCCTGGGCCAGCGGTCTGTGCTCGGTTCCCGTCCGTCTCTTCTCTGATGGCCCCGGGAGGCCCTGGGATCCGATGTGCTCTGCCCTGGGGTGCTGGCCGGCCACGCAGGGACAGGGCCTTCCGGGAGGAGGGCTCCCCATGGACTGAATTCCTCCTTGGCTTGTAGACCCAAGAGGGAAACTAGCTGGGAGGTCCCCATGCTCCTGTGGGGGTTCAGGGTTGTCCGGAGCTGGGGGGCTCAGGACTGGTGTCGGGACTAGGGAACCGGGCCTGGGACAGCAGT
>NW_005371349.1:1940258-1940523 GCF_000412655.1 Myotis brandtii
GCGCTGTCCATGGCAATTGGGTGCCTGATGGTCTTGGCAGCTGCCAACAGGCAGCCCCACTTCACACCCGTGCCCTGTGCTGGCTGGGCTCCCGCTCGGCTGCGGGGCCGGAATCTGAGGTCTCCTTAGCGGCCGCCCACTGCACGGGGAGACAGATGCTGAGCCGGCCCGCGTGTTATTAGCGGCTGATGGTGTTGTGGTGCGGACAGGAAGAAATGAGCCCCAGGCCTTGCCTCTTTTCACCCGCGCTCCTCGGCCCGGCCAG
>NW_005371349.1:1959905-1961409 GCF_000412655.1 Myotis brandtii
GTGCAGGCAGCGCGCTCGCTGTGTGAGGTGCTGGTTTATTTCCCACACGCTCTGCCCTGCGGTGTCTCGTTCCGAGTGGCTGACCCGAGGCTGCGGATGCTGCAGTTTGTTCTTGTTGTTTTGACTTGTGACGCTAACTGTTGTTTCCCCCCGTGCCAAGAGCATGCGCCCTTTCCTACTGCCCTCCCGGCTCTGTGAGGCTCTGTTAGCCCCTCTCGCCCTAGAGCTTTTGCAGTCGCTTTGGTGGTTTGGGTAACCTCAGTGTGTGGGCCGGGCTGCCTCCAGGCCTCCAGCCTTCGTCCTGGCACTGCCCTCCCAGGGGGCTCCTTCCCGTCTCACCAGCTCCCATGCTGCTTTCTGACTGCTGTTTGGCTACTTGCCAACACTGAGCATGCCCAGAGAGCTGTGCCTGGCGCTCCGCGGGGCGCAGGCCTCCCAGCCTCCAGGTGCCCGCGCTCTGTCCTGGGTCGTAACTCCGGGTGTGAGAGCTTCGTCACCAGCTCCTCCAGCCCGAGCCCAAGCCTGTTTGGATTTCGGGAGTTCTTTTTACTGGGGCTCCTCTTGGTGGACCTTTGCCCGCCTCGTCTCCTTCACCCTCCACGCACCCTCCAATGAGCTCAGGCCAGAACAGAGGGTCAGCAGCAGTTTGGGAGGCCCCAGGGAATGTGTCCACCCCTTCGTCTCCATCTGCTGGGTCCCCGGCGGCCTGGGGAAGGTCCGCTGGCAGAGGCGGGTCTGGGCGTGCTCACTGTCGGCCCGGCGTGGGCTGGGCGTGGAGGGCTGCTGCTGGGAGGGGGGGTCTGGGCGTGCTCACTGTCGGGGGGCCGGGCGTGGGCTGGGCGTGGAGGGCCGCTGCTGTTTTCTCTCACTCGTTTCCCAGGTCTTCTTATCTCCTCTCTGTGTGGCTCTGGTGACAGGGACGATCCGTAAGGCTCAGAACCTTCTGAAACAGTATTCCCAGCATGGTCTAGATGGGAAAAAGGGGGGCTCTAACCTCATTCCTCTGGAAGGTAATCACCCCGTGTTCCTCTCCCGTTCCCTCCTCCTCCGTCGTGTGTTCACTCCCGCGGCAGGGCAGAGCCTCCAGCCCCAGGAGGGCCTCGGGGGGAACCCTGAGAGGGGACGGGTGGGGCTGCCCGTCCCTGTGCCACTCGCTCCAGCTGGTGCAGGGACAGGTTTCGTGGCCTTGGCCTGGTCCTGTCTGGCTGATGGCAGCTCTGCCCTCCCTGGGGCTCCCCTCCCCCTCCCCTCCCTGTCTCTGTCCTTGTCTCCTGTTTGAACTCAGAGAGAGTTCTTTGCCGTGGGCAGCCCTTTCATGCTGAGATCAGCGGTGGCAGGACCAAGCTGGCCTAGGCCTCCTGGTCACCCCCAACTTTATAAGGGGGGAGGGGGTGCAGCAAGGGGACAGGCAGCAGGTCGGCACATCCCTTTCTCATGTCAGGAGAATAGCCCCCCCCCCCCCCCCCCCCCGCCCGCCCCCCCCCCCCCCCACCCACAGCGGGGG
>NW_005371349.1:1961464-1966098 GCF_000412655.1 Myotis brandtii
CCCTAAGAATAGCTGGGGACAAGAAGGAGGCTGTCCCCAGTCCCTCGCAGTGACAATTCTCTAACTGGGTCTCCCCATGTCCGGCAAGATCACCCCCCGGGGCCAGGCATCAGCCGCTCCACGGCTGCCAGAAGCCCCTCAACTCTTCTTGGCCTCGCGGCTTTCTCTTGGCCTCCGGGCTTGGGGAAACCAGCTCCCAGGGATGGTCCTGGCGCTGCAAGTCAGGCTTGAAACCCCCAGTCCCTCGCAGTGACAATTCTCTAACTGGGTCTCCCCATGTCCGGCAAGATCACCCCCCGGGGCCAGGCATCAGCCGCTCCACGGCTGCCAGAAGCCCCTCAACTCTTCTTGGCCTCGCGGCTTTCTCTTGGCCTCCGGGCTTGGGGAAACCAGCTCCCAGGGATGGTCCTGGCGCTGCAAGTCAGGCTTGAAACGGCTGTTCCCAGGGTGGCCCGTGGCAGAGGAGGGGCTCAGAGCCCCTCCAATGCCCCTCCCCAACACCCCCCTCACACCCTCCCGGAGATCGAGGGCTTCTTCCCGGTCCCCGAGGGCCAGCCCGCCCGGCCCCTGGATAAACGCTGCTTGTGTTTGTGCGGCTGACGTCTCGCTAGGTCACCAGCATGATTTCCGAGTTAAGCACCTGTCCGAGGCCCTGAACGACAAGCACGGGCCGCTGGCCGGTGAGTACGCAGCCCAGCCCAGCCCAGCCCGCGGGCAGCCGCCGCTGCCTTCCCAGCAGCCACCAGAGGGCCCAGAGGATGGGCCAGACCTGTCGCTCTCTCCTTCCATCTCGCTCTCCTTCGGGCACGAGGTCTCCTTGCCGCCCTCCAGCTGGGAGTGTGCACCCGGCTCTCGGGGCCCGGGCTAAGGGGAGACGTGGCTGCTCCTTGGACGGCAGGCAGAGAGGGGAGGTGCTCCCTGGAGGGCAGGGAGCCCGACACCGGCTTCACCAACAGCTCCGACTCCCGGGAGCCCGTCCCTGGGCGCATAGCACTAGGTCCCCTGCCCTAGCCTCCAGCAGTGGGATCCAGTCTCCTCCTGGGGCAGCTGATAGCCAAGGAGCCCTCCCTCTCTGGGGCTCACGCTGCCTCTTAAACTTTAACCCCGGGCCAGCTGGCCTCATAGGCCGGCGCCCAGGGCCTTCCTACAGGTTCCGGAAGCCTGGCTGGGCTGGCCACCGCCCTCGTAGGCCCAGCGTTTTCTGAGATGGCTGTCTCCTTGGTGGACACTGCCGCCTGCCCCCCAGCTGCCCTCTTTCCGTACAATCCGGACTCCTCAATCCTGGGGCCATGCCCTCTCCAGGGAGTCCATTTAGGGATCCTCCTCTTCCCCTTTTATCTGTCGCCCACACCTCCCGCACCTGGCACTCTGGGCCATAAATCCCGCCCGTGGCAGAGCTCAGAGTGAAGCCAGGACAAAGGCTGGACCCAGCCATTTCCCCTTCAGCCCATGGGGCCTGCTGGCATCCTCAGCTCTCTGCCCGCACAGTCTCCCTCCTCCCCGTCTGCGGCCAGTCTGGACCCCGCAGCAGGGAGAGGGCTGTTTCCAGCCCAGCAGCTCAGCGCACCGCTGTCCCGCAGGGAGAGACGACATGCTGGACGTGGAGACCGACGCCTACATCCACTGCGTCAGCGCCTTCGTCAAGCTGGCGCAGAGCGAGTACCAGCTGCTGGTGGAGGTCATCCCCGAGCACCATCAGAAGAAGACCTTCGACTCCCTGATCCAGGTGCTGCCCCGCCCGGGCCAGGGCTTACAGAGCTGTCACCGCAGCGGGCCGTGCCTGTGGTCTGTAGCCTCCCCGCGTCCTGGGCATCTGTCCTGGCGGTGTGTCTGGTCGGCACCTCCCATCAGAAGCGCGCTGCCTCCCCTCACCCCTCCGGGCGCCCTCACCACCCCTGGGAGCCAGCTCTCGCCTCTGGCCCCCTAAGCCGTGTCCTCACCCTCAGGATGCACTGGAGGGGCTGATGCTCGAGGGGGAGAACATCGTGTCCGCTGCCCGGAAGGCCATCGTTAGACACGACTTCTCGGCAGTGCTCGCCATCTTCCCCATCCTGCGGCACCTCAAGCAGACCAAGCCCGAGTTCGACCAGGTGCTCCAGGTACGTGGTCGGCGGGGCGCTTGGGGGCGTGGGGAGGAGGGTGACAGAGGCATCCCCTGGGGGAGGGCAGGGGAGCAGCTGGAAGGAAGGGGCTGCACGCCTGCCGGCGGCGGGGACAGTGGCAGCTGTGCCGCTCTGTGCCGCTCAGGGGACAGCCGCCAGCACCAAGAACAAGCTGCCCAGCCTCATCACCTCCATGGAGACCGTTGGTGCCAAAGCGCTGGAGGACTTCGCGGACAACATCAAGGTGATCTCCCTCCTCCCACTGCAGGGCCACCTGGCTGTGGGCAGGGGGTAGGGTCTGCCGGAGGGATGACTCCTGTCAGCACCCATTGCCTCCCTCTCTGGGGGCTCCCCCCCACCCCGTTTTCTGGCATGTGCATCTTGCTCCCCTTTGTGCCTTAAGGGTGTCCTGACACCTGTCTGCCAAGAGGTGGCGCCAGGAGCAGGCTGAGGGGCTTGGGTGAGGTGGGGCCTCCTTGGGAGCTCTTCCAGGGAGTGGCTGTTTCCACAGAATGACCCGGACAAGGAGTACAACATGCCCAAGGACGGCACCGTGCACGAGCTCACCAGCAACGTACGTGCTGCCCGGGACCCGGGGGGTGAGGGGGCACCAGCACCAGCAATGTAGGTGCTGCCTGGGACCCGGGGCGGGCGGGGGGGGCCTCACCAGAACCTCGAAGTGCTGAGCACCCTCAGCAGACCTGGCCTGCCCTCGAAGCCCGAACCCAAAGTGGGATCAGAGTTTGCAGCCACCGTTTTCACTCGGCAGCCCCGGGCCCTGGACGTGCCCTGTCACACCGGGTGTGCGGTGGGCGGGACCTGGCCTCTGTCCTGCCTTGACCTTCCTGGCCCCTTCCCCACACAGGCCATCCTTTTCCTGCAGCAGCTGCTGGACTTCCAGGAGACGGCAGGTGCCATGCTGGCCTCCCAAGGTACTTGGCCCCTCCCAGCGGGGCCCCCAGCTCCATGCCCCCCTCCTCCCTCTTGCCTGGAGATGTGGGGTTAGGCCCCCAGCGGCACTGCCGCCTCTGGTGGGATCAACTCCAGCCTGTGCAGTGGGGTGGAGACGTGGCCTATGGCAGGACCCTGAGCCGGGCCCTCAGGGCTGAGCGTCAGGAGAGCGGGTTTGACTGCCTTTCCCACCGGACCTCTGCCCCTAGGCTCCCTCTGGAGGGCACTCTTCCTGCCGGCCCTCCGTCCAGATTCCTCCCCCTTCTCTGTGCTCGCCTGTCCCCCCCATGAGTCTCACACAGTGGACACTGGGAGGCTGGCATCTCGGGGGCAGCCTGGTATCTTCCTGAGGTTGGCACAGGAGGGTACACGCCTTTCCAGCCGTTGCAAGCACTGAGACCCAGCCCGGCATGTCTGGGCCCCGGACCCCCGCTCCCCCATCAGCGGGCACAGAGCCAGGGCAGCCTCGGCCTGTGGCTCTCGGGCCTCCACTTTCCTGCGTGCTCCCTGGTCCCTGCGGGTCTGGCTTGGGTGTGTCCTGCTGTCTGTCCTGGCCGTCGTGGGGAGCGGTCTGCTTGATGGGAGGACACAGCTGTTTCTAACCTGTTTTTGCACTTTGCATCTTTCTCCCGTCTTTGTCTCCCTCCTTCCCCTGTCGCACTGCTTTTCACTCCGTAGTTCTTGGGGACACATACAATATTCCTTTAGACCCCCGAGGTAAGCGGCAGGGCTCTGCAGCCCCATCCTCCCTCTTGAAGCCCCGGGAGTGAGGTTCCCTGGGGACAGAGGCCCCTGACAGACTCAGGACCTGTTGGGGAGTAGGGGTCAGAGGGTACATGGTCCCTTCAGGTGCTTCCCGCTCTCACAGCTCCCTCATGGCCACTTTCCGTCTCTGAGGTTACCCAGGCAGCGTCCTGCTGTCCCCAGCACCTGGGACTCCCTCCAGCCCAGCCAGCTCCTGCCTGCCCGCCCTCGCCCCACCTTGGCCCTCGCTCTGTGTAGGCAGGTCCCCTCTGTACAGCAGCGCACCGTAGAGGAGGTGGGACGTGGGGAAGGGGGAGGCCATGGAGCCCATTCTGACTCCCATCCTGACAGATGGGATAGGTGGGCCTGGATGCCACCAGCAGGGGGCGGGCGTTGGAGGTCCTGCCAGCCTTCCTGCTGACCATGGGCCACCCTGGCACCACAGAGGAGCTGGCCCTGGGCTCCAGAAAGAGTCCGAGGCAGCGCTCCATGCAGCGGGCGGGAGCTGAGCCCACGGACACCAGCTCTGCCCCCAGCTCCCTCTGTCCCAGCAGCCAGGGGAAGGAAGGCGCAGAGGCCCCTCCCCACCTGCCCTCTGCTGCCCCTGGGGCTGAGGGGAGGCCAGAAAGGGTCCAGGCTGCCGCTGCGGCCATAGCAGGACTTCTCTCTCTCAGAGACCAGCTCCTCAGCCACCAGCTACAGCTCCGAGTTCAGCAGGCGCCTCCTGAGCACCTACATCTGTGAGTCTGCAGCGGCAGCAGCCCCGCCCCATCCCTGCTCAGCTCCGCCTCCTTTTTGTGCTCCCCTGCTGTTCCCATCTCCCCCCCCCCCCCCCCC
>NW_005371349.1:1966266-1973839 GCF_000412655.1 Myotis brandtii
CCCCCCCCCCCCACTCCTGAGCCCCAACCCTTGGAATAACCTAACCTCTGGTTCAGGGGCGGAGGGGGCTGGGCAAAGGGCTCCTGAGGCTTGTGGCGCCTGGAGTCGGGGAGGGACAGGAGTGACAGGTAGGACTTGGTTTGTGGGGCCCGGGATTGGGTCGTTTTGGTCAAACGGCCGTGTGGGCGTGGCCACATCGTTCCCTGTGCAGGTAAAGTCCTGGGGAACCTGCAGCTGAACTTGCTGAGCAAGTCCAAGGTGTATGAGGACCCAGCTCTGAGCGCCATCTTCCTGCACAACAACTACAACTACATCCTCAAGGCCCTGGAGAAGTAGGTGCTCGGGGCTGGCGTGCCCTCCGTGTGCCCAGTGGGAGGGCAGGGCTTCCCTCCTCCGGCCCCAGGACCAGGGGCGTGTGTGCTGCCTTCTTAGAGCTCGTGAAGGTGGGGTGGGAAGGGCAGGCCTCCTGGTGCTGCTGCCCAGGCCCACAGCCAATCCCGTCCCCTCTACTCTGTCCCCTACCTGCCCCCCAGGTCGGAGCTGATCCAGCTGGTGGCTGTGACCCAGAAGACTGCCGAGCGCTCCTACCGGGAGCACATCGAGCAGCAGATCCAGACCTACCAGCGCAGGTGCGAGGCTCCCTCCGCTCGCCCCACCCCTGTACCCACCACTTACGCTCCCTTCTCAGTCTCAGGACACTGGGCCCAGTCGGAGTGGGGTCAGTAACGGGGAACTGTTGCCCTGTGGACCCCAATCCTTCTCTTGTGTTGATGTCAAATTCAGGGGGTGGCGATGGGAGCCCCCCCCACTGCTGGCTCCCTAGAGGGCCTCAGAGGGCAGAGGTCAGTCTGCCTGCGAGGGTGAAGCTAAGCGTAGTTGAAGGGCTGACGGCAAAGTGGGCAATGTTTGGCCCAAGCGAAGAGCAGGTTGCACGAGCACTTGACCTTGGCTGAGCTCGCTCTGCAGAGCTCCCTCTTCTGCTGCGGGTGTGTCTCCCTCTGTCCTTCCCCTGGAGGTGTCTTCCTCTCCCTTCCCAGTGTCTGTGCTCCGCCTCCTTCCCTCCTCCCCTGCTTCTCCGTCTTCACTTGCCGGGAGGCTGACGTGCAGCGGAGGTGATAGTACTAGTATTCGCTCCGTTTATTGACTGCTGTTTCCTGTACAGTTTTAAAAGCGAGCATCTCGAACACTTTCTATTCCCGAGGAGAAACCTCAGTTGTGTTTTGCTTAGTTGTGACCCAGATGGATTCCTGCCCTCCCCGTAAGGCTCAGTAGATGAAGAGATAAAAATAAAACGCACACAGCAAACCAAGCAACAGCCCCAGGAAGCAGCAGCTGCCTGAGCCGGCCCTCTGCTTTCTCTCCCTGGCAGCTGGTTAAAGGTGACCGACTACATCACTGAGAAGAATCTACCTGTGTTCCAGCCGGGAGTCAAGGTGGGCACAGGGCCTGGGCTGGGAAGGGTGTCTAGCAGGTGTCACCCTGTTTGTCATGCCTCTGGGAGAAAATGGACAGGAGTCCCTGTGGGGTGAGAGCAGGGGATGCCTGTGGCGGGCTGGGCTCGGGTGCTGGGGGAGGGTGGGGCAGGCGCCTCTCTCTGAAGAGAGCTGTCTCGGCCCCCAGCTCCGGGACAAGGAGCGGCAGGTGATCAAGGAGCGGTTTAAGGTGAGTCAGGACCCCGTCCCCTCCACTGCTTGCTGCTGCTGCTGCTGCTGCTGCAGCGACACACACCCAAACATTTGTCTCCGGGTCCCTTCTCTTCCCACCTTGCTGGCGGCAGGGCTTCAATGACGGCCTGGAAGAATTGTGCAAGATCCAGAAGGCCTGGGCCATCCCCGACACAGAGCAGCGGGACAAGATCCGCCAAGCTCAGAAGCACATCGTCAAGGAGACGTACGGGGCCTTTCTGCACAGGTGAGTCCTTCCCACTCCCCCCTCCAACCCCCCCCCACCCCCGGCTCAGTGCTCTGCCTCAGGGACACCCCACGGGAAGGCCCCTGCGGCGGAGCTGGGGAGGAGGGAGGCCTCCCCGCTGACCTCAGTGCCTGGCAGGTACGGCAGCGTGCCCTTCACCAAGAACCCTGAGAAGTACATCAAGTACCACGTGGAGCAGGTGGGCGACATGATCGACCGCCTCTTTGACACCTCCGCCTGAGCCTGCGCGCTCCCTGCCTGGCGGCACCAGGCAGCGTGGTGTTGGACACATAAACCGTGTTAACTTGCCTCTGGGCCAGGGGAGTGTCCTTTGGGACAGGGACGTTTCTTCACTGCCTGGGCCCGAGCCCTGGCCCTGGGCCCTTGAGTCCTGGTTTGTGCCTCTCCCCGCGCCCTCTCCCACCCACCCCCATTCCCCACCAAACAGCACTGCCCTGCACCGGGCTTCCTGCGCACCTGGGGTTTGTGTCCCGACCGCAGCCTGCAGGGGCCACGTGAGGGCTTCAAGACGGGAAAGGACAGAGGAAGACAAAGGCCTCGCCCAAGCTGCCTGTGAGCACGAGCAGGAGGCAGAACCACCCCCGCCAGCCCAGTTCACAGCTGGGGGAGCGCTCCCCCTTCGGCTCAGGCATGTGGGTGGAGAGGCACAGGCCACATGGCTGCAAGGGGCCTCGAGCAAAACCCAGCAAGATTCACCTGCTCGGAGTCCGTGCGGACAACACATGCCCCATTGCCCACATCCCGAGGGCTGGGTGTTCTGCCCCCAGGAGGCGCTCTCCCCAGTCCTGGGGTCCAGCACACCTCAGCAGCTCAGGAGTCCTGACCACCCCAGGCGGCCTGACCCTCGGGGCCCTGAATCCTGGCCCAGGCCAAGCAGCTGGAGTCACAGAAGGAGCAGGTGTGGGGGCGGGGCTGGGTGACTGGTGGCCACTGGTGAGAAGTTCAGGCGTGGAGTGGGGGCCCCACCTACACAGGACAAGAGAGAACAGCCGAGCTCAATGAAAGCAGGCCCTTGGGGGGCACTGTTGCACTTGGGTGATGCGTTTATTTCACACTCGTTGCTTGCGTGCAAACAGAAGGGAGAGCCTGGGGCCTCCAGGCTTAGGGAAGAGTTGGCCTCCCTCCCCGTCTCCAGAGACCCTGCAGGGCCCACCCCAGACCTGCAGCCCCGGCCCTGCCCTGTTACGGCCTCGGCTGCCCCCCGTGGGGTACGGCCTCGCCAGGGGCTGGGTCAGATTTGCACGTCGCCCACATCCAGAGTCCAATAAAGATGAACTGGCTGCACACCACCCCTGCCACGTAGAGCAGGAAGAAGGTGTGGTCGGCAGCCTCGGCCCAGCTCCTCCGTGACCCCGCTCCTCCGGGGGCCTCTGTGGGGAGAGGCAGGAGCAGGAGCTGCACTCCAGGCCTCCCCCCTCTCCCAGAGCAGGAGCCCCGGCACTGGCAGCAGGTTTCTCCCTTCCATGGGTTCCCAACTAGTGGACGTGGGCTGGCCCACTGCAGGCCGCCTGGAGGTGAAAGCCTTGTAGAGAGGCTCCCAAGGCACAGGGTCTCCTCGCGGAGCGCAGTCACCAGGCCTCAGGGAAGCTCACCTCGCTCCCTGCTCAGACCTGCTGCTCCCAGGGCCGACGTGGTAAAGCTCAGGGACCGGCCAGCAGAGTGAGTGCCAGGGCCCTCTAGCCCAGCGACCCCTCACCCCACCCCCAGGGGTGCAGCTTGCCAGCTCCGCCCATCCAACCTGCTCCCAGCCTCCTTCCTCACCCACCTTTAGGACTCGGCCCTGCCTCCTCATGAGCTTGCTGCTCCCCTCTCGGGGCTGGGCCAGGGCTGCGCTTGGCCCTGAGGTGGTCCCGGGCCAGCAGCCCCGCCAACAGCACAGTCTCCACGGTGCTGACGAAGAGCAGCAGCAGCTGGATGGTGAAGTAGTGAACTGGGGAGGGGCGGGGCCGAGTCAGGGGCCAGGCCTGTGCCTCCAGGGCCCCGGGAGCTGAGCAGAGGGGAAGGGCTGGGCAGTGTGGTCCTGCCCGGGGCCAGGGGAGGGCACAGGGCTTACTGAGCAGTGGGTTGCAGGAGGAGGAGCTGGGCAGGACCTGCACCAGGGAGGAGTGGAAGACGAGGTAGCCCAGCAGCAGGGTCACCTTGTAGGCCATGCGCTCCGGGGCCTGGAGGGGCAGCAGCCCCCCGCACATGTCAGCCAACAGCAGCGCCTCCCCGGGCACCAACAGAGCCAGGATGGCCTTCAGTGCTGTGTTCTGTAGGTGCAGCTGGAAGGGAAAGGGTTGGGGCTTTCTGGGGGCGTGTGCAGGGGTGGGCAACAGAAGGCTGTCATGCCTCTGGCTCCGCATCCTTGATGCCCCTGCCGCCCTCGTCGGCCACCTGCCCACTCACCTTCACCTGAAAGCAGGGCACCAGCTGCTGGGGCGGGACCTGGGTTTTCAAATCCCGAACCACATACTCCCTCTTGACACTCACGATCTCGTTCACCACGTGGGCCTGGAACTCCAGCTCCATCACTGGGGGAGGGTGGGAGAGAGCCGTGAGCTGAGAAATACCACTGCCCCCCCCCCATCTCCTGGGGGCAGGGGCAGGGGCAAGCTAGTGCCCAGGGGTGATGGAGACTTCTGGTGGCTGCTGGGCAGACTTGGCGGTGACAGTGGCCCATGCAAGGGCTTTCCCAACCTCATTTCCCCCGCCGCCCCTCCCCCACAAGTCTTCTCCAGTTAGAGGAAGGGCTTTTTCAGACTCAGACGGATTTCCATTGTAAAAATAAATGCACTTTACACCACTGCATGGAGGGGGCGCCGTTGTGGACTCATCCACCAGTGTCTCATCTCACACCTGAAATACTAGGGCTCCTGGGCGGCCGCTGTGGCATTTCCCAGAGGGGACGGGTGTAAGGGAAGGGTGGGCCTTCTGCCAAGCTGGACACCACCCGGCGGGTGTGTCGGTATTGCCTGGGTGGCTACACCTTCAGGATGTCTCCAGGGGTGAGGCCGCAGCAACCTGAGCGGACACCAGTGGCCTAGCCGCTGCATTTGGCCGGGCTGTTGAGGGCAATTGCTTTACTAGCCGAGGCGGAGGGGAGGAGACTGAAGGGGGGCCGGGCTGCTGTCTGAGTGGGAGGTGCAGGGTGAGGAGCACGCTCTGCTCCTGGGTCGGTCCAGCTCCCTGAGCCCGGGGCAGATGGGTGTGCACACAGCCCGCTATCCATCCCGCCCGGCTGGTCAGCACCCGTGTTGCTGAGGGCGTAGAAGCTGAAGGTGCAGTTGCTCTGGTCCCTGGGGAAGTGGAGGAGCTCGAAGTCACAGTTGGTCTCCGTGGTGAGGGCCAGGTAGAGCTCGACGCGGCCATCTTGGTCCACTTGGGCCTGTGGGGTCTGGTCCTGCCAGTCCACCCAGAGCCTGCGGGGAAGGACACCACAGCCAGAGGCCCAGCCCCCTCTGAAGGGGGAGACGGGCATATGCCCAGCTGCCATCCCCTGCCCTCAGGGTTCCCAGAGGGAGGGGGAACACGGGGCAGTGGAGGTGAGGCGCGCCAGTGCTCTGCCAGGGCCACCGGGAGAGGGCATTCACTAAGGGCCTAGGGGGAGACAGAGGGACGTGCAGTGGCTCCTGGGACGAGAACTCACGCCTCCTGGATAGTGAGTTCCGGTGTCCACAGTGAGTCCCAGGGCAGTGTAAGTGCGCGCCGTGGGTGCACACTCGCGTTCCAGGCCAGGCGCGTGTCCAGCCAGGACTGGGGACACAAGGACCCCACTAAGGTTCTGTGTGTACGTGCCGCTCAGCAGGTTGATGAAGACGGTACTTCTGAGCTGGACTCAGAGGGGGCTCTGCCCCACCCCCCCAGGGGGCTCTCACCAGCCGGAGCAGCAGCATGGAGGACACTGTGTACCGAAGGATGTCCTGGGGAGGGGCAGCACGTCACCTGAGGGTTGGCTGCTACGTGACACAAGAGGGCAGGAGACCACAGCACTCCAGGGACGTGGTCCCATCCCTTCCCGCTCAGCACTGGGGTCCCGCCCCTCCTGGCCGGGAGGACACTCACCACGTTGAACACGTTTGTCACAAACACCTGCACGTCCACGCGCAGGGGTGCGCTCCCGTTGCTGGGAATCTGGGTGGTTTCATGAACTCCCAGGGGTGAGTTGAGGTCGAAGAAAGATGGCCAGGCTGAGGGATGGAGGTTGAGGTCACCTGGGTGCGTTGGGGCCCAAATCCCAAAGCTCATGACCTTACGGCTTTCACCTACCAACCGCTGGTGCGCCGAAGCTGCGGCCCCGGACCAAGGGCCTCGTAGTGCCAAGTCCCAGCAAGGCGAGCTGGAGCAGGAGCCGCAGGGCCATCATCCGCAGGGGCTGCAGGGGGAGGTGGAGCAGCAGCGCCCACGCTAACCTCTGCTCCAGGCACTTCTCTGGGGACTGAGCGGTTGGTCAAGGCAGCTGCTCTGTGCAATGACCCTGGAGCCTTGGGCTCGGCACCCCGCCCCACCCTGGGTTCTGCAAACACCCGGAGACAAAGCCCAGGACCAAGCCCTGCCCACCCTGCACCTGCCTGGGCTTCGCTGTCTGTCCGACTCCACTTCCACCACCTGGAACCGGTTGCCAGTTCACGGCCAGCGAAGTCGGCCCGGCCCGGCCAGCACAGAGCCGGCCCCATCCCCACCCGGCCTCAGTCCTTCCAGTCTAGGCAGGTGCCTTTCCGCAGTGGGTGCCCGCCTGGCTAAAAACACGCCCTCGTCCAGTGTCCTGCACTCAACGCTGTGAGATGGGCACACCTTGGAGAGGGACCTGCCTCTCCTGAAACACTGAACTGACTTCATGTGAAAAGCCTTGGCTCAAGGACTCCAGGAGGGGGAGGAGGAGCCCGGGGTCAGGTGGGGGCTAGTTCAAGAGCAAAGCGCCAGGGCGTTCCTGTTCGCACCAGATTCTCAGCCTGCGCCAGGCAGCAGTGCCTCGGGGCAGCCGGTGTGGCCCCGGAACAGGACCCGCGGGGTGGGGCGCGCCTTTCCTGTCCCAAAGGAGAACCCGAGCTGTTGGAGACCTGGTCCCAGACAGCTGCGCTTGGGGAGGACACAGACACCCCAAGGCTTACAGTCTGGGCACCGATAGGGCTGCTGAAAGGGCCCCAGGGAGCTGGGAGCAGCCGAGGCCCCGCCACACGCGGGCGCACGAACGCTACTAGGAACAGTGTCTGCGTCCGTCATGGACCCACTGTATCGAGTGCTTAACCTGCCTGTCGGTGCCACACGCATCGGCGGCGGCGGGTTTGCCGATCTGTTGGCACCCAGCGCTTCAAGGTGGCCGCGAGCAAAGAGCCTTCGCCTGGTGCGTGCTCCCCAGCCTCGCGCATTCAGGGATTTCTACGTCGGTTTTCAGCTCCGCTGTCCTGAGCGCGCCCACTCGCACCCAATCAGCCAAAGTTCCGCTGTGAAGCCCCAGAGATCTCACCGCAGACCCTCAAGACACAGCGCGGCACGGCACGTGAATCGGTTTGCGCATTTTATTAACAGACGAAACCATCCACCATCCCCCGACTTCCGACTCCAGTCCTTTCACACACGAGCGTCCCCGTTAAGTCGCATTAACTGTCAGGCTGCCGTGGGGGACCTTTTGGTCCCGCCAGGACGGGCCCGGGACCTGGCA
>NW_005371349.1:1974598-1976330 GCF_000412655.1 Myotis brandtii
CAGGCCCAGCACCAGCAAGGGCAGCAGGTAGCTGAAGACGAAGGTGCAGAGGTCCATGGCGCGGCGTCGGGGCGCGCTCCACGCCGGGTGGCACACCGTCAGGTTGGCCAGCCGCGACTGGCGGTAGTAACTCAGGTAGGGCCCCGAGAAGAGCAACGACAGCCCCCAGATGAGCCCGATGGCCCCCAGCGCGTTGCGAGGCGTGCGCAGTTCGCGGGAGCGCAGCGGGTAGCGGATGGCCAGATACCTGCGGGTCAGCCGGGAAGGGAGATGTCAGCCGAGCGAGCGGATTTGCGCCTTCAGCCCAGGACCTTTGCACCTCGGGCCCCACACCCGCTCTCCAGGACGGTCCTCAGTGCACGGTCACAGCGCACACATCCCCAGGGCGACCCAGCAGCGTCGAGATGTGGGGTGACCCAGCAGCAGGAAAGGCGCACGTAGAGGCCACTCATCTGCTCTCTCCGGGACTACTACCCGGGTGGAGTCGGAACCGGCTGGGGGGCACCGGGAGGCTACTACCCACCAGTGACGATGCCCCGGGAGGTGGGCTCAGGCAGGCGCCTGAGGAGACAGACAGCCTGGGAACGGCAGGCGAGCAATCTCCTTCGGGAAGCCGGCGCGCCGTGGGCCGCACCCGCGCTCCGGAACCGACACTCCGCGCTCAGTGGAACTGGGAGGCGTGTGTGGAACTGGGAGGCGCGTGTGGAACTGGGAGGCGTGTGTGGAACTGGGAGGCGCGTGTGGAAGGCGGGCTCATCTCGCTTCCTTCCCAGGGGAGAGGGGCAGCGCGTGGGGGCCAAGGGGAGCGAGCAGAGACCGTGGTCAGACCCGCCTTTCCTCCCCAGGTGTCCTTCCACGCTAGGGCTTAGGGGGCGGGCGAGTTCTGCGCGTTCCTCTCCCTGCCCTTGACCTGGGCCCGGAGGTGGGGTGCAGAAGGGGTGGGACCAAGCCAGGGGACCTCGGGCGTGGCATGGGCCCCCACGAAGGACCCAAATTCCCAAGTCCGGGCCAGAGTCCAGGGCACCGAGCAAACTGTGGCTTCGAGGCTGAGTTTGACGCCACGAGCGCTGGCTTCCCGCACACAAGTACTGGATGGGCGACCCTGAACCCCTCGACCTCCCTCGTCTGTGCAGTGGGCACAGTCACCCCTCCCACCCCAATCTCACGGGGTCATTGAGCCTCAAGAGAGACCAAGCACGGGAAAACGCTGCGCTTTGCTGGCTGCCGGCGGCGCTGGAGAGCTGAGGTCTCCAGGCTGCAGCGCCAAGGACGCAGCTGATAGAGGGACACGGCAGCCCCCCCCCCCTAATTACTCCTCTCTCGCGAGCACGCCTGCCTGCTGTCTTTCCCTCCCTCCCGGCCCCTCTGAGTGGTGGAGTCCTTTTCTATCCTCTCTGCCTCTTTCCTTGACCCTCGAGTCCCGCCCCTGCGCAGTGGCCGGCCCTGGGGGTGCCAGGGCGCGCGCTGACCTGTCCAGCGAGACGGCGGCCAGCGTGAAGCTGCTGGCGTGCATGGTGAGGAAGATGAGGAAGTGCACGGCCTTGCAAAGCAGGGAGCCGAACACCCAGCCGTCCAGGGTGTAGATGGTGGCCTGGAAGGGCACGCAGCACACGATGAAGCTCAGGTCGGCCACGCCCAGGTTGAGGATGAACAGGTTGGTGGTGCTGACCGCCCGGCCGCTGCGGAGCAGCACGGCCAGCACCAGGCTGTTGCCCACGGTGCCCACGAGGAG
>NW_005371349.1:1976952-2006482 GCF_000412655.1 Myotis brandtii
GGTGGGGAGATGACAAGGGGCGAGGCAGATGGGGGCCCCCCGGGTTTCCGGAGTTGGCGAGTGGGACTGCCCTGCGGGGTACTCCACGCCTCTTCCCACCGACCCTCACCCGAGAGCTCAGAGACCCCAGAGAGCCTCGGTGGGGATGAGGGATCTGCTTATTGAACGTTTCTCCCTCCACTTCAATCCAAAAACAGTATTTACTGAGCATCTCCTGTGTGTCAGCCTCTGTCCTTGGCGTGATACCTCAATGTCCTCAGCTGTAAAATGGGAACATAACACCTTCGCAGAGGGCTCTGGTGAGAATGAGAGGCCCGAAGCCAGTGGTTGAATCTGAATGAATCAAATTCTTCTCTTTCTTCTGACGCTAGTCAGGTATCCAAACAGGGAAAACTTCAATATAAAGTAGCAGAGCTGGCCCGTATGGCTCAGGGGTTGAGCATCAACCTATGAACCAGGAGGTCACAGTTCCATTCCTGGTCAAGGCACATGCCTGGGTTGCAGCGGCTGATCCCCAGTGGGGGGCATGCCAAGAGGCAGCATTCAATGATTCTTTCTCATCAATGATGTTTCTCCATCTCTCCCTCTCCCTTTCTCTCAGAAATCAATAAAAATATATTTAAATAAATATATAAAGTAGCAGAATTCCATGCACCTGCAGCCTTTGCCTAGATGGCTAGGAGGGCGTTTAAGTTGCAATAAAACTTAGATGTTTGTTTTTAATTTTGACATATTAGTCATCAAGCATTTGTGACATGGAGCTATTACTGTTTCTATAGAATTTAGCCCCCCCTCCCCCCCGCTTCTCTGGGTGTGAAAAGCACCACCTCCCACCTCTGTAGCTTGATCTCTGCTTCACCTTCCCCTGCCCTGTTCATTGGCTCTCAGTCAAGACCATTCTTTTCCCTCTTCCCTCCAGCCCCCAGGATCTCAGCCTCAGGAACCCAGCTACCTGTTCCAGTGGGTAGGAAATCCTTATTCACACCCCTGCCCTGCCTGCCTTTTGATTGAATAAGAAAATAATAACAGTTTGTGTTTATGAGATGCTTGTCATTCATTTATTCAGTATTTATTAAGCACCTACTAGTACTCCACTCCTGGCACTGTTCTGGGTCCTTGGGATCTACCAGTGAGTTCTGCAAAGACCAAAGCCCTCCGTGAGCATCCTTTCTAGCAGGGGAGATGCACAATACACAACATAACTCAAACCAATTATTAATGTAGTCCAAGTTGATAAGTATTTGCAGGCAAAGTAGATTAGGGTAAGAGAATTTGGGAGTACAGGGGTAGTGGTAATGGTGCAATCTAAAATGGAGTGATCAGGCAGACCTCATTAGGAAGGTGACATTTGAGTAAAGATTTGAACGAGTAAAGCCCAGGTGGCTCAGTGGTTGAGCGTGGTCCTATGAATCAGGAGGTCACGGTGCAATTCCCAGTCAGGGCACATGCCCAGGTTGCGGGCTCAATCCCCAGTGTGGAGCATGCAGGAGGCAGCTGATCGATGATTGTCTCCCATCAATGATGTTTCTATCTCTCTCTCCCTCTTCCTTCCTCTGAAATCAGTAAAATAAAATAAAATAAAATAAAATCTATATATATATAAAAAGACTTGAACAAAGTGAGGGAGCTAGATCAGTAGATGTCTAGGAGAAGAGCATTCCGGATGGACAGCCAGTGCCGGCCCTGCAGCAGGCTCTGGCCTGGGCCCCTAAGCAAGGAGGCTGGTGTGACTGTACTGAATGGACTGGAAGGAGATTGGCGGGAGAGGACGTAAGAGGCATAGCATGCAGGGCTGTTTCCATTGTAAGGACGGTTGCTTGTAGCTCTAGTCTGAGAAAAATGAGGAGCCACTGGAAAGTTTTGACTAAACCAATCTGACTTTAAAATATTTTTTTATTGAAATATATTTCACAGACCATGCAATTTACCCATTTAAAGTCTTTGTTTGTTTTAATTACATCCAGAATCGTACAACCGCCACAATCCATTTTGGAACATTTTCTTTCCTCCCCGCAAAAACCTCTACCCTTTTCGCCATTAGTCTCCAATCTCCACTCCCACTCTCAGCCGGAGGCCACCACTACTTTCTGTCTCTATAGAATTGCCTATTCTGGACATTGCATGTAAATGGACCTCTACAATAGACAGCCTTTTGCGTGGCTTCTCTCAGTGAGCATCATATTGTAAAGACTCATCCGAGCCCACCCCAGAGGCCCTGCAACAAGTGGCTGCCTCCCGAGGGCCGGGAGGGCGAGGGGAGTCCGCCGCTATCCCATCAGCCTCTGCCTGGCAGGGCCGCTCTCTCCCGCCGCGGTCGTCTCGCCTCCTCTATCCCGTCCTGCTCTGCGGCACTGGGGCAAGATGGCTGCTGAGAAACAGGTTCCCGGTGGCGGCGGCGGCGGCGGCAGCGGCAGTAGCGGCGGTGGACGCGGTGCCGGGGGAGAAGAAAATAAGGAAAACGAGCGCCCTTCGGCCGGATCGAAGGCCAACAAGGAGTTCGGGGACAGCCTGAGCTTGGAGAGTATCCTGGAGTAATCGGGCCCGACGGGGAATGACTACGTGTCGATCGGGCGGCGGGCGGGCGGGGAATGGGGAGTAGGCATCGCAGCTTGATGTCCTGGGTGCGAAGGCAAAGCTTAAAGCTTGATGCTCCGAGGGAAAGCGTGTGGCCTGTTGTGAACGCGAGCCATCGCGGCGAAGCTTTCTTAATAGGTCGGTGGGCGTTTTCTGTCACGTGCAGACGCGCCGGAGGAGTTGGTTTCCAGTCTGCATCGCGCGTGATCGCACCTGAGTGCTGGTGACACCAGCGTGTAGCTTTTTGAAACGAAGTAACAAGCGCGAAGCAGGTAGCGGCGTCTCTGAAATAACACAAGGAGCTTGACGTCTGGACACAGTTACGTTTTCCGGGGGTTGGAGTTTTTGAACTGGAGGTGTAATTCCGGATGGGTGTTAGGACTCCTTGATTTTACTCCGGACCTTGTACCTCCCCGTCCCTTTTTGGTTATTAAAATACTCCTTTTAATTTTTAGTATTTAAAAAAAAAATACAGCCATAGAGAAGCGTTGAGGAAACTGGGGAAAGAAAACTAAAGTTGTAGATAAAGGGCATTGGACTTTTCTAAAGTTGGGTACACGACCTTAAACTATTTTACGATTCTTAAAAAGGAGAGTTTGGCCAGGGTTTGTTCTTTTAAAATAAAAACTTCAGTCTCTCTATGCAAACGGGGGCCTGGTTTGGTTGGCAGGTGCTAATCCGAGGCGCGTGCAGCATCACAGCTGGTGAGGAAAGTTCGGTTTGGCAGGTGGAGGAGGCGATGCCAATGGGGAGGGATACACGTCACTTCCGGCCTGAACCTGCTGGAACGCGGGCATGACGGGGTCCAGGTGTAAATCAGTGGGAACCAGCCCACTCACAGTCAGCACTTAGAATCCAGCAGCCTTCCTGACGCTGTTGGGGTTCAGTAATCCGTAATGGCTAGCAATGGCCGCCTTTTTTAGTGTGAAAGGAGAAATAGTGAAGGCAATCAGCTTTTCTATGCCCTTAGCCCTGTCCTCTGGCAAGACAGCTATTGAAAATGGTTTCACTAGCTAAAGCATTTCAGAAATGTGTAATCTGCTGTGGTTTGCTACAAATACAGACTAATGGGGACATGTTTTGATCTATTTGGGTTCTTGCCATTGTAAGCTTTTCCTTAACCGTGGCGCTAGTTCTTCAGATTATTAAGGAATCCCAGCAGCAGCACGGCTTGCGGCATGGAGATTTTCAGAGGTACAGGTCAGTATCGTGTGCAAGTCATTGTGGAATTTTCAGCTTAGTTTGCCCTTGTTAACATCCTACTTGGTGATATCAGAAAGTATACCTAGAAAGTCTAGCTCTGAACTTACATTGGATCCTCAAAAGATACTTAATTTTCAAATTTAAAGTTTTATTATGAATAAAAAGAGCCAATCTTTTTACCCATTTTGCCTCACAGTCGTACAGATACATTGGAGGCTTCTGCTGAAATTAATAAGCAGTTAATGGTCATCATTTTTTTAACTTAGTCATATTGTGTAGTGTTGGTTAAATGCAAAGCTTTACAGTATTTTAAACATAGAAGGGGAATTTCCGGCATTGTGATTCATTGGTAAACTTTTTATAACAGCCTGCAAGTTGAAAAACATTTAATATGAGTCTTAAAAATACAATAGATGCCTAATGTGTAATACAGTTCAGTACTTTGAAAGCAGAAATATCCAACTGTTTCTATATTGTAGATACAGGCTTTGGCTACCTGATTGTCAAAAGTGCTACAGAAACACTAATCTCAGCTTCTGAGGAATCAGCTTTATGGTGAAGGGCAGCAGGCTGGGGCAGATGAGCAAGGTGGGGAGCGGCAGGAGAGGAAGTGGCAGGACAGAGTGTGGAGGGCCCTGGAGGCTAAGCTCCTTCAGGTGTTCATCTAGGTGTCGGGGAGCCACTGAAGAGTTAAACAGCAGATTTTTATCACTTGATTTGTTTTTAGATATTAAGAAAATTTCCAAAAACAAATGTAGGGTTGATAGTATAATGAACTCATCACACATGTATTGCAGTGGTCACCTTTCTGCTCTGTTCCAATTTGTGGTTTTTTTCTAGTTATTTTATTCAATATTGCATTTTTAAAAAATATGTTTTTATTTATTGTAGAGAGGGGAAGGGAGAGGGATAGAGAGAGAGAAACATCGATGAGAGAGAAACATCAATTGGCTGCCTCCTGCACACCCCCAAGTGGGGATCAAGCCGCAACCCAGGCATGTGCCCCTGCCTGGGAATCAAACTGGTTACCTCTTGATTCATAGGTTGATGCTCAACCGCTGAGCCAATATTGGCCAGGCCAATATTGCATTTTAATTGGCTTTTTGGTGGTAAAAATATACATAACATAAAATTGACATCAGTGTGTACCTTTCAGTCATTTTTTATGTCTTTAAATACATAAATACATTTGTATATGTGTGCCCACAAAATAGTGTTTTTGGTTTTCTGGTCCTTTTCTATGCACTTTTTTATAAGCTTGCTCATATTGTATATACAAATGTGTATCCTGCCTTTTGGCTGAATATTATATTGTATGTATTTCTCCCTGCCTATAAAAATGTTCTACACACATGATTCTTATAAGTTGAAATATTACCCAGTGTATATGTATACAATAACTTATTTGCCTTTTCCTTGGAATTGGTTACATATATAATTGCCAGTTTTTTAGGTTTAAAATTTTTGTTCCCATGAATCTGTTCAAACCTCGTATTTCTGATTATTTCTTGAGTATAGAATAGTATAGAAGTAAACTGTTGGTTCAGGGAGTATGAACATTTTTAAGGATCATGATAAATGTATCCAAATTGCCAGAAAATTCTTAGCAAATTATATTTCTCCCCATAAAGTATGAGTGTTCCATTTGATTTTTATGTAAAAGGATAAGTGATAATTAAAGCAAAAATTATGACTTGAGGGAGAAGATCTAGTTTATAGATTCAGCCAGACCGTTATTTTTTTAAATAAGCTATACCCTGGTAGCTTCAGGACTAAGATACTATAGTATCATTTAAATATTATTCTGTATTGTAAATTATGCGCTATATTATTTGATTAAGGGTTGGTAAAATTTTGTATATATTTTTACACTAGTTTAGTCAAAATACTTTTACTGTGCATCTATATGTTAGGCACTGTGCTTAGAAATTTGAAAATAAAGTAATCTTTGCACTAAAGGAGTTTATATTAGTGAGACAGGCATCCTGCTCATTCTTTCAAAACCCATCATCAGTCCACTCCAGCGCAGTGTCAGCAAGGAGAGGATGACGACTCGTGTCCTTTACATCCGGCTTGGCATGTGTTTTCTTGGTTGCCATTTTATCTGCGTGACCCTCCCAACTAGAGGCTGGGTCCTTTGAGAATGGGTACTGTGTCCTCTGTCTCTCTGTCTTCTGTGATGCCAGTCAGACTGCCCTGCTTGTTTTACTTCAGCGAATGTTTGCAAGACGATGTGTGGTGGCTATAGAAACCATAAGTAGAACATGTTCAACCTGTGGCCTTACCTCATTATAGAACCTACTGTTGAATGTACTGTCAGGGTGTCTGAGTGACTTGTTTGTGGTTTCTTACAGGGGCTACTGTTCCCGTAGACAAAGGCGTCTCCGGAAAACACTCAACTTCAAGATGGGGAACAGACACAAATTCACAGGGAAAAAAGTAACTGAAGATCTTCTGACTGATAACAGGTACTGACTGCTCAGTGCTGGATGCTAAGTGCTTTTTACAATGTGCCAGACATTGTGCCACACTCTTTCATTGTCTCATGTGATTTTTTTTAAATATATTTTTTATTGATTTCAGAGAGGAAGGCAGAGGGAGAGAAAGAAACATCAATGATGAGAGAGAACCATTGATCAGCTGCCTCCTGCGTGCCCCCTACTAGGGACCGAGCCCACAACCTGGGCACACGCCCTTGACCGGAATCGAACCTGGGACCCTTCAGTTCGCAGGCCAACGCTCTTCCACTGAGCCAAACCAGCGAGGGCTCATGTGATTTTTTAGCAGCTCTGCGGAGTGGGCGTTTTTACTATTGCTGTGTTGTAATAAGGTTCAAGTACTTGTTCAAAAACTGTGGTGGATGGTAATGTTAAAGTCGGTGATTAAAGTCTAACCAGTGCTGGGAAAGGTTTCTGGAATGCAGACTTAGTGTCTTGAAGTGCTTGCTTCAGTCAGTAGATCTTAGATGGAATCTGGCCGCACACACGTTACTACAGATGAGCCCCGTGTGTCAGTGCTGCATGCACCCTGCGTCATGCTGCTGAGGAGTAACCTGCCAGGCACAGGTACTGGAGGCCTCAGGTCAGTTCCTCAGGCTACAGCCTGTGGGCCAGATTGGTCCTCCTGCCACCTGTCCTTATAAATAAAGTTTTATTGGAACACAGCCACATCATTCGCTCAGTATTGTTCCCAGCTGCTTTGTGCTACCATAACAGAGTAATTGTGACAGAGACCATATGGTCCACAGAGTCTAAAATATTGGGCCCTTTACAAAGAAGTTTCCTGTGAATGGGATGATGTCAGTCCACTGAGCCACACCCAGCGGGCTCAATGTATAGCCTCCTAATTCTCTGGTTTCTAACTGGGTTGGGATAAGAGAGATGTGGATTCAAAGGTGAGGCCAGACTGTGTGCTCTATTTGCTGGAATTTGGGAGGGGTTAGTCTAGGTTTGCCATTGAGGTGGGAGCAGGCTTTTCAATAAAAAGTATCTGGTGTTGCCCTAACTGGTTTGGCTCAGTGGATAGAGCATCGGCCTGTGGACTGAAAGGTCTCAGGTTCGATTTGGGTCAAGGGCGTGTACCTTGGTTGCGGGCACATCCCCAGTAAGAGTTGTGCAGGCGGCAGCTGATCGATGTTTCTCTCTCATCGATGTTTCTAACTCTCTATCCCTCTCCCTTCCTCTCTGTAAGAAGTCAATAAAATATATTTAAAAAAAAAAAGAAGTATCTGGTGTTGGTTAGAAACCTGAGGTGGTCCTGGCTGGTTTGGCTCAGTGGATAGAGCGTCGGCCTGCAGACTGAAGGGTCCCGGGTTTGATTCCGGTCAAGGACACGTGCCCAGGTTGTGGGCTCCATCCCCAGTAGGGGGCGTGAAGGAGGCAGCCGATCAATGATTCTCATTGATGTTTCTATCTCTCCCTCTCTCTTCCACCCTGAAATCAATAAAAATATATTTAGAAAAAGAAAAAGAAAAAAAGAAACCCGAGGAGGAGCCTGAGTCAGGGGAGCCTCAGTCCAAGATGCGGATTTTGGAGTCATGGTTGATACTGTGAGAAGAGTAGTCAGGAGGAGAGCCAGGGAGCGTGGGAGAGGCTGCGAGGCCGCAGGTTGTGCCTCGGAGAATGCCTGAGTCTGTGCTCCTGGCCTTGCCTGTTCAGCTCGCTCGCTCCTGTCTCTGGTTTAGGTATTTGCTGCTGGTTCTGATGGATGCTGAAAGAGCCTGGAGCTATGCCATGCAGCTCAAACAGGAAGCCAACACTGAACCCCGAAAACGGTTCCACTTGTTGTCTCGCCTCCGCAAAGCCGTGAAGCATGCAGAGGAGTTGGAGCGCTTGTGTGAGAGCAATCGCGTGGATGCCAAGACCAAGTTGGAGGCTCAGGTTAGTGTCTTAGCCTCAGCTTTGCTTTATTGTGCAGACGGGAGACGTGACTCCACAGAACACAGGTGCACAGAACAGGGTTCCTTGGTTACCCATGGATAGTCAGGAGAGGAAAAACACTGGTTTTGGTTTTTCAAGGTGAAGTTGGTATCTCTTTTTAGTCCTCACCTGAGGATATGTTTATGGATTTTAGAGAGAGAGGAAGGGAGGGGGCGCGGAAGAGAGAGAAACATGTGAAAGCGATCGGTTGCTTCCCATATACATCCTGACCGGGGATCAAACCACAACCTGGGTATGTGCCCTGACGGGGACCCACACCTGCAGCCTTTGGTGCATGAGATGACGCCCCAACCACCCGAGCCACCCAGCCAGGGCGGCAGCTCTTGTTTTTGAGCTTTTGGTTTTTAATAATTGGCCCTCACTTTGAAAGAAAGCTCGTGTTTCTTTTGATATGTAAATGTAAACTTTTCATCTATTTGGAAGCGTTCACAAAATAGTAATTTTTTAAAATGCATTTATTTAAAAGATATGGATATTGCAAGTTTACATTCACCTTTTGATACTTACAGTATAGCCCAGAAGCTGGTTTTAAGTAAAATGAAGACAACCAATTCCTTTATTTTGAAGTTCTCTCCTGGGAAGTAAATGAATCATAACAAATTACCTGTGTATCACATTGGATTAGTGAGAAGTTGTTCTCTTTTTTTTTTTTTTTTTTTTTTTTTTTTTTTTTTTTTTAATTTTTATTACAAAGGGTATTACATATGTGTCCTTCCCCCCCCCTCCCCCCGAAGTTGTTCTCTTTTAAAGTCAGCCTGAACATCTGTATTCTGGAAACCCAAGTTGGCAGGACATAGAGGAGGTCGAGCTCTTACACTGGTGCTCGGGCGCTGAAGCAGTTTCTCTTTCCCTGCCGCCTCCAGGCTTACACGGCGTACCTCGCAGGGATGCTGCGGTTTGAGCATCAGGAGTGGAAAGCTGCCATCGAGGCTTTTAACAAATGCAAGTAAGTCCTCCGCTCCAAGGCTCTGGCCAGTTTCACTCTAGGTCGTCCCCTGCCTCGAGCTGCAGATCAGGAGATGATTGTTTCTGTGCAAGTTGGTACAGTTTCTTGTTTCTCTTCCTTTCAGAAATGTTACTTATTCTCGTTCACTCTCAGAACATGCCTGTTCTGGTAGCTGGGAGAAGGCCTCAAATTGCTGTGCTTTGTTTTTAGCCAGCGTGTTGCTTGTGAGCTCATTGTGTTAAAATAAGGCTGCTGTGAGACCGGTGCTCTTCCCTCGCAGAACTATCTACGAGAAGCTCGCCAGTGCTTTCACAGAGGAGCAGGCCGTGCTGTACAACCAGCGCGTGGAGGAGATCTCGCCCAACATCCGCTACTGTGCCTACAACATCGGTGAGGGGCTGCGGCGAGCCCCGGTGGGGGCGGGTGGTCCATCTCCGAAAAGGTGGGACTGTCAGTCAGGTCAGCTCAGAATCGCAGGAGGCTGTGCCTTGCTTGGCTTCCACCCTGCGTCTCCTGTGCCCCACGAGCTCCGGGCAAGGACTGGAGTCACTGCAGGCGCTGGCGCAGGGAGCGCGCCTTCCTGTGGGAGTTGAACCTCGTGGTTTTGGAGAGAACAGACCAGTCCCTTCACCGTTTTCCTCTCGTTCTCAGGGGACCAGTCAGCTATCAATGAACTCATGCAGATGAGACTGAGGTCTGGGGGCACCGAGGGTCTCCTGGCTGAAAAATTGGAGGTAATCTAGTGTGTACGTTTTTTGTGAAAAGTCTTTGGTTTTAAAAAGTCCAGAAAGAAAGTAATCCATAATCCCATCACCCAATATAATTGCTATTAGTATATGCATATTTCTATCTTTTTTAAGCAAAAAACTTCTCATTTAGTATTTTTAAGTATTCAAGTTCTTTGCCTGTTACATTTATTTTCTAAGCAATATAGGCTCATAGACAAAGTAGGAAATACAAAAGATGGGGGAAATAAGGTCACGTGCGTTGCCACACACAGACTTTTGTATGTGTCAGAAAAAAGGCGTATGTTTTAAAAATGGGATCTCAGTGTGCAGTTTAGTAACATTTTTTTACAATATGTCACATGTGGTTTTCCCGTTCAGTAAATACCTTCTACATCATCTTTTGATGGCCACCTGGTACTCCTTTAGGCCTGTTTTATTTGACCACTTCAGTGTTACTAAGTGCTAAACAATACTACCATGAATATCTATGTCCCCAGTTTTTGTACGTATTCTTAATTATTTCCTTAGGATAAATTTCTAAAAGTGTAATGAAATATTTTAGAAGCTTCTGATACATATTGATAAATATTTTACGTTTCTACTAATTTACATTTCTGCTTGTGGTGTATGACAGGTATGCTTTCCTCCTTTTACCCCCTTATCAGAACTCAGTGATGGTCTTTTTAACCTTCTGTGATGTCTTTTTAATATTTGAGTTTCTGTACGCCAAGATACATTATCCCAGGAGGAATTCAAATATAAATTTGTGTGTAGTCTATAAGGTATAATATGTTGGCTATAGAAAGAGACACATACTAATTTCTATTTATTTCCCCTTGGTCACTCATATCCATCAGTTAAAGCTTTAACTTTCCGATACTACTTTTTAGGCATTGATTACTCAGACTCGAGCCAAACAGGCGGCCACCATGAGCGAAGTGGAGTGGAGGGGGAGGACGGTCCCAGTCAAGATCGACAAAGTGCGGATCTTTTTACTGGGATTGGCTGACAACGAGGCGGCCATCGCTCAGGTAAGGAGCACCCTCCTCTCTCCTGCATGTTTCTGAAGAGGTGTGTGTTTGTGTGTTTACAGTCACAAAACAAAAGCTTATCTTTTTTATTATTATTATTGTTTAAAGTATTACAAATAGTAGTACATATGTACATATTTTTTTCCCAATTGACCTTCCCCTGGCCTCCCCTACCCCCCGGCACATGCCCTCACCCCCCTCCCAGTGTCTTTCGTCCATTGGTTATGCTTATATGCATCAGCCTTTCCGCTGTAGTTTGACAGTCTGTTCGATGCTTCTCTGCCTCTGTATCTATTACAAAAACTTACCTTAATGCTGTTGGGTATTTGATAACGGTCTCAAGATGCACCCTCTTGAATAAAATTACTTTAAAAGCTAAGTTTATAGAGGAGATATTATGTGTAAAGGGCAAAGACATTGATGCGACAGCCATCAGCATACACCTGGCAGCAGTGGAGAGGCTGGCCGCAGGTAGGGGTGGCTTTGGGCCCAGCAGGTGGAGCAGCGGCTTCACTGTCATTTTCCTCTCTCTGACCTCTCCCCTAGCCTTCCAGCCTGAAGGGCAGCCTCCTGTTCCTGGGCTTTCTAAGGAGAGCCTCGCTAAACCAGAATATCTTGTTGATGTGCGGTCTGTGTAATACTCATGCAGAGCTGCTGGCTGACATAATTGTGGCCTGTTTGTGGGTGTAAACAACCAAGTGGGTTTCAGGGGATGAGATCCTGGGCTCTTGGTTTGCACAGTGATTAGGCCCTTTTTGGACCTCCTCCTCCATATGCAGCGAAGAGCATCTTTAGAAAGAAAAGCCAGGCCGCTCAGCACGTCCGCCACCTCCCCATCCAAGGCCCTGGTGTTCCCTTCCTGAGACTCCCCGCAGCTGGGACCCCGAGTGACTTGCATGTCGGGCGCTTTGTCAGTTGTTCCCATGGCTTGTTTGAAGCCTCCAGTCTTCCCAGTGACTTGTTCCAAAAGAGCTACTTGGACTTGAGGACAGCTTTCAGTGGTGGAATCTCTTTGTGCCTCTGCGTTACGTGTTGCCTCTCGAGTTTTCCTTTATTTGCTGAAGGACAGAAGACTAGAACAGGGCTAGGAAGTTTTTTCCCCTTAAACTAGGAGACTGAGAAACACTTTGAGAGCATTTCCTTGCACTGGAGTGTGGCAGTATCTCTTCTGGACTAGGGCTCTGGGAGCAGCCGCCGTTTAGCTTATGTGATCCGGTTAATGGTTTTGTTTTAAAGTGACACATGCGGGAAGAAAAGAACTGCCATTGGTGACAGCCAGGCAGGAGTTCTGGCTCGAATGGGGTGGGGGAGGCCCACAGGGCAAATTCAATGGGGGCTCCTAGGACCGAGCCATAGACATATATCAGATAAAGGACAAGAAAAGCTAACATTTATTAAGTTTTAAAAATTATTCAGCTTAAGGTTTAGAAAATATAAATGATGTTTTAAAGAGATTGATCTGTCTCACGTTCCACTCACTTCCATTGATATTTCACTATAATAAAAAGGAAACCAGCGTACAAGTCTTCCTTGTATTCATGAGGTATACTTTTTACTTGTTGGAATTACACTGAGATCTGATTTTATATCCTGTGTTTATTCACATTTTGTAAAGATTTTTCATGTTCTTATCAATCATTTCATAAAACCTAAAAAAATGCCTGGTGGTCACCTGGCCAGAGACCCACAGGGGAGCAGAGGAGGGTGATCGTCTTCCTTAATGTCTCAGACACACTGCTGAGTGCTTCTGCCTGTTGTCTTTTCAACCCCACAGGGTGGGCAACGCTTGTTTACAGATGGGAAACGGGCCTCAGAGCTGTGTCACTTCCAGCCACAGATCGAGGGGAGCCCTGGCCTTTCAGTCCAGGCCCTTTGGCTCCGCTCATGTTCCTTGGCCTTTCCCACATGTCCTGTTAGAGTCACAGGGGGCTGGGAACAGGACCGTGTCCTTGGCTTTGGTGAGTCGCTGCTGTATGTCACTCAGCGCACACAGCAGCATCCTGGGCCTGGGAGAGGCTCGAGTAGGCACAGCCGGGAGTGAAACCAGCTCCTTGGCAAAGGCATCGTCTCCATGCGGCCGGTTAGTGGGGGAGGCAGGTCTCCCACGTGGGAGAACTTATCTTTCTCCTGTTTTTTACACATAATTAGAGACTAAAAACCTGTAGTTGGGGAGGCCTTTGCCTTATTTGTATAATAATTCAGCTTCGGCTAAACTAGACCAAGTGAGGACATTTCACACCTTGGAGATGAGGGCTCTTCATCTCGGTGTGTCCTGACCTACCCGACACTGGTGTTTGCCACCCTCAGGAGCTGGGATGCAGCATTCAGTGGTCCCCGTTCACTGCTTGCTTGGCAAGGCTTTTAGGACTTCAGTACTGAAACAGCAGCTTACTGAAAAGCATGGGAGGAAGAAATAATTCAGGGAGACGAGACATTGGACTGAAAAGACTGGAGCTGAGAGTGAATCCGCTGCCAAAATCCAGTTGCAAAATCCTGAGTCTCAGCCAAGCTTTAAATCTTCACGTCTTTCATGTTGTCTCCCTTTATAACTTACTTCTGTGGGGTTCCAGTCACATGGGTCACCGCGGGCTTGTCCCTGTGGTCGATTGTGAGGCAGCTGTTTGGGAGGGAGGGCAGGTCTCACAGCTGCAGGTTGGATGACTCTCAGCTGTGGTTATTATTTGTATAATAATTCAGCTTCGGCTAAACTAGACCAAGTGAGGACATTTTACACCTTGGAGATGAGGGCTCTTCATCTCGGATAATATTTTAATGTTTGAGTGGAAAGGAGACCATTTATTCTGCTCTTTTAAAATCCCCCTTTACCAGATATCCCTAGTTTTCTCTAGACCTCAGTGGGCTGGGTGAGGTGTGGTTCCGTCCCCTGGTTCTCCTGTGGGTGTGGTGGGGAATGTGGTCAGACTTGCCTTGTTTGTCTCTTAGTCACACCACCACCTTCCAGCAGTTTTTGGAGGCAAGTGAAAACGGTCTGTTTTTAATATCGGGGGCGGGGGGGGGGTGTCACTAGTTCAGGACACACAGCAGCCGGTTTGCTCTGCACCAGTGAGCCAGGAGAGGACCTCAAGCCACGTCCTGGGACGTTTGAAGTTGATCTGGAATATACGCACAAGGGCTAGTGAGTAACCCTCCTGGGCCTGCGGTGGCTCTGGGTCGCAGGCCCACCTCGTTCCTAGGCAGGGAGTTGCCACGTGTTGGGAGCACCTGTCGGTTCAGCCGCAGACCTGGGAGGTCTGTGTGTGCGTTCTGAGGACCCCGCTCTCCGTGTAGAGAGGCCTTTCTTGTTCCTTTGTCCTCTCAGATGATCTTAGCCTCCAAGATAGATTCATAGAATAAAAGTGTAAAAATGAAACATGCTGAAAGCCTCCTGTTCGGAGACATTTGCCCGCCCAGAGAGGAGTGGTCTCTGGTCACTGTGCCCAGCTGACCGGCGTCCTCCCCTCAGATCGGCTCTCCCCTTCGTTGTGGTCTCCCCCTTCCTAACAGTCCCAGGGGGCGCCTCGCTCTGCTCAGCACCTGATGCACAGGCGCCGCCTCCCCAGGGAGGGGAGGGACCCGTGCAGTGAAGAGGCTCAGCGGTGTTTTCATTTTCTCTGTGACCCTCCCTGCAGGAGGGCGACGGAGCCTGTGTAGCTGGTAAAGCGAAGGTGACCCTTTTCTGACTTACACACCCATTGTCCCAACCGCGAACCCTGCCCGTCTTTAAAAGGGTGTTGGTGGCGTAATTGCTGGGTTGCCTGGTATCGGACTAGAGCGGGAGCTCACCCCGCTGCTGAGGAGGCGGCTCTGCTCCGTGTGGTTGCTGCCAAGTCTATTCACAAATCTTACTCCAATTAAACGATTGTACGGCTGCCCCGTTCCACAGGAGTTTTACTTAGAAAACTGGCCGGTGCCCTGACCGGTTTGGAGCAGTGGATAGAGCGTCAGCCTGCGGACTGAAGGGTCCCGGGTTCGATTCTGGTCAAGGGCATGTACCTTGGTTGCGGGCACATTCCCAGTAGGGGGCGTGCATGAGGCAGCTGTAGGGGGCGTGCAGGAGGCAGCTGATCAATGTTTCTCTCTCATCGATGTTTCTCTCTCATCGATGTTTCTAACTCTCTATCCCTCTCCCTTCCTCTCTGTAAAAAATCAATAAAATATATCTATAATAATAAAAGCGTAATATGCAAATCAGCCGAACCGTGGAACGACTGTCCGGACAACCTTACAGACAAAGCTGGGGCTGCGAGGGCCGAGCCCCTTGCACAAATTTTGTGCATTGGGCCTCTAGTATATATATATATATAAAAAGAAAACTGGCCAGCAAGTTGGATTAAATAGTTACAAAGAGACTGTAACCTGAGGTGCTGGCGAGTGCTTTGTATGAAGTGTGTTTCTCCAGAGCCCCACTGTGCAGACCGCGGCCGCTGGAACACGTGGCTCAGTTTAAGCTGCTGAGAACTTCAGGTGCTCAGTAGTCACCTGTGGCCACCACCTGCCGTATGGACGGCGTACGGGCGTTTGCGTCATGGCTGACCCGCCATTGCACAGGCTGCTCTAGGTCTCAGCGAGTGGCTGGTGGCCGGGCTGGCCTGTGTAGATTTATAGAAGGACTGTCCCCGATTGTTCCCAAGTCAGGGAACAACAGGGGAGTCAAGTGACTTATAAATAGAAAGTATGTTTGATTTATGTTGGGTAACTCACTGAAAACTAGGAAAAACATAAGCGCTCTTAAGAGAAGAAAAGATTTTTCTCTAAACCCCTCCCAACCATCTCTTACAGGAGTGGGCAGTGCCGGCTTTTCTTTTGGGCTTTCTCAGAGGTCAGTCGGCTGTTAGTTTCTGTGGAAATCAAACATGATCATGGAATGTTGATGTTTTCGTGTCACAGTGGGTCTGCCAGTAACACAAGTCACCTCCTTTCTGCCTTTCTTTCGCCCGTTCCCACCTGCTCAGTTGGATTCTTTAGACGGTAATGTGGTGTGGCAGGTATTCATTCAGTTAATGAGTCACCTTCCCTTTCCCCAGCTGGCGAGCAGTGGGTGACGCCCTGTGCTGTGAGAGACTGTCATGGAGAGCAGGCTTGTCCACCTTGTCTGCCCAGAAAGGCTCTCAGCAGAGCCATGTGGACTGTCTGAGGGCAGCACCTCGGTGCTGAAGAGAACCGGTGTGATGTGCAAGAGAAACCATGTCTGATGGGTGTCGCTCAGTACAGTTACCCACTTGCTCGCACCTAAACGCAATCCAGTGTCAGCACGTCTGTTGGTTACGTTCGGAGGGGTAATTCTGCTGGCACCCAGTGGGGTTCAAGGCCGTTTGTTCTGGAAGGAAAAAGGGAAAGAAACCTCTGGCCTGTTTCAGTGTGAAGGAGCAGCTCCCAGATCTGGTCCGTAAGGCCCCCCAGGGAGGCCGGTGCAGGCTGAGCAGAGGGGGGGAGCGTTGGAGGGAAGTGGCAGAGGTTCTGTGATCGGAAACAGTTTGAAGCGTCTGTTGCCTGACGGACAGTATCAGGTGGTTGGACGGGTGCTTCTCAGTACGCGCACTTTCTATGCATAGAATTCCTGTTTCCACTAAAGAGTGACGATGACTCCCAGAAAGAGCTTACGTGGTGCAGAATAGTGACAGCTGAAAGCTCTCTGGTTGGGGCACTTTTTATTGGGTGTGTAATGGGGGGAATCGAAGCGCTGTTACGGCCCCCCCCCCCCCCCCCCGCCCCATCAGAACACTGTGCTTACTCAGAGGAGAGTCAGTGCCTCGTTCTGCCTTTGTTCAGGCTGAGAGCGAAGAGACCAAGGAGCGCCTGTTTGAATCCATGCTCAGCGAGTGTCGGGACGCCATCCAGGCCGTTCGGGAAGAGCTGAAGCCGGACCAGGTAGGACCAGCAGCTGAGGGCGGGCTCTTGCTCCTCCTCTGGGGCCCATGCCCAGGTGGGGTCCTGGGGACTGAGTGCATTGACTCTCAGCCACTGTTGTTCTGGGGGGAGCTCGGCTGACAAGCAACAGAAGCCTCTGGGCTCCATCAGGCTGAGGAGTTCCCTCTCTCCTGCTTCTCCTCATGGTTTCCTCTATTACCTGCTAGGCCTTTGCTCTCAAATTCATCTCTCCAGGGAGACCTCTCCAGCGCGCCCTTTTTTAATAAAATCACTGCGGTTCATTCGGTGTCTGGGAAACCTCACAACCATGGTGCCTCTTCCTTCCCGTCTCCAAACACCCTGCTTCCTCTCCCTGTGCAGTTCTCTCGCCGCTGGTCCGCCGCTCCTGTTTCTAATCAGTGTCGCGATTCCTCTCGGGCTAGAGCAGGGGGCTCCAAATATTTATGCTGGTGGCCGCCCATAAGTCACATGGAGCATTTACCTCTGATGTGTTTATTTGTAAATTACATACCTTATTAGTCAGCTGATTTGTAATATATAAAATGCATTAAAATTTCTTTTTAATTAAAAAAAAGAAGATCTAGTTTTCTCCTTAGTCCGGACTCTTCAAGTTGTGTGCACCGAACTTTAGAGACTGTGGCCTCGCAGGCACAGTGCCGACTCCCTGAGCTGGTGTAGAGCCTTCCCCGCCGCTGGTCCCAGCCTCTTTCCAGCCCTGAGCTGTGCTGCTTCCCTCGGAGCCCTCTGCCTTCGCTGTCTGCTCACCGTCGCCTTCTGCCTCTCCCACCTCGTGCACGCCTTCCCCTCCTCCACCTGCTCATCCTTCCGCTCCCTTCTCACACTCCACACACGCCTGTTTGCAAGGGCCAGATCACAGCTCACCACCTCTGGGAAGCCTGCTACACCCTCCTCACCCACAAAGACCTCTCCATTTTCTACATATCTAAATGTTCGATAGTTAATCAAGAATTGCCATTTAACATTTGGTATGTTGTTTTATATTTATCTTTTCGTTTTCTTTTCCTCAAGATGGTAAGCATCGTAAAAGCAACAATATATTTTCTTCAGATGTCACAGTACATTGGGTATAAAATGTTCAATAAATATGTGTTAGGCTGTAGCCACCTGTCTCCCTTTCCCATGAAGCTGCTTTTGTACGTTTCCCTTTCCTTCATCCACTTAACAGGTACATACAGAGCCCCAGCCTCCGTCTTCACCCGGAATTCACAGCAGTCGAGGGTCACCTCCCAGAGAGGACTATGGGGACACCAGGGTGCATTCGTGCCCCATTGCTGCTGTAGCGTTAACTCACACTCGGCGGCTTTCACCGCACAGATTTGTTGTTTTAACAGTTCTGGAAGCTGGAAGTCTAAATGGATTCCTTTTGGAAGCTCAGGGGATCCTAGGGGAGAACTCACTTCTAGTTTTCCAGAGAATGCATGTTCTGGCTTCTAGAAGCCACCTGCATTCCTCGGCTCATGGTCCCTTCCTCCATCTTCAGAGCTCTCTCTGACCTCTGCCTCCGTCTCACTGTATCACCAACTCCCCTGCCTCCCGCTTATAAGGAGCCTGGATTGCATTGGAGCCCGGATATTCCAGGCCAGTGGTCGGCAAACCGCGGCTCTCGAGCCACATGCGGCTCTTTGGCCCCTTGAGTGTGGCTCTTCCACAAAATACCATGTGCGGGCGCGCACGTACAGTGCGATTGAAACTTCGTGGCCCATGTGCAGAAGTCGGTATTTTGTGGAAGAGCCACACTCAAGGGGCCAAAGAGCCGCATGTGGCTCGCAAGCCGCAGTTTGCCGGCTACTGTTCTAGGCTAATCAAAAGGCCCCTAACTTCACCACCTCTTCATGCCTCTCCCGCCATGTGAGAGAACCGCTTCACAGGTTCCGGAGTTGGGATGTGGACACCTTTGGGGTCATTCAGCCAAGCACACAGGGCAGGCGCTGACAGCACAAGGGGTCCAACTCGGGTCGAAGGCCCAGACCCTAACTGGAGCCGTGGACGTGGGCTGTCTGCCCTGCGTTAGTGCCGGGGTCTGGCTCGAGAGAGGAAGTCTTGCTGGCCTTACTCTGAATTCTCTCCTCTCACTCAAGTCCCGTTTCCAGGTGCCAGTGGCCACTGAGTGACCCTGTGGCCGAGCACATGGCCAGTAGAGCTGCTGTTTGAGGAGCCTTCCAGGGCGCTGGGGCCACACATGGAATGAGGTGCCAGAGCCTGGGGAAGGCCAGCTGTGTGATCTGTGCCTCTTTCACTTTCTGCAGAAACAGCGAGATTTCAGCCTGGACGGGGAGTCGGGGAAGGTCTCTAACCTTCAGTACCTGCACAGGTGAGCTGGACGTTTGCTTGCAAGCGCTGTGAATGCATCATTGGAATGAGAGCAGTGTGATCTGTGTGTGTGGTTTCCCTCCTCACCCAGGGAGTGAGGATACGTCCCTCCCCTCCGACTCCTGTGTGGCTTTCTCACTTCCGCTCTCATGTCATTTCTAAGGGCTGATTGTGTTCTCTGAGTGTTGTTTTTAGAAGTCAGTGTCTCGTTCTAATTTTGTGATCAGGAAGTCTCCTCTGTCTCTCGTGGGTTATTAATAATCATGTTTTTAGGTTTTCTGCTCCCTGCAAAGTCAGGTTCTTCTAAGTTGCTCGTTTTCCCTCTTGGTTTTGACCTCTTCTGTCTTGTTAGAGTTTAAATGTCTGATTCGCCCCTCCTGTGAAGCGTGTGGTTGTCTGGTGGCAGCTCTGCGTGCTGCACGGGGCTCGTCAGCTTTGGGCTTCTCTGTAGGCAGGCGTTCCTGCTCTGTCCTTCCACCATGGACCCGGCTCCAGTCTTGTAGGGTTTTGTCTTGGGCAGGTCGGATCCCCAGAACATCCCTGGCTGCTCTTGTTCCGGAAGCCGAGTGGGTGAAGGAGGCTAGGAGGCCAGTCAGCACTCAGACTGACAGGCCTGTGGTCCCGGTTCATTACGGAGTCCCTGACGCAGCCGTGCCTGTGCCCGGCCCAGGCCTCTGGTGTCCTCTCCCAGGATGCCTCCCGGCTTCTGCCGGAGGAGGATGGGAACCTCGAGGCCTGAACACTTCTTACCAGGTTTCTAAATGGCTACCTGTAAACCCAGATATTAAAGGGCCTCACCGGGTGGTTCAGTTAAAGTGAGCAGGCCCCAGGCACAGTCTCCGGGACATGCCACCTGCACAGCCATCCGGAGCGACGTCCCTCACTCTCTGAGGGAAGCCGTCATGGAAACACGCCTCCCTGTAGTGCAAGCACGTCACACCCGCAGCCGGCGGGCTGCATGCCTCGTTTGACATGCTTGCTATAGTGTGAGTGTGGGCCAGGCGTGGGCCAGTCCTGGTCCAGGAACGGGCTTGCTCTCCGTGGTCTTCGTGAGGACTGCCTCTGGGACTAGTAGTTCTGTGCTCCTTAAAGGAAGAAACAGAGACTGTAACTGAGACTAAAATAAATTCTGTCAAGTGGTCTCAGACTGGCCCCTGCCTGTTTGCCCCTGAGCGGCAGCCAGCACTGAGGGCTTGAGGACAGGCCCTCCCCCCACGCTTCCCCTACGTCCCCCGACCTGAGGTTCTTCTCAGAACGTCAGCGTCCTGGGCGTAACCTGAGCTGACATGTGCTGCATTCCAGCTACCTGACTTACATCAAGCTGTCCACGGCCATCAAGCGCAACGAGAGCATGGCGAAAGGGCTGCAGAGGGCCCTGCTGCAGCCGCAGCCGGAGGATGACAGCAAGCGCTCGGCCCGGCCCCAGGACCTGATCCGGCTCTACGACATCATTCTGCAGGTGACCTGGAGGACGGGGGGCACGGGCCTGGCCTGGCATGTGCTGGACACCAGTGCCTTCGCTTTACATTGTGAAAGGGTGGTGACAAGCAGCAGCTGTGAAGGTCTTGGTAAAAGACAGGAGCGAGAGGTCTTGTTGTACCACTTTAGTGACTGTGCCCCCAGCATTTATTTATTTATTTACTATTTTTAAAAATTGATTTTCGAGAGAGGAAGGGGGTGTAGAGAGAGAGAGAAACATTTATCAGCCGCCTCCCGCTTGTGCCCCAACCGGGAATTGAACCCGCCACCTTTTGGTGTTGGGGACAAATGCTCCAACCAGCAGAGCCACCCGGCCAGGGCTGTGACCCTGATATTCAGACGTGTTGATGTGCAAAGACAGGGATCCCAAGGGGTCACCGAGCACTTCGCCTGCGTGTGATCCTCGCCCACGTGCTGTGGCGCGTCCTGAGACCAAGGCCACACAGCCGCGGCCCCTGGGAGCTTGCCAGGGAGCAACATGAGACATTCACACACACAGGCATCCGTGTGGACGCCAGACGAGCGGGCCGCTCTGGAAGGAAGGTGCAGGGCGGAGCCGTCCCCTCTGGCCGAGCTACTCCGAGAAGGCTCTCGGGGTCGGTCTGCACTGGGTCGAAAAGGGCAGGTGGCCCTCGGTGTCAGAGACGATGGAGGTAACACAGGTGTGGCTGCTGCCAGGTCACTGGACTCAGACTCCCCCTTGATTGAAGCCCAGGCTTTCATTTCACCTCGCTGATCTATTGGTCCGCAGCCACCTTCTCATGAGCTTTCTTTGTGCGTCTCGTGCAGAATCTGGTGGAGCTGCTCCAGCTCCCGGGCTTAGAGGATGACAGAGCCTTCCAGAAAGAGATAGGCCTCCGGACCCTGGTGTACAAGGCCTACAGGTACGGACGGGCGGGCCTCTGCCCGGGAGATGGGGCGCTGGCTGCGGGTAACCTGCCCGTGATCAGAGGCCAGCAGCCCAGCATGTTCAAGCGAAGTCTCAGGTGTGGCTGGTGGTTCCCAGGGTTCTTGTTTGCTCTTGGGTGATTCGGGGCAGCCAGAGAGCACACACACTAACCGTCCTCTCCCCGCTCCCCCTCCTCCCCCTCCTCCCGTGGAAAAGGGACGGTGCCGGAAAAGGGTCAGTTAGCAGAACCAGGGGGAGCCTGAGCTGAAGCTGAGGGAAGGCGGGCTTCTCGCTTTTCTAAACGACTTGTATTATTTGAACTTGGATGCGGGCTGTGTAGCAAGAGGGGGTCTGGACAAAATGGCCACCTGGCGCCCTTCTTTTTCTGGCCCTCACACCCCCGCACTCTGACTCCCCAGGGTGCCCCTCCTGGCCCCCGGGGACCCTTCGTCCTGTCGAGCCGGCAGCCTCAGGCTCTGGTCCCGGTAGACTGGTTCCCATGAGGAAGGGGATTTGGGACTTGGTTTCTGAAACAGGTGAGCAGAGATGAGCGATGTGACCCGAGGTGTGCGGTGCTGGCTGGGGTTACATTGGGCCTGCACTGGCCTCCCTTGGTGGGAAAGGGGCAGCCAGCCCCGCAGACCTGGACAGTGAGGACGTGGGGTCTCCAGGCAGTGATCCTGAGGTGAAGAAACCTGTTTCCAAATTGAACGTTTAGCCCTGCCGGGCAGCTCAGTTGGTTAGAGCCTCGTTCTGAATGGCCACGGTTGTGGATTTGATCGCCTGTCAGGGCACATACAAGAATCAACCACCAGTGAATGTATAAATAAATGCAACGGCAAATCAATGTTTCTATCTTCCTCCCTCTCCCTGTCCCTCCCCCTCCTCCCTTTCCCCCCTTCCTTCCTTTCTCTCTCTCTCTCTCTCTCTCTCTCTCTCTCTCTCTCTCTCTCTTCCTCTCCCCCCTTCCTTTCTCTCTCCCTAAAATCAATTTTAAAAGTTTAAGTTCAGCCTAAACTCAAGGAAAGCCTTGCCCGTGGGAAGCTGTGCTCCAGCAGCCTGTGCCTTTCCCTCCCCGCAGGTGTTTCTTCATCGCTCAGTCCTACGTGCTGGTGAAGAAGTGGAGCGAAGCCCTCGTCCTGTATGACCGAGTCCTGAAATATGCAGATGAAGTGAGTTCCGATGCCGGGGCCTTCAGGAGCAGCCTGAAGGTGAGTCTCTAGGGGCTGCCTGTCCTTGGGGTGGGCCTGCCTGGTCAGCCATGGGAGCTGCGGGCCTGAGGAGGACCAGGTCCGAAGAAGGGAAGCCATTCCTCTGGATGAAGTAAACCTGAGACAGCTGCGCGTGGCGGTCGCCTGGGCAGGTCTTTAGAAGCGGATGTCTGGAGTCACATCCCTCTCCGGCCCCCACACTACAGGATTGATCTTGATTTACTGCCTCTGGGGAAAGAGTGGACGTCTGGGTCGCACCCCCAGAGATTCTGATTCTAATGGGTGGGATCTGGGATGAGCCTTGGGTTTTTAAAGTGATTTTCACACACAGCCAAGTTGAGGACAGGTGCCTTTCCCCACACTGTGTGCCTGGGCCGGCGGCAGCAGCGCCTGGCCGTGTGCTGGGAATGCGCTCAGGCCCCCGGCCTCTGCGTGGAAATCGGCATCTCAGCACGACCTGCGGACGATCGGGTGCGCGTCCAAGCGAGCGCACTGGCCTAGCGCTGGGTGGTGTGGTTTATTTTACCGATGTGAAGAGAGCTGGCTGTTTAAGCTCGTGACTCTGTGGTGATGCAGAGATTCCTGAAGCACCGGCCGGTCCGAGGAATCCGTGTGTATTTTATGAGCAGAGACTGTTTAGAAAAGTGAGCGAAGGTTTATAATAAACGCGCTGGTACTCACAGACTCCAGCTGTTTGCTCAGCACAGCACTCGGCGTGGGGCTGCAGCATCAACCTGGTCTCTGCCTTCAGAGAGCTTGTGCCTTGGTCACCTCCCCAAGACCTGCATGTGGGAGCCCGTCTGTGGAGACAGAGCGGGGCTGGGGGTCCTGGAGCAAAGGCAGCAGCTGGGAAGGCGACGGTGCGGGCGGAGGAGGGGTGACCAGTGTGACCAGTGTCACAGTGCGCTGTCGTCCAGATGGGAGGCAGACCAGTACGAAGGCTTCTCCCAGGAGAGAAGAAACGTTTTACAAACGCCCATCCTACCTCATGTGCCCGTGGGGTGGGGAGTGTCCGGGAATAGAGGCGCGAGGGATTCAGTGGGATCCTCGTATAACGTCACTGTGAATACTGCCAAGTGAGAGACCCAGGCAAGAGAAGGGCCTTGTGATCCAGCCAGACGCCCAGGGTGGGTCCCAGCTTCCAGCCCCTGGGGGTGTGGCTGGCACATTACTTGGCCCCTGTCTGCTTTAGTCCTACCTATAAAACGGCAGGTGCGTTTATAGTGTATAATAAACACATTCATTAATACATCATTAGTCTCATTAGTCCCAGGCATCATTACCTGATCCATGGCTTAGCGTTCCCTGTTAGAACCAGGCTAGTGTTTCTCAAGGGGAGAAGTGCTCAAAAGTCTCAAGTCCCCTGAGAGACCAGCGGCATCGCCAGCTCAGGTGGTTGGTGCTTCTCCGGCCGCCGGCTCATGACTATGCGGTTTCTGGTTCGTTGCAGGACCTGCCCGACGTGCAGGACCTCATCACGCAGGTGAGGTCGGAGAAGTGCTCTCTGCAGGCGGCGGCCATCCTGGGTGAGCCTCCTCCCCCACAGCCCCTCCCGCGGCTCCTCTCCTCCCCCACTGCTCTGTGAGGATTGAAGGGGTTGTCTTGGTTAATCTGTAAGATTCTTATTTTCCCCGCCATCACCTCTGTGCATTAAGGCATCCAATTATGTGGCAGAAGCTAGAGGGACTGTCGTACTGTCCCTTCTGCCTAGTCGTGTCTCGTACAGTGTGCGGGCTTCCCGGGCCGGCGGCACCGGTCTGGGCTTTCCCGTCTGCTCTGCACGGCTTCTCAGCAGAGTTTGGGCCCAGGAGGGAGAGGGCTGACTCGCCCACAGGTTGGCCTCCTCTGCTCTTGGGATGGGAGCCCACACATGTGATAGGTGTCACTTGTGACCGAGTTTGCTACGTCCCCATCCTTACTGAATCCCTGTGACCTTTCAGATGCAAGTGACTCCCAGCAAACAGAGACTGCCTCCCAAGTCAAGGACAATACGGTGAGCCGGGGGGCGGGGCTCTCGAGGAGTGAAAGGAGGGCTCCTGACTCACTAGGGATGTGCGCTCATTGGTAGAGGGGACCCCTCATCCTAAGGACATACCTGCTCCCTCCCTTTTACTCGGAAACCTGGAAGCTGCCTGTACACGGCTTGTCAGGTGTCATCTCGATGGTCCCACCTAAGCTTAGGGACTGTGGTGCGAGGAGCACCCCTGCTGGGAGTCCCGACTTGGGCGTCTGGCAGGCCCATATGCACCCCAGTCCCAGCCTGCCCCTCTCTAACCTCGGCTATTTAAATGGGGACACAGGAGGTGAGTGGGGACCAAGTGAGGTCGCACCTATAGGCCCTGAACTGGGCGCTCCACACAGTGAGTCCCCCTGCTGGTCTGCGGTTCACGCCGATCCCTCCCTTTGACTTGCCTTCCAGCCTCTGGTTGAACGGTTTGAGACATTCTGCCTGGACCCTTCCCTCGTCACCAAGCAGGCCAACCTCGTGCACTTCCCACCCGGCTTCCAGCCCATCCCGTGCAAGCCTCTGTTCTTCGACCTGGCCCTCAACCACGTGGCCTTCCCGCCCCTGGAGGACAAGTTGGAGCAGAAGACCAAGAGCGGCCTCACTGGCTACATCAAGGGCATCTTTGGATTCAGGAGCTAACCAGGCTCCTTGGGGGCAGGGAGATCCGACCCAGTCTGTCTTGTGAGAAACCCAGCGAGTTCCATGGTGGTAGATGCAGGTCCGCACTGGCCCAGGGCGGGGGTGGAGCCCTCAGCCCTGCGTCCCTGTGTCTTGTGTGTCTGTGCACTTAATCCTTAACCACGTGCGGTCTTCTGGGGTGTCCGGGGTCCCTCTGTCCGGCTCCTGGGGGGGCACTGCCCGCTGGTCCCATGTGTGCGGTGGTTGATTTCCTCCGGTCGGTATGTGTTCGGGGAGGAGTTCGGGGGTTCTGTCCCGCCCTTCAGTGCCCTGGGTTAGAAATGAGCTCCTCGCTGTGAGCACCCAGAACCCCTTGAAAAGTGTGTCCGTGACGCACGCATTGGCAGCGTCTCCCCAGAGTTACGGTGGGCCTCATCCCCTCACCTCCACGTGGAAGTTAAGTTTCAGAACAAGCAAAGAGCTCTATTTTTAGAAGAAATGTGTTACAGTCAGAAATGATGAAAACATATCTTATATTAAAAGGCAAAGATGTTGGAGACTGTGCCCGTTTTTTCACGTGCCCCACTCAGCCCAGGCCCGGCCTCTCCTTGGGACGTGCTCCTGACCGTGTGTCAGGTGGACCCCGACTCCCGGGCGGGGGGTGTGTCCGAGGTGAGATAAGCGTGTCAGACAGTGTCTGCGGTTCCCAGGCTGTCCTCTGTAGCTGCCACCATAGTTTAACCAGTTTCTCTCGTTGCCCCTTATGTTGTCCTTCGTCATTCTTTATTTCTATTATAGCATCACTAATAAGTCACAAAGGCAATGTGAGGAAGAAGGGATGTTAGGTGATTTAAGCCTGAGATGTACCTGAACCTCTGAATCTCTTGGAAATGGGAACATCCCATAGGGAACGGGGAACGTTGGCTGAGTGTGGTTCGGACTTGGCGCCGACTAGAGCAGCTTGAAGAGGAGGTTGATCGCTTCAGGATCTGAGCGCGTTCTTACCAGATGGACTCCCACCGTGGGCTCGACGGGCCTCCCTCCCAGGGAATTGCAGAAGCCAGATTGTGGTGGGAAGACGCCCGACTGCCTGTCAGAACTGCACACTCGAGGTGCTCACACGTGACCTCTCCTCCCCCAGGATTTGCTTTGGGTCAAAGAGAACTTTTTTTTTTTGTAATTGAAAGTTTCATGGTCTCTGTCACACCATTTGGGGGATCCTCCCTCCTGAAATATAAACAGTGAGCGTAGGTTGTGGTCTTGGTTTTTGGTCCCCAACTCGGGGCTCATGGGGCGGAGGGAAGTTGGGGGCTTTCACCCCTTCCTTGCCCTCCAGCTCCCAGTGGGCTGGGGTCCAGGGTCCGCATCCCCCTCGCTGCCTTGGGCTGACTGGTCACCGTCACAGGCTGTGCTCCGCCGCCAGGAGCGTCGGCGGCACTGGGGGCGGGACGGGGCTGGAGAAGCTGCCGTCCTCACCTGCAGAGGCGTCCCTTTGTCTTGCTCAGGGCCTCCATTGCAGAGTGTCGGTCGTCATCCTGGTCGCAGCTCCTGCGCGTTTTCTGTCTTGTGGCCACACTAGGAAGTCCCTGCCTCCTGGCCTCCCTGCCGGCTGCTCTGACCAGCACGGTGTGGTCAGCCAGCGGCGCTGGGACAGGACATGTTTGGTATTACAAGGATGTATTTGCGTAAGAGGACAGCTGGCAGGGCCTTCCGCCCTTCGTGTAGGCTCCCTGGACGCTAGACAGGCTGTGTGGTGGGGGACGGGGTGCCAGAAGCAGGGCCCATCCCACCCGCAGGCCCAGGACGCGGCTTCCGCCCCATGGGGACAGGGTTCCAGAGCGAAAGCAGCGCCCAGGGTCCGCCTTCCCAGGGAGCAGGCAACGCGGGGAGGTCCAGGTGTGAGGAGCGGGTGTGGGTGCCGCTTCGTTCCCAGGGTGTCTTTCCTGCTGTTGGGGTGCACGTCCCCCCCAGGACGGGCTGTGGTTAGGCAGCAGTTGGGTCCTGTAAGGGTCTTCTGTCTCCTCGGATCAGGGAGGAAACGCCTTTCCTCTGTTCCAGGGATGCTGTGGGCTGCTGCGTTCATGTTGTTTCCTACCTGCTGGCGCGGTCGTCCTGATCTGCCAAGCACTGGCCCGGAGAGCTGCTTATCACCAGATAATGCTCAGCCGGGGGTCGAAACGACACAGTTCGGCCTCGTTTATCTGCCTTTACCCTGTGGGTTCCGTTTAGAAACATCGTGAGCAGTGGGACTGGGTTTTCTCTCCCTTTCACATGCCTTGTTCGATGTCCTGTCTTGTCTCGGTTTTCCATTCAACCAGGTGAGGTTCTGGACTCCCTGTTTGAAAATGAAACTCCTGGGCTTGGCTTGTCTCCTTCACCTGCTGGCACCCGGAGCCTTTCACTGCTGTGTGGGGTGGCAGCCTGGGGCGGCGGGCCCTCCACCCGCAGCGGCCTGGGCCAGCGCCGGGCTTTGCTCCCGAAGCCGAGGCCATGGCGCGCCCTCTGGGGGAGGCTGGGCCGGCCTGTCCCCGTCTCACTGCGGGGCTGATTTTTCATGCTCGGCGTCACCCAGTCCACGCCGAGCTCACAGCTCACAGAATCTAAACAGCACGTTGTTCCAGCCTCGGGGAGCTTGGAACCTTCAGGGGCCTAGGAAAATGTCCAAAGATAGCAAAAATATGTGTTGCTTCTAAATTTTTGTTTTGAAGATACTTGTTGCTACAGAGGAGATGGAAACCAGGTTTAGCTGTAAAATTTATCGCTGTTCCAAAGCCAAGATAAATTGGGAACTGCCCGCATCCTGACATCACCGACTGGAAGAATCCAGCCTGGTGGTGTGTGGCTGTCAGAGACCGCGTGGGGGTGGGGCCAGGCGGGAGCACAGTGTCCGGCACAGCCCCTGGCTGAGGGGTCCACCTCCCCGTCTGGCACAGTGACTGCAAGTGTTCAGCCATGTCTGCAGTTGGTACAAGTTTAAAAAAAATAGAATCGTTTTTCTAGTCGGTTTGGCTCAGTGGATAGAGCGTCAGCCTGCGGACTGAAGGGTCCCGGTTTCGATTCTGGTCAAGAGCACATGCCTGGGTTGCGGGCTCCATCCCCAGTAGGGGATGGACAGGAGGCAGCCGATCAATGATTCTCTCATCATTGATGTTTCTGTATCTTCCTCTTCCTCTCTGAAATCAATAAAAATGTTAAAAACAAACAAAAAACCACAGAGACTATCAAAGTCTCCTCCTTAAAAAAAAAGAATCGCAAATGACTGACACGGATGGAATAGCTGTGGGAGCCGCTGTCTCGCCTTTCCAGCGGGTGAGACTGGTCTAAGGGCCGAGGTGTGTCTGCTTTTGCTCGGGGGGCAGGGCGGCCACAGCCTCGGCGGCTGGCTGTTAGGAACCCACAGAGGCAGTGCAGGGTCCTGCCTCCGCCCTGTCGTGCCCACCGTGGCCGTGTTCATTGTGCTGCCCGACCCCCGTTTTAGCAGGTGGTTTTGTTCACCTCCGTGAACTGCAGCTCTGAGTCCTCACGCACGGCCTGTGGTCGAGTGACCCCTCACCACCACTTGGAAAAGAGCCACCTCCTTTATATGAGGCTGGACTTTCCCAGGCATCTTCAGCGAGCTCTGTGTGACCCGGGGGCTGGAGGGGGCGAGGGGTCATCCCCCATAAGACAGGCGCATCTGCTTCTCTGACTGATTTCCTTCCCTCCACCGCTGCCTCACGTCCACTCGCCCCTGAGCCCTGTCCTGGCTCTGCCCCGGGCCCCGTGGGAGAGCCCTGCCCAGCTAGGCCTCAATCCGGAGAAGTCCCTCCTCTTCCTCGCCACAGACAGTCTGAGCCCAGGGCCCGGTGAGTGGGGGCTGCTGGGCCCTGCGTTGGTGAGGAGACCCTTCCATTCACGTGGGTTTCTCCCTCTCTAGCGGGGCCGGCCTCTCCTGCCTCCTGGGGCTGAGCGCAGCCCGGGCTGAACAACGGCACGAGGGCAGCAGGTGGAGTCCAATGCGCCGCCTCGTTTGCTTTCCCATTTCCTGGCAATAAAGACTAATTAGCAATTAGTCTATGAAGACTGTTATTAGTATTTTTCTTTCTTTCTGTTTGTTCATTTTATAAACCTTTTCCTTCCTGGGACCAGTGAACCGGCTCAGTGCGACTTACCCACAGCTCTCCCTCCCGGAGCCCGAGTAGCTCTCAGCTGCCACGCCTGCTGTT
>NW_005371349.1:2006641-2010312 GCF_000412655.1 Myotis brandtii
CTAGCCGCCTCCCTCAGACCTGAGCTGCACGGTGGCCGCAGTCCCCAGACCTAGCTATTAAGGCCCCCCCCGTCCCCCCTGTAATTCAAGGTGGCAGAGTGGCCCGGGGCCCCTGCTTGCTCACTGAGTGGGCGACTGCAGACGTCTGGACTCAGTGGGCTGTGCCTGCAGCTGCAGCACAGGGAGCTGGGCCGTCACGGTCGCCCAAGACTAGGGAAAGGGACCCGTTCCCAAGGAGGGACAGGTACTCAGGGCAGCCCGGCCTCGAGGACTCCTGAGGTCCCTCTGCTCTCTGTCCTGCCACCGAGGACGGGAGCCCTGTGCTCTCAGCACAGGCAGTTTGCTGGCTGGCTTGTTTGTTGGAGTTGCTTCCTGTAAAAGGCATGAGTGGGAGAGCCAGCACCTTTCCTGCTGCTTCCGCTCTGAGGCAGCCGCAGTCACATCTCCAGGCCCCGTCAGCACTCCTTTCATCAGACCCACCGGGCAGACTGGCAGCCGAGAGAGCCCCCTCCTGCCCGCCCTGTGGGTCCCTGGGGCTGCGCCCCTCTTTCCCCGGGGCACCTGCCGACTGAAGGCGGCTCATCTCCTGACCCCCCTCCCCACAGCCCTGTCCTCTCGCCCAGCTGGTGGAGGGACCTTTGTCCTCGGGAGCCAAGGAGGGCGGGGCAGGAGGTGGTCAGCCAGCTGGGCTCCAAGGGTCTGGTGGCTGAGCTCTAGTACAAACAGCGCAATTTCCTGAGATGGCGAAGCTTGTCCCGACCTGGGAGCCCCGGGGGCTGGAGATAGGGCTCCCAGGGCAGAGGCAACCATCGCCACATCTGCTTCAGCAGGGAGGGTCCCTCTCCTGCAGGAGGCGGAGCTGGCGGGGAGAGCGGGGTCGCTCACGCCCTGGGACCCTGTTGCCTGGCTGCATGGGTGTGAGGTGCCTGGGACGCTGCGCTGCTTCCCGCTCTGATGGGCCTCGTGGGCTCGCAGCTCCAGGCCAGGATGGGAGTCAGCTGCCACTGGGAGTCGGGGCTGGCACAGGGCTGGAGGGAGACTTGGGGTCGAGTGACCTCAAACCTCTCAATCCACTGAGGAAGCAAGTGCCAGGCGAGGGGAAGGCCTTGGGGCGGGACAAGAAGCCAGGGCTGGCCTCCTGCCTGGTTCCAGGGGAGGAGACGTGTCAGGGGCGAGACCTAGGAAGGCTGAAGCCGGGGCCCTGCCCAGCTGCCCGGTCAGCGCCGTCCGACAGAACTAGCACATCTGCTGTTTCAAACTTTCAGTCGCCACATTAAAAAAGTGAAAAGAAAAAAGTGAAAAGAAACAGGTGAAATCAATTTTCAAAAATACATTTCAGAAGGTGGGGGAGGGTGGTTGGGTGGTAGGTAATCAAGGACCTTGTATGCAGATATGGACGGCTCATGGACACAGACAATGGGGCGGTGAGGGCCTGGGGCGGGGGCAGGCCGGAGAGGGTTAATGTGGGAAGAAGGGGACATATGTAATACTTTCAACAATAAAGAATTATTAAAATAAATAAAATACATTCCATTGAACTATCCAAAATATCTTTTTGATATGCAATCGATAAAACCTTGAGGTATTTCACATCCTTTTTTCATACGGATCCTTTGAAATCCGGTGTGAAGTTTACGGACAGCGCCCCTCAACTCGCACCGGTGGCATTGCAAGTGCTCAGGAGCCACAGGCGGCTGCTGCGTGTGCCTCCTAAACTAACGAACATCTCTTCCCCTCGCGTATTTAAACCCTGTGCCCTTTCCTCTGTCCCTGGGGGCCAGGCCACCTGGGAGAGGGGGGCCCCCTCTCCGCTTGGGCATTAGAGGGTCCCGCCAGGAACCCAGCTCGTTTTCTCGCCGTGAATCAGCCCTAGTCCCCGGCGTGCAAGGCACTCATTTCTTCCCAGGGGGGCTTCTGCGGACGGGAGGCCAAGATCCAATGATCCAGATCTCAGCCTGTCTGTCTCCCCACCTGCCTCCATGGGCCGCAGCCTCTCCCCTGGCCGCTCCCACTCCCGGGGCTGGAGTGTGGACATCATCTCCCCCCTCCCCCGGCCCCAACCTCAGTGACCACTGCCTCCGAGGGAGGGGCCGGAGCTCTGGGGAGGGAGGCGGACAGGGGGCTGACGCTGCCTCTCCAGTCTGGCTCTGGGCGTCGCCTAATCTCTCAGATAAGGACGTGTGCTGACTGGTTTGGGATGAGAGGCCTGTGGTTAGGCTGCTCCTGGACCCTGCCATCATGTCAGCAGATGGGCCCTTCTCGAGAACGGCTGGTTGCAGGCGTGCTGCTCGGGTTAGAGGAAAACTGTCACCCAGGAACAAGGCGGGGGAGGGGCTGGGCCGAGGCAGCTCCCCCACCAAGTGGTGGGGGCAGAACATGGACACCACTCACTTGCCTGCTGCTCCTTGTCCTGCGCCGGCCGCCTGCTGTCCCACCTCCGCCCCCACCCCTGCCACGCTCAGCCCCTCCCCCTCCAGGGTGGGTGACTCCGTGTCCCCTCTCCAGGGCCACATTCAGCGGCTGGTCCATGAGATGCAGCCGAAAGGGCCTCGGGCCTGCTGTGTCCCCTGGGGCATGTGGCCAGTGTCAGGCCTCGGGCCTGGTCTCCAGTCTGCTGAGATCCTCCTCTCTTCTCCCATGTTCCCTGCCCTCCACGAGGCCTGCCAGGACGTCCCAGCGCCACGCCCGTGTGACTGCCCTCAACCCTCCTTCCACCAAAACGGGAGAAGGGACGCCTTGAGCTGGGCCAGTGGCACGGGGGCCTGGAAACGGGGGCCCTCCCTTCGTGAAGACTCTGGGGCCCCCCCAGAAGAAGGCAGCTCCCAAGATGACCTTCCCGACACTCACTGGGAGGAAAGGCCAATAAACCGCACGGCTGCCGGCCACTCCATCCGACTCCCAAAGCCACCAGGCCGCTCCGGGGACGGGACGGGAGAGGCAGGAAGACCCGAGTGCAGTGGGTTCTGGGGGCTCATTCAGCAGCACTGGGGGCTGGCATGGGGGTCCTGGGGGAGGGTCCAGGGAGTCCTTGTCCCTCTGGAGCTGGTCTGAGACCCTCGGAGGGTCCCAGCCATGCATGTCCTGCATCTGGCCCTGGAGTCACAGACAGCCAGGAAGATGGGGGGGGGGGAAGCATGATTGCTGGTGGTGCCCACTTTAAAAATGTGCCAGCTGTCTGGGGTGAGTGCCCCTGGCTCCCCTCAGTCAGAAGAGACCACAGAGCGAGCCCTGGATGCCTGGGTGGTAAGTGGAGACCAAGGACCTTCCCACCCACCCCGGGGTGTGGGGGGCGATGGCTGTGGCGGGCACACCTGTGCTGCCCCGAGGTGTTCATTCACCCGAGCCCGAGCGCTGAGGCCCCCAGTCTGCCCATGTGTCCGTCCGTCTGTCTGTCTGTCTGGAGCCCTGTCCCTCCTGCGCCCAGCTGTTTCCCCAGCTGGGCGTGACCTGCTGGCTGCCTCCAGGCTGTGGGTGTGACAAGTCCAAACCTTCCCTGGCAGTTGGGCAGGCTCGGCGCCCCGCCCTCTGGCTCTGCCCTTTCCTCCCAAACTGGTTGTGCAGGAGCGGGCGTGAGTGTGGGCGAGGGTGGGTGCATGCGCAGCCAGGCCTCACCTGCCAGAGGGGCCTCCCAGAAACTGCCTTTCCTCCCAGCGCCCGGCCCCCCCCCCTCG